>NW_027142429.1:641230-1145114 GCF_026170545.1 Melanerpes formicivorus
GGCCAGCGTTTGCGGAGGGGCTGGCGGCAGGCACTGGAGGGGCTCTTTCCCCACTCCCAGCCCTGCAGCACCAGAAATCCCACCCAGGGGTTTATCTGCTCCCTTCTGAGAGGAGGGAAGCGGCAGCTGCGCTGCAGACAGGCGGTGGGGAGCGGGACCCGGCACCGCGGTGCCTCAAGCAAACGCTCACACCGAGAGGCGTGGGGCAAATTTCCCCTCCTCAACAGACCCGGCGACCTGCTCGTGGGAGCCTGCGGGGCAGAGGAGAAGGGCTGGCTGCCGCCGGCATTGCTGCAAGGGCTCGGAGCCTCCCCGGCGCTGGGCACGTCGGGCCGGGCACGTTGCAGCGCTCACCAAAAGAAAAACAAACTCAAAGCCAAGCGGGCAGTGCCCGTCCTTCGGGCCGGGCGGACAAGACACTGAGAGTCCAGCCACCTCTGGAGGCCTCCTCGAAGAGAGCCGGAGAGCCAGGGGGAAGGATCCGGGGCAGGCGGCGAGGGGGCGTGCCCCCACTTAATTCATTAAAATGTGTCGGGGAGCGTGGGAAAGCCGAGAGCTTTTCTTCCCAGCGCCGAGCGCCGCGCAGCCCGAGCGAGCGGCAGCGACCTGCCCGCTCGGCCCCTGCGAGCCGGGAGGAAGCGCCAAGGTTTCCTCCGCCGCTGGCCCTGCGCTGCTTTGCCTCCCAGCTTTTTGGCAACCGAAAAAGCCAGAGCCGTGGTGCAGCAACGCGGGGCTCGGCCGACCCTGCCTGCGTGGTCACGGAGATATTACGGGGGTGTGGGCAGAGAGGGGAGCCCACGTGGGGTTAGGGGCTGTGGGTGCTGGATCTGCCTTGTGGAGAGGATCTTTGGGTGGGAGAGCTCTGCCCCAGGGAGTTGACTTCGGCAAGGGAGCAGTGAGGAAGGGGCTGCAGGGGGTGGGGGGCTTCTCAGGGGAAAAGCTTCCCCCTGTGCTGCCTGAGAGCTGCCCTGCCTGCGGTGGGGCATGGCCGTGGGGCCAGCCTTGTGCTCTCCCCATGGCCCACATCACACTCCAAGAGTCTCCAGCAACAGCCAGAGCCCTGTGGTAGGGCTGGGCCCCTGCCAGGTCTGCAGGTTGAGAGCTCCTGGGGCCAGAAGCTGGTTTCCAAGAGAAACCTCACACTGATGTGGTGAGGACAGAGGTGAGGGTGCCCTGCATCCTCTGCAACACACCATGAGCAAAGCTCTCATGAGCGGTTTGGGGAAGCCCTGAGGGCAAGGAGAAGTTCCAGGCAGCCCCCATCCTTGGGGGACACTCGCAGAGGCCATCCCAGGAACTTGGGAGTGCTCCTTCTGTGGATGCCACCTTCGGTGCTGCTCTGCAGGTTTCCTCCGTGCCAGCCTGTGACAAACAGCATTTAACCCCTGAGGGAGACCCAAGCATGGCCATGCCCTGCGTGTGGCTGCTGTCCTTGGAGGCACCACAGGTGAGGGCATCCCTACATGCCTGGCCCTGGCACTGGTGGTCTCTGACTGCTTGCAGGGGCTGCAGGGTCATGGTGCTTGGCTGTGCAGGTCGAGTTGCTGCACTGCAGCTTGACCTTTCATCGTTCCACTGCCTCATCTTATCAGGCCTTATCTTGCTGGAAATGCTGCAGCTCTTCTGATGTAGTCTACAGCCTCCTTCTCTGACAGCAGGGAAAAAGCCACCAGCTGGGACACCCTCAGGGCTGGAGAGCTCCTGCCCAGTGCTGCAGGTCACCCTGTGCTGATGTCCCTGTCACAGCTGGGCACACAGGTACTGACCTGCCTCAGCTCAAGCCCAGGCTCTGCTGCAGTGGCAGCCTTGCACATGCCTGGCCTGCTGTGCTGGACATTGCTTGCAGGGCTTCTGGTGCTGCAAAACCTGTAGCTGGAGGGACCAAGTGTCCGCTCTGGGCATGGTGATGCACTCATGTGGACACAGACCTGCATTTTACATGCCCTAGGCCAACCTGCCCATCTTTGGGCCATAATGAAGACACCCTGAGCCATCAAGACAAGCTCTGGTATTGAATCCCATGCCAGTGCAGGGCTCTGCCATGAGGAAACGACCATCTCTTGAGACACAGAGTCCCCAGGGTCCCTTGTCTGAGTGCACTGCGTGGTCACTGCGGCACCTGTGGGGGTGAGGGCACAGCTGCCTCACTGCTCCCACTGCCTGGGTGCCCTGGAAGACACACTACAGCCATTGGCACTGGCATGAAGGCTGCATGACTGCTCTGTGGGGACATCCCTGGGGCCAAGGCAGTTTGGGGGGGTGACACAGCCATCCCCCTCCCCAGGACACACAGCAAGGCATGCCTGGTGAGCAGGCAGGAGCTCATTTGCCCGAGGGTCGTGCCCACACCTTGGCAGGCTCATGGGATGGATCGTCCCAGGGAGCAAACATCCTCCTGATGCGAATCTCATGCGGCACAGACACCTCTCTCCTCTCCTCCCCGCGGCGAGGGGCCAGCAGAAGTGACCCTGGGAGCCAGGTTTCCGTGGCGTGGGTCAGCAGAAGGGGCTGAGCTGGCAGCCAGGCTCGGGCTCGCCAGCCCTGGGCCCGTGCCCAGACATCGCCGGCTTGTTTGGAAACGGCAGCCCGGCAACTGGGAGCCCGCCCGGAGCATCCGGCCGGGAGATCGGCTCCGTGTGAGGATGGGCAGCGCTGCAGCCCTCGCCCTCCTCCCCTGCCTCGCTGCCTGCCGTGGGGACCCACCAGCCCTCGGTCAAGGCACAAAGTCACGCCAGGGAAAACCGAGCTGGGTTCTCTGAGCCGGTCAAGTATGCGGCGAGGTTTCCGCTCCAGATTACAGGAGGAAGGAAGTTTGCTCGGAAGGGGATGGGGATAAGCCGGGGAGAAGGGAGGGAAGCACATTCCTGCCTGGTGAGGAACAATGTTGATATATTCATCTGTAAACCAAAGCTGGCCTGAGCACCAAACACCTTGTCCCCATCAGGCTGCGAAGGATGTGCGAGGAGTACACAAGGCGAGGAGAGGAACCGGCCCCACATCCGACGCCTGGCTCCTCAGGGCCGAGCCCTGCTGCTCATCACGGCTCCTTCAGGCTGCCGTGACAGAGCAGAGGGACAGCTCTTCCCCCAGGACCTTTCATCCCAGCTCCCCTCGTGATGGCATCTTGCAGTGCAGGGGCAGGAGCTGAGGGCAGCTGAAGCAACCTGGGGATCAAGAGGCTCTTGGCATGGGCAGCCCAGCCCGAGCCCCACACCTGTGGAACAGATGCAGTGACTCCATAAAGCCGTGGAGGGCTCTTGCTGCCCCAGGTAGCCGGCAGTGGGGCACAGGCAATGGGGTGCTCTCAGCAGGTTGCTTTAAGGGAGCCAGACAGGGCAATAATGTCATAGGGTGATTAAGAAGCTGGGACCATTCCCTTTGATCTGTATCCACCATTCAAAACTGGACAATTTATTACTTCCTGGATGCTGCTCCAGCTGGTCTGCGGTGGGGTTTGATGTTAACTGTGTCTCTGACTGGAGGGGACCTCGCTGCACCTACCTTGTCATCACCTCCTGCAGGCAGCAGAAGAGAGGGGTGCTGGGCTGGGTCTTAGCTGCTTTCCCCCTCCCCAGGAGCTGGATGAGACCCTTCAGGGCCTGTTTTGTGCTATGTCTACATGTTCTCCTGGGTTGGGCTCCTCCTAAAACATGGTGATGAGCCTACCCCAGCACAGCTGCCTGCCAGCAGCCCAGGCTGTAAGGACAAGCACCCTGAAATGAGAGATGGCAGGGAGATAAAATCCTGGAGGTGGCCAGGAGATGACCCTACAGTCCCCAGAGATCAGAGGGAAGAGCCCCTGGCAGGCAGCTGTGTGGCCAGGAGCCACCCCCAGGGTGAGGGACAGGGTCAGAACATCCCACTGTCCCCCAGGGAAAGCAGTGGCAGAGCACATCAAGCCACAGCTCTGGAAACCCAGTGGGCAAAGGCCAGAAATGCCCAGGGGTTGCTTGGGGAGGCTTGGGGGTGCAGCTCTGACCACCCTGCTGCTGGCTGGGGCCAGGATGACTCAGCTGTTGGTGTGACTCAGAGGCTTTCCTCAGCAGAGGTCTGCAGGGGTTGGTCTCACTTCATGGCGAAGCATCACCCACTGTATGCCCACAACAGGATCCTGCTTTGTTTCCCCTCTGCTTCTGCCCTGCCAGAGCAAGCCCTGCAGTGGCAGGATGCTGACACATGGCTGAGTCCATGCAGAGCCCAGGGTGCTCAGACTGCTCAGCCCCTGGTGCTGGCTGCCCCATGCTCAGCAGCTGGGGTGGTCTCACCAGTGGCTGCTGGCACAGCATGAGCCTCATCCTGCTGCTCGAAGGACAAGGCCAGGGGTTTCCATAGCCTGAAACTACCACAAGGGGTGAGGGTTTGGACTGAAAGAGGGAGATTCAGACAAGAGAGAAAGGAGAAATGTTTGACACTGAGGTGGCCCAGGCTGCCCAGAGGGGTGGGAGCTGCCCCATCCCTGGAACCACTGCAGGTGAGGTTGGCTGGGGCTCTGAGCGACCTGCTCTGGTTGCAGCTGCCCCTGCTGGCTGCAGGGGTTGGACTGGATGAGCTTGGAAGGTCCCTTCCAGCTCAAACCATTCCATGACTCTGTGGCAGGCTTCAGCCCACATGCTGCTCCAGGGCAGCTGGTGGCCTGATTGCCCACAAGGGATGGCACAAACCAGGAGGCTGCTCATGCCCCAGAGGAGCCAGTGGCTGCTTTGCAGAGCATCAAGGGTGCTGGCACCAGAGATGAGTGGATGTAAGGACATGCACTGAGCAGGTACTGAGCAGGCATTGAACAGCTCACCTGGACACGTGGGCAAGAGGAAACCCCTCAGAGCCAAAGCATCAGAGAGTGGCAGGATGGCCCCAGGGGCCCAGACACAGCTGTGGGCAGTGGGTGCTCCAAGTGGGTGCTGAGGGTCCCTCAGCAGGGATCCCATGAGCCCCTTTTCACAGTTCTTCTACCACCCCTCTCAGACATTTGAGGACTCTGGGGAGGGCCTAATGGAGAAAACTGTTCTGGCAGCCTCAGGAAGCCTTCCTGCCCCTGAGCAGGGATGGGGAAGCACTGAGGGGTGGAGGGATGGGGAGATGGAGACCTTCACAGCTGGTGACACTGATGGCAGAGATGCCACCGTGCTGAGATGGCCAGTGGCACCCTGGAAGCATCTCCATCCAAGCTGGTCCACGGCCATGTGAGGCCACTGTCCTGTCACAGCACCAGAGGTGACCCAGGCCAGAGGCACTGCTGCCATGGGGAAGAGGGGACAATGTTTTAAACATCTGTCCATGACACAGAGGAAGAAAACCTCTCACCAAGAGTGCCTTTTCCTGATGCCAGAGCCCTGGCATGGGATCCAATAGCAAACCTGTCTTGATGGCCCAGGACAAGTTCATTATGGCCCAAAGATGGGGAGGTTGGCCCAGGGCATGTTAGATAGGGTCTGTGTCTCCACCTGACTGCATCATCGCCCCCAGAGCGGACATTTGGTCCCTCCAGCTCCCAGCTCTGCAGCACCAGAAGCCCTGCAAGCAATGTCCAGCACAGCAGCTGCATGTCAGGGTGCCAGTTCAGCAGCACACAGCTCAGCCTCTGCTGGCACCTCCTGGCACCAACCTGCTGCACCACAAACTGGCCAAGGTGGTCCCCATCCACAGGAAAGGTCAGATGGAGGAACCTGGAAACTCCAGGCCTGGCAGCCTGAGCTCAGTGCCAGGGAAAGTGATGGAGCAGATTATCCTGGGGGCAATAACTGCACCTGAAGGATGGCCAAGGGCTCAGGTCCAGCCAGCATGGATTTAGGAAGGGCAGGTCCTGCCTCTCCAACCTGATCTCCTTCCATGCCCAGGTGACTGCCTGCTGGATGTGGGGCAGGCTGTGGATGTGGTCTGCCTGGACTGCAGCAAGGCCTTTGCCACCATCCCCCACAGCAAACTCCTGGCCAAGCTGTCAGCCCCTGGCTGGGACAGCAGCTCTCTGAGCTGGGTTAGGAACTGGCTGGAGGCTGAGCCAAGAGAGTGGTGGTGAATGGTGCCACAGCCAGCTGGCAGCCAGGCACCAGTGGTGTGCCCCAGGGACCAGTGCTGGGCCTCAGCCTGTTCAATATCTTCATTGATGATCTGGAGGAGGGGGTCGAGTCAGTCATCAGTAAATGTGCAGATGACAGCAAGCTGGGAGCAGATGTTGGTTAGTTAGAGGGCTAAAGGGCTCTGCAGAGGGACCTGGACAGGCTGGACAGATGGGCAGAGGCCAACAGGATGGCATTCAACAAGTCCAAGTGCCAGGGGCTGCACTTTGGCCACAGCAACCCCAGGCAATGCTACAGGCTGGGGGCAGAGTGGCTGAGAGCAGCCAGGCAGAGAGGGACCTGGGGATGCTGGTTGATGGTAGGCTGAACATGAGCCAGCAGTGTGCCCAGGGGGCCAAGAAGGCCAAGGGCATCCTGGCCTGCATCAGGAAGAGTGTGGCCAGCAGGAGCAGGGAAGTCCTTGTGCCCTGTGCTCAGCACTGCTGAGGCCACCCCTTGAGTCCTGTGTCCAGTTCTGGGCTCCTCAGGTCAAGAAGGACATTGAGAGACTTGAAGGTGTCCAGAGAAGGGCAAGAAAGCTGGGGAGGGGTCTGGAGCACAGCCCTGTGAGGAGAGGCTGAGGGAGCTGGGGTTGCTTAGTCTGGGGAAGAGGAGGCTCAGGGGTGACCTCATTGCCCTCTACAACTACCTGAAGGGAGGTTGTAGCCAGGTGGGGGTTGGTCTCTTCTCCCAGGCAGCCAGCACCAGAACAAGAGGACACAGTCTCAAACTGTGCCAGGGGAGGTTTAGGCTGGAGGTGAGGAGAAAGTTCTTCACCGAGCGAGTCATTCGTCATTGGGATGTGCTGCCCAGGGAGGTGGTGGAGTCCCCATCCCTGGAGGTGTTCAGGAGGGGATTGGATGTGGCACTTGGTGCCATGGTTTAGCCATGGGGTCTGTGTTGATAGGTTGGACTCAATGATCTTTGAGGTCTCCTCCAGCCTTGGTGATTCTGTGATTCTGTGAGACTGAAACTCGACAAAACCACCCTGGGAGTGCAAACCAGGAGGAAATTCCCATTTTAGACACAGAGGAAGTTGAGGCCAACACAAGAAGGCCTGGGGGCAGGGCTGGGAAAGCAGCACGCAGCATGGAATGCCTTCAGGTTCTGTGCAGGAAAGGTAGCTGAGGAGGGAGATGGAGAGGATCAGTGGCAGAGTGAAGGCCACCAAGGGGGAGCTCAGCAGAAGGCATTTTAATCTCATTAGCAGAAATAATCCACTGGGCTGGAGGTGTCAGCATGTGGGCAGGGGGCACTGCCAGGGCCCCCCAGGCAAGGGGCAACATCACTGCCTGCCCTCTGGAGAGGAGAATAGGGGAGAGGAGAGGAGGGGAGAGGAGAGGAGAGGAGAGGAGAGGAGAGGGGAGGGGAGGGGAGGGGAGGGGAGGGGAGGGGAGGAGAGGAGAGGAGAGGAGAGGAGAGGAGAGGAGAGGAGAGGAGAGGAGAGGAGAGGAGAGGAGAGGAGAGGAGAGGAGAGGAGAGGAGAGGAGAGGAGAGGAGAGGAGAGGGGAGGAGAGGGGAGGAGAGGGGAGGAGAGGAGAGGAGAGGAGAGGAGAGGAGAGGAGAGGAGAGGAGAGGAGAGGAGAGGAGAGGAGAGGAGAGGAGAGGAGAGGAGAGGAGAGGAGAGGAGAGGAGAGGTTCGGTTCGGAGAGGAGAGGAGAGGAGAGGGGAGGGGAGGGGAGGGGAGGGGAGGGGGGAGAGGGGAGGGGAGGGGAGGGGGGAGAGGGGAGGGGGGAGAGGGGAGGGGAGAGGAGGGGAGGGGAGGGGAGGGGAGGAGAGGAGAGGGGAGGGGAGGAGAGGAGAGGGGAGGGGAGGGGGGAGAGGAGAGGGGAGGAGAGGGGAGGAGAGGAGAGGAGAGGAGAGGAGAGGAGAGGAGAGGAGAGGAGAGGAGAGGAGAGGAGAGGAGAGGAGAGGAGAGGAGAGGAGAGGAGAGGAGAGGAGAGGAGAGGAGAGGAGAGGAGAGGAGAGGAGAGGAGAGGAGAGGAGAGGAGAGGAGAGGAGAGGAGAGGAGAGGAGAGGAGAGGAGAGGAGAGGAGAGGAGAGGAGAGGAGAGGAGAGGAGAGGCAGCAATGATGCAGTGACTTCCCAGGGGGACCCCCACAAGTCCAGCATCCCCCCAGCCAAAGGCTCAGCAGCAGGAGTTATGGTTCTCAAGCCTTCTGTGTGCAGGGCCACAGCAGGCTGCCATGGGCCTCTCTGGCTGGCACAGCATCAGTGTGGCTGCACTTTGTGACCCCCAAACCAGACTGAGAGGAGAGGAAAAGCGATTTTGGGGCCAAATCTGCACCAAAATGTGAAGCAGTGCACTGCAGCATGGCCTTGCTCTGTGGGAAGAGGAGTGGCTGGGGCAGGGAAGGCCTCCGTGGTGCACAGCCCAACAGCACTGCTGTCATCACGATGATGATGGTGATGCTCAGCCATGGAGGACACTTTCTGCCCAAGCTCCAAGTGAAGCACAGGGAAGGAGAGGAAATAACCCCTCAGAAGGCCCTGGGGAACACAGAGCCTTGCAGGTGCTTCTGGCCAGAGCCACATTCCCATCCTGGCATGTCCTGATGGGAGAGGGGCAGGCTCAGCCCCCCTGTCCTGCCAAAAGGGATCCTTATGGCCAGCGGTGGGGCTGCTGTGGGGCTGGGCAGTGTCCCCTGTGCTCCTCACAGCCGAGGGACACTCTCCTATTCTGTGCTTCCATCAGAAATGAATGTGGCAGCAGGGGGGGGCCCTGGCAGGGCTGCCAGTGAGATGGGACAGAGGGGTGGGCACAGGGGTCCTCTGCCACCTCCTGATGGGAATCAGGGCGACATGGCACTGTGTGACCCTGGACAGTGCCACCAGGGAGGGGGGTGGTGTCCATGGGCAGCACTCAGCAAGGGCCTCTGGGGAGCGAAGCTGGGCCCAGAGTGCAGGCTGGCACTGCCCAGGGTCACTGCACTGCTGGAGAGGCAGCAGCTCATGGAGAGGAGGATGCTCAGAGTGGCAAAAGCTGGGGTTTGCCAAAGGGCTGATCCAGGAGGAGAGGTGTCCCTGGGGGGTAGGAAGTGCTGGCACTGCATGCCCACACAAGCTGCCTGGGCAGCCTGTGAGTGTCACACTTCAGCCAACAGCCCCAGGGGCCTGCCCAGCAGTGACAGCAGGGCCTGGCAGCTGACCAGGACAAGAGGAGGAAGTCTGCAAACGCTGCTCAGTTGCTGGTTGGAGCCATGTAAGCTTCCCTGGATGGGAAGGCATCACACAGCAGTGCCAGGAGCTGCAGGACCAACCTCACCTGCCCTGGTTCCTCCCTCTGCCCATGCAGCCTTCTCTGGACACTGGCAAGTGCCACTGGTGACAGTGGGAGCCCACACTGCACTGCCCTGGCCACAGGGGATGGCTTGGGGGAGTCATGGAGCAGCCTTTGCTCCTACAGGACCCCAGTCCCCTGGGGCAGCCCAGCTCTGCTGGGTACTCTCAGCTGTGCTGCAGGGTGATGTGGGTGCCAGTGGGCACTGCCATACACCCAGAGGTTTTCTTGTGGCCACCCAGCAGTGCTCAGTGGTGGCTGCCACCCTCTTGCCATGCCCAGCCTGGAGGGAGGGAGAAATAAAGCAAAGGTTCTGTTCCTCAGCCTCCTCTCATTCAATGATCTCACAGAGGCCCTGTGCTTTGGGGCTGCCATGGATGCCACCTGCAGAACTGGGTTCAGCTTGGGGGCCCTTGCTCCAAGGGGGACATTGAGGCTCTGGAGCATGTCCAGAGAAGGGCAATGAAGCTGCTGAGGGGTCTAGAGCACAAACCCTCTGAGGAGCAGCTGAGGGGTTGTTCGGTCTCGGGGGTGTGTGTGTGTGTAAGTGAGGGCTGACCTTCTGACCTTCTACAGCTCCCTGAAAGCAGGCTGGAGCCCCCTGGTCTTTTCTCCCTAGTAACAAGTGATAGGAGGAGAGGAAATGGCCTCAGGTGGCACCAGGAGAGGTTTGGGTTGGACACTGGAAGAGGTTTTCTGACTGGGAGGGTTCTCAAAGCCTGGCCCAGGCTGCCCAGGGAGGTGGCTGAATCCCCATCCCGGGAGGTGGCTGAATCCCCACCCAGGGAGGTGGTTGAATCCCCGTCCCGGGCGGTGGCTGAATCCCCACCCAGGGAGGTGGTTGAATCCCCGTCCCGGGCGGTGGCTGAATCCCCATCCCGGGAGGTGGCTGAATCCCCACCCCGGGAGGTGGCTGAATCCCCATCCCGGGAGGTGGTTGAATCTCCATCCCGGGCGGTGGCTGAATCCCCATCCCGGGAGGTGGCTGAATCCCCATCCCGGGAGGAGGCTGAATCCCCATCCCGGGAGGAGGCTGAATCCCCATCCCGGGAGGTGGCTGAATCCCCATCCCGGGAGGTGTTTCAAAGGCACAGAGATGTGGTGCTGAGGGACACCAGATGGCTGGACTCCAGGATTTGAAAGGTCTTTTCCAACTGAAACAGTTCCATGATCCCATCAGTGAGAAGGTGACAGCCTCCCAGCGCCCCTCCAGCCCCTCCCCGAGCAGCTTGGGAAGCTGTCCCCTGCCGTCCCCACCCCCTGCAGAGCCCCTGGCGCCCTCTCAGCTCAGCTCGGAGAGGCTCTGCTGGTCCTCGGCGGTGACAAGGACATCTTGAAACTGGGAGACGAGGCGTCCGAAGTGGGAGCCTTCCCAGAACACCTTCCCGCAGCGGCTGCAGCAGTAGAAGTCGGCAAGCTCGGCTCTGTCCAGCACGCCGGGGGGGATGGCGCTGACCTGCAGCACCGTGCCCGCGGCCGCCGCGCCGGCTCCGCGCTGCTCCGCCTGCTCCCCGGCGGCGGGGGAGCTGCGCTGGGCTGCGCCAGAGGCTGCCACAGTGGCGTCGTGGCTCTGGGTGGGCTTCTCCTGGCTCGTCACCAGGCAGCCTGCGGGGAGAGGAGAGAGCGGAGAGACCATCAAGCACTGGTGTGATGAGTGGAGTCAGCTCTCAGCCTGGTGCACAACCCTTGTGAGGGGTCTGTCGCTGCTGCAGGGAGGTCAGGCTCTGCCCTGCATCCCATAGAGAGGAAACCTCTGGCTTCGGGAGCAGGTGGCCACCAGCACCCACCCGCTGCCCGCCCTGAGCGTGGCTCAGCACCTCGTGCAGCTCCTCCGCTGTGTCCTGCTGCTGCCACACCAGCAGAGGGTCTGCCACGGCCCCGGGAGCCATCCCAGTCTGTGCGACCACAGCAGAGCTGCTGCTGGACTGGGTGTAAGGGTTCTGCCTGCCTGCTGCAGGTCAGGCTGCTCGCTGAGAGGGGCTGTGCCCCCACCCTGGGCGAGCAAGGAGCAAGGGCAGCCCCTCCTGCTGCTGTAATCACCTCCCCCCCAGCAGCTCCCTGCACTGCTCAGGACACCCCCAGCTCTCCAGGTCCACCAAGCACACAGTGTTGGGCTATGTGACATCCACCTCCTGTCACACAACCCAAGTGCAGTGCAGGGCTGTGCCCCATCAGCTGTCCTGAGACCCTGAGCTTGCTGCCATGGAAAACCAAGGACACAACCCTCTGGCATCTTTATCAGCTTACTGCAGGTGCTCAGTGCCTCAGCCAGGGCTTGGCAGGTAGCTGCATCCAGACTGTGGATGCCAAGCAGTCTCCCATCCACACATCCATCCATCCACACATCCACACATCCACCCATTTTCCCATCCATCCATTTTCCCATCCATCCATCCATCCATCTATCCATCCATCCATCCATCCATCCACCCATCCATCCATCCATCCATCCACCCATATCCATCCATCCTTCCATCCATCCATCCATCCATCCATCCATCCACCCATCCATTCTTCCATCCATCCACCCATCCATCCATTCATCTATATCCATCCATCCATCTATATCCATCCATCCATCCATCATCCATCCATCCATATCCATCCATCCATCCACCCACCCACCCATCCACCTGTTGCAATCACAGCAGTAAGCAGTGTGAGCAATCTGCCAGCGTAAGCTCAGGGCTTGCTCTCCTGGTAGGCCATGCTGGGCATAGGTGTCGAGGCAGCCAGCAGTTCAGCACAACAGAGCTGTGCCTGCAGTGTGTAACTCAAAGTGCTGCTACCTGGAAACACAGAGAGTGATCTTGGAAGAACAGGATGGATAGATCAAGCCACAGCTTTGCTTGATATTAGTGGTTTAACCAATACTGTATGGCAGTAGGATGTGTGGACACTTGTGGGGAACCACTGAGATCATACTAACCACACTCTGGGAGTCTGTGTGTCTGTGTAGGCTGCAGAGCATCCCTAATGAAACTGAACAATGCTTAGATCATATTGGTCATCTGTATTGATTCTGATCTCTGTCATCAAATCCATCCATCCTTCCATCTGTCCTCCCATACACCTATCCATCCTTCCATGCATGCATGCATCCATCTGTCCATCCATGCATCCATGCACCTCTCCTTCCATCCATCCATCCATCCATCCATCCATCCATCCATCCATCCATCCATCCATCCACCCTTCCATGCATGCATGCATCCATCTGTCCATCCATGCATCCATGCATCTCTCCTTCCATCCATCTATCCATCCAAGCATCCTGGTCTGCATTAGGCATAGTGTGGCCAGCAGGAGCAGGGAAGTCCTTGTGCCCTGTGCTCAGCACTGCTGAGGCCACACCTTGAGTCCTGTGTCCAGTTCTGGGCTCCTCAGGTCAAGAAGGACATTGAGAGACTTGAAGGTGTCCAGAGAAGGGCAAGAAAGCTGGGGAGGGGTCTGGAGCACAGCCCTGTGAGGGGAGGCTGAGGGAGCTGGGGTTGCTTAGCCTGGAGAAGAGGAGGCTCAGGGGAGACCTCATTGCCCTCTACAACTCCCTGCAGGGAGGTTGTAGCCAGATGGGGGTTGGGCTCTTCTCCCAGGCACCCAGCACCAGAACAAGAGGACACAGTCTCAAGCTGTGCCAGGGGAGGTTTAGGCTGGAGGTGAGGAGAAAGTTCTTCCCAGAGAGAGTTGTTAGCCATGGGAATGTGCTGCCCAGGGAGGTGGTGGAGTCCCCATCCCTGGAGGTGTTCAGGAGGGGATTGGATGTGGCACTTGGTGCCATGGTTTAGTCATGAGGTCTGTGGTGACAGGTTGGACTCGATGATCCTCGAGGTCTCTTCCAACCTTGGTGATACTGTGACACTGTGATACTATCCTTCCATCCATCTATCCATCCATCCATCAATCTACCCATCCATGCACCCATCCATTCATCCATGCATCCAACCATTCATCATTCCATCCATCCACACATCTATCCATCCATCCATTGGCTCTGGACACTTCCTGCTGAGCTCTGGGCAGTTTCTGCTGGGCTCTGGACACTGGGATGGGTTATGCCCATCCTGAAAGCCAGGGGGGAGAGCGTGTGAGAGCTTTGCCCTCCCCGGAGGGGATTTCCCCCTGGGAAACTGAGTTATTCTGTTCCACTGCCCCTCCCTGTCCAGCAAGCCTATGAAAAGGAAGACCCTGCAGCCACTGGCTCTCTTTTGCTTCTGCCTTGCCTGGATGAGAGGACTGCTGCAGGCTTCCTGCCTCTCTGCCACGTGCTCAGGCCTGGTCTTTTCTTCCTCTGCATCTTCAAAGGAGTGTTGCTTTGCTGTATGCATGTTCTCCCAATCCATCCTTGTGCCTCACCCTCCTGACCCCTTCCTGTTACTGTTCGATACACACATACAGAGACAGATATATTGCTTAAAGCAATGTGACCTCTCGACTTCCAAACCAACTCCAGAGTATTTCTTGGTCGATGCACCTCCTCCTTTTCTCCCTTATCCCCCTTTCTTTCCTGTCTTGTTTTGGGGGAGGGGGAAGGGGAAGCAGGGGAAGGATTCTCTATCCTGCTCCCCCCCATTGGAGCTCTTAAATCCCAGTTAAGGCTCAAACCACCACAGACACTTCCTGCTGGGCTCTGGACTCTTCCTCCTGAGCTCTGGACACTTCCTGCTGGGCTCTGGACACTTACTGCTGGGCTCTGGACTCTTACTGCTGGGCTCTGGACTCTTACTGCTGAGCTCTGGACACTTCCTGCTGGGCTCTGGACACTTCCTGCTGGGCTCTGGACTTTTACTGCTGAGCTCTGGACACTTCCTCCTGAGCTCTGGACAGTTCCTGCTGGGCTCCGGTCACTTACTGCTGAGCTCTGGACACTTACTGCTGGGCTCTGGACACTTACTGCTGGGCTCTGGACTCTTACTGCTGGGCTCTGGACACTTACTGCTGAGCTCTGGACACTTACTGCTGAGCCCTGGACATTTACTGCTGGGCTCTGGACACTTACTGCTGGGCTCTGGACATTTACTGCTGGGCTCTGGACTCTTCCTGTTGAGCCCTGGACATTTACTGCTGGGCTCTGGACATTTACTGCTGGGCTCTGGACTCTTCCTGCTGAGCCCTGGACATTTACTGCTGGGCTCTGGACTCTTACTGCTGGGCTCTGGACTCTTCCTGTTGAGCCCTGGACATTTACTGCTGGGCTCTGGACACTTACTGCTGGGCTCTGGACACTTACTGCTGAGCTCTGGACTCTTCCTGTTGAGCCCTGGACATTTACTGCTGGGCTCTGGACACTTACTGCTGGGCTCTGGACACTTACTGCTGGGCTCTGGACTCTTACTGCTGGGCTCTGGACTCTTCCTGTTGAGCCCTGGACATTTCCTGCTGGGCTCTGGACACTTACTGCTGGGCTCTGGACACTTCCTGCTGAGCTCTGGACACTTACTGCTGGGCTCTGGACACTTCCTGCTGGGCTCTGGACTCTTACTGCTGAGCTCTGGACTCTTACTGCTGGGCTCTGGTCACTTACTGCTGTGCTCTGGACACTTCCTGCTGGGCTCTGGACACTTACTGCTGAGCTCTGGACACTTACTGCTGAGCTCTGGACTCTTACTGCTGGGCTCTGGACACTTCCTGCTGGGCTCTGGACACTTCCTGCTGAGCTCTGGACACTTACTGCTGGGCTCTGGACTCTTACTGCTGGGCTCTGGACACTTACTGCTGAGCTCTGGACACTTACTGCTGGGCTCTGGACACTTACTGCTGAGCTCTGGACAGTTCCTGTTGAGCCCTGGACACTTACTGCTGAGCTCTGGACACTTACTGCTGGGCTCTGGACACTTACTGCTGGGCTCTGGACAGTTCCTGCTGAGCTCTGGACTCTTACTGCTGAGCTCTGGACTTTTACTGCTGGGCTCTGGACTCTTCCTGCTGAGCCCTGGACATTTACTGCTGGGCTCTGGACTCTTACTGCTGGGCTCTGGACACTTACTGCTGAGCTCTGGACTCTTACTGCTGGGCTCTGGACACTTCCTGCTGGGCTCTGGACTCTTACTGCTGAGCTCTGGACTCTTACTGCTGAGCTCTGGACACTTACTGCTGAGCTCTGGACTCTTACTGCTGGGCTCTGGACACTTCCTGTTGAGCCCTGGACATTTCCTGCTGGGCTCTGGACACTTACTGCTGGGCTCTGGACTCTTACTGCTGGGCTCTGGACACTTCCTGCTGAGCTCTGGACACTTACTGCTGGGCTCTGGACACTTCCTGCTGGGCTCTGGACTCTTACTGCTGAGCTCTGGACTCTTACTGCTGGGCTCTGGTCACTTACTGCTGAGCTCTGGACACTTCCTGCTGGGCTCTGGACACTTCCTGCTGGGCTCTGGACACTTCCTGCTGAGCTCTGGACACTTACTGCTGGGCTCTGGACTCTTACTGCTGGGCTCTGGACACTTACTGCTGAGCTCTGGACACTTACTGCTGAGCTCTGGACTCTTACTGCTGGGCTCTGGTCACTTACTGCTGAGCTCTGGACACTTCCTGCTGGGCTCTGGACACTTACTGCTGAGCTCTGGACACTTACTGCTGGGCTCTGGTCACTTACTGCTGAGCTCTGGACACTTCCTGCTGGGCTCTGGACACTTACTGCTGAGCTCTGGACATTTACTGCTGAGCTCTGGACACTTACTGCTGGGCTCTGGACACTTACTGATGAGCTCTGGACACTTACTGCTGGGCTCTGGACTCTTCCTGCTGGGCTCTGGACTCTTACTGCTGGGCTCTGGACACTTCCTGCTGAGCTCTGGTCACTGACTGCTGAGCCCTGAACATTTACTGCTGGGCTCTGGACTCTTCCTGCTGAGCCCTGGACATTTACTGCTGGGCTCTGGACATTTACTGCTGGGCTCTGGACTCTTACTGCTGGGCTCTGGACTCTTACTGCTGGGCTCTGGACACTTCCTGCTGAGCCCTGGACATTTACTGCTGAGCTCTGGACACTTCCTGCTGAGCCCTGGACATTTACTGCTGGGCTCTGGACACTTACTGCTGGGCTCTGGACACTTACTGCTGAGCTCTGGACTCTTACTGCTGAGCTCTGGACACTTCCTGCTGAGCTCTGGACTCTTACTGCTGAGCTCTGGACACTTACTGCTGAGCTCTGGACACTTCCTGCTGAGCTCTGGACTCTTACTGCTGAGCTCTGGACACTTACTGCTGAGCTCTGGACTCTTACTGCTGAGCTCTGGACTCTTCCTGCTGAGCTCTGGACACTTCCTGCTGAGCTCTGGACACTTACTGCTGAGCTCTGGACTCTTCCTGCTGAGCTCTGGACACTTACTGCTGAGCTCTGGACACTTCCTGCTGAGCTCTGGACACTTCCTGCTGAGCTCTGGACACTTACTGCTGAGCTCTGGACACTTCCTGCTGAGCTCTGGACTCTTACTGCTGGGCTCTGGACACTTACTGCTGAGCTCTGGACACTTCCTGCTGGGCTCTGGACACTTACTGCTGAGCTCTGGACACTTACTGCTGAGCTCTGGACTCTTACTGCTGGGCTCTGGACACTTACTGCTGAGCTCTGGACACTTAATGCTGAGCCCTGGACATTTACTGCTGGGCTCTGGACTCTTCCTGTTGAGCCCTGGACATTTACTGCTGAGCTCTGGACACTTACTGCTGGGCTCTGGACACTTACTGCTGGGCTCTGGACAGTTCCTGCTGAGCTCTGGACTCTTACTGCTGAGCTCTGGACTTTTACTGCTGGGCTCTGGACTCTTCCTGCTGAGCCCTGGACATTTACTGCTGGGCTCTGGACTCTTACTGCTGGGCTCTGGACTCTTCCTGTTGAGCCCTGGACATTTCCTGCTGGGCTCTGGACACTTACTGCTGGGCTCTGGACTCTTACTGCTGGGCTCTGGACACTTCCTGCTGAGCTCTGGACACTTACTGCTGGGCTCTGGACTCTTACTGCTGAGCTCTGGACTCTTACTGCTGGGCTCTGGTCACTTACTGCTGAGCTCTGGACACTTCCTGCTGGGCTCTGGACACTTCCTGCTGGGCTCTGGACACTTCCTGCTGAGCTCTGGACTCTTACTGCTGGGCTCTGGACACTTCCTGCTGGGCTCTGGACACTTCCTGCTGAGCTCTGGACACTTACTGCTGAGCTCTGGACACTTACTGCTGGGCTCTGGACACTTCCTGCTGAGCTCTGGACACTTACTGCTGGGCTCTGGACTCTTACTGCTGGGCTCTGGACACTTACTGCTGGGCTCTGGACACTTACTGCTGGGCTCTGGACACTTACTGCTGAGCTCTGGACACTTCCTGCTGGGCTCTGGACACTTACTGCTGAGCTCTGGACACTTACTGCTGGGCTCTGGTCACTTACTGCTGAGCTCTGGACACTTCCTGCTGGGCTCTGGACACTTACTGCTGAGCTCTGGACACTTACTGCTGGGCTCTGGTCACTTACTGCTGAGCTCTGGACACTTCCTGCTGGGCTCTGGACACTTACTGCTGAGCTCTGGACACTTACTGCTGGGCTCTGGACACTTACTGCTGAGCTCTGGACACTTACTGCTGGGCTCTGGACACTTACTGCTGAGCTCTGGACAGTTCCTGTTGAGCCCTGGACACTTACTGCTGAGCTCTGGACACTTACTGCTGGGCTCTGGACACTTACTGCTGGGCTCTGGACAGTTCCTGCTGAGCTCTGGACTCTTACTGCTGAGCTCTGGACTCTTACTGCTGGGCTCTGGACACTTACTGCTGAGCTCTGGACAGTTCCTGTTGAGCCCTGGACACTTACTGCTGAGCTCTGGACACTTACTGCTGGGCTCTGGACACTTACTGCTGGGCTCTGGACAGTTCCTGCTGAGCTCTGGACTCTTACTGCTGGGCTCTGGACTCTTACTGCTGGGCTCTGGACACTTACTGCTGAGCTCTGGACTCTTACTGCTGGGCTCTGGACACTTCCTGCTGGGCTCTGGACTCTTACTGCTGAGCTCTGGACTCTTACTGCTGAGCTCTGGACACTTACTGCTGAGCTCTGGACTCTTACTGCTGGGCTCTGGACACTTCCTGTTGAGCCCTGGACATTTCCTGCTGGGCTCTGGACACTTACTGCTGGGCTCTGGACTCTTACTGCTGGGCTCTGGACACTTCCTGCTGAGCTCTGGACACTTACTGCTGGGCTCTGGACACTTCCTGCTGGGCTCTGGACTCTTACTGCTGAGCTCTGGACTCTTACTGCTGGGCTCTGGTCACTTACTGCTGAGCTCTGGACACTTCCTGCTGGGCTCTGGACACTTCCTGCTGGGCTCTGGACACTTCCTGCTGAGCTCTGGACACTTACTGCTGGGCTCTGGACTCTTACTGCTGGGCTCTGGACACTTACTGCTGAGCTCTGGACACTTACTGCTGAGCTCTGGACTCTTACTGCTGGGCTCTGGTCACTTACTGCTGAGCTCTGGACACTTCCTGCTGGGCTCTGGACACTTACTGCTGAGCTCTGGACACTTACTGCTGGGCTCTGGTCACTTACTGCTGAGCTCTGGACACTTCCTGCTGGGCTCTGGACACTTACTGCTGAGCTCTGGACACTTACTGCTGAGCTCTGGACTCTTACTGCTGGGCTCTGGACACTTACTGATGAGCTCTGGACACTTACTGCTGGGCTCTGGACTCTTCCTGCTGGGCTCTGGACTCTTACTGCTGGGCTCTGGACACTTCCTGCTGAGCTCTGGTCACTGACTGCTGAGCCCTGAACATTTACTGCTGGGCTCTGGACTCTTCCTGCTGAGCCCTGGACATTTACTGCTGGGCTCTGGACATTTACTGCTGGGCTCTGGACTCTTACTGCTGGGCTCTGGACTCTTACTGCTGGGCTCTGGACACTTCCTGCTGAGCCCTGGACATTTACTGCTGAGCTCTGGACACTTCCTGCTGAGCCCTGGACATTTACTGCTGGGCTCTGGACACTTACTGCTGGGCTCTGGACACTTACTGCTGAGCTCTGGACTCTTACTGCTGAGCTCTGGACACTTCCTGCTGAGCTCTGGACTCTTACTGCTGAGCTCTGGACACTTACTGCTGAGCTCTGGACACTTCCTGCTGAGCTCTGGACTCTTACTGCTGAGCTCTGGACACTTACTGCTGAGCTCTGGACTCTTACTGCTGAGCTCTGGACTCTTCCTGCTGAGCTCTGGACACTTCCTGCTGAGCTCTGGACACTTACTGCTGAGCTCTGGACTCTTCCTGCTGAGCTCTGGACACTTACTGCTGAGCTCTGGACACTTCCTGCTGAGCTCTGGACACTTCCTGCTGAGCTCTGGACACTTACTGCTGAGCTCTGGACACTTCCTGCTGAGCTCTGGACTCTTACTGCTGGGCTCTGGACACTTACTGCTGAGCTCTGGACACTTCCTGCTGGGCTCTGGACACTTACTGCTGAGCTCTGGACACTTACTGCTGAGCTCTGGACTCTTACTGCTGGGCTCTGGACACTTACTGCTGAGCTCTGGACACTTAATGCTGAGCCCTGGACATTTACTGCTGGGCTCTGGACTCTTCCTGTTGAGCCCTGGACATTTACTGCTGAGCTCTGGACACTTACTGCTGGGCTCTGGACACTTACTGCTGGGCTCTGGACAGTTCCTGCTGAGCTCTGGACTCTTACTGCTGAGCTCTGGACTTTTACTGCTGGGCTCTGGACTCTTCCTGCTGAGCCCTGGACATTTACTGCTGGGCTCTGGACTCTTACTGCTGGGCTCTGGACTCTTCCTGTTGAGCCCTGGACATTTCCTGCTGGGCTCTGGACACTTACTGCTGGGCTCTGGACTCTTACTGCTGGGCTCTGGACACTTCCTGCTGAGCTCTGGACACTTACTGCTGGGCTCTGGACTCTTACTGCTGAGCTCTGGACTCTTACTGCTGGGCTCTGGTCACTTACTGCTGAGCTCTGGACACTTCCTGCTGGGCTCTGGACACTTCCTGCTGGGCTCTGGACACTTCCTGCTGAGCTCTGGACTCTTACTGCTGGGCTCTGGACACTTCCTGCTGGGCTCTGGACACTTCCTGCTGAGCTCTGGACACTTACTGCTGAGCTCTGGACACTTACTGCTGGGCTCTGGACACTTCCTGCTGAGCTCTGGACACTTACTGCTGGGCTCTGGACTCTTACTGCTGGGCTCTGGACACTTACTGCTGAGCTCTGGACACTTACTGCTGAGCTCTGGACTCTTACTGCTGGGCTCTGGTCACTTACTGCTGAGCTCTGGACACTTCCTGCTGGGCTCTGGACACTTACTGCTGAGCTCTGGACACTTACTGCTGGGCTCTGGTCACTTACTGCTGAGCTCTGGACACTTCCTGCTGGGCTCTGGACACTTACTGCTGAGCTCTGGACACTTGCTGCTGGGCTCTGGTCACTTACTGCTGAGCTCTGGACACTTCCTGCTGGGCTCTGGACACTTACTGCTGAGCCCTGGACATTTACTGCTGGGCTCTGGACACTTACTGATGAGCTCTGGACACTTACTGCTGGGCTCTGGACTCTTCCTGCTGGGCTCTGGACACTTCCTGCTGAGCTCTGGACACTTACTGATGAGCTCTGGACACTTCCTGCTGGGCTCTGGACACTTCCTGCTGGGCTCTGGACACTTCCTGCTGAGCTCTGGACACTTACTGCTGAGCTCTGGACTCTTACTGCTGGGCTCTGGACACTTCCTGCTGAGCTCTGGACACTTACTGCTGAGCTCTGGACACTTACTGCTGGGCTCTGGACACTTCCTGCTGGGCTCTGGACACTTCCTGCTGAGCTCTGGACACTTACTGCTGGGCTCTGGACTCTTACTGCTGGGCTCTGGACAATTACTGCTGAGCTCTGGACACTTACTGCTGAGCTCTGGACTCTTACTGCTGGGCTCTGGACTCTTACTGCTGGGCTCTGGACAATTACTGCTGAGCTCTGGACACTTACTGCTGAGCTCTGGACTCTTACTGCTGGGCTCTGGTCACTTACTGCTGAGCTCTGGACACTTCCTGCTGGGCTCTGGACATTTACTGCTGAGCTCTGGACACTTACTGCTGGGCTCTGGTCACTTACTGCTGAGCTCTGGACACTTCCTGCTGGGCTCTGGACACTTACTGCTGAGCTCTGGACACTTACTGCTGAGCTCTGGACTCTTACTGCTGGGCTCTGGACACTTACTGATGAGCTCTGGACACTTACTGCTGGGCTCTGGACACTTACTGATGAGCTCTGGACACTTACTGCTGGGCTCTGGTCACTGACTGCTGAGCCCTGAACATTTACTGCTGGGCTCTGGACTCTTCCTGCTGAGCCCTGGACATTTACTGCTGGGCTCTGGACATTTACTGCTGGGCTCTGGACACTTACTGCTGGGCTCTGGACTCTTCCTGCTGGGCTCTGGACACTTACTGCTGAGCTCTGGTCACTGACTGCTGAGCCCTGAACATTTACTGCTGGGCTCTGGACTCTTCCTGCTGAGCCCTGGACATTTACTGCTGGGCTCTGGACACTTACTGCTGGGCTCTGGACATTTACTGCTGGGCTCTGGACTCTTCCTGCTGGGCTCTGGACATTTACTGCTGGGCTCTGGACTCTTACTGCTGAGCTCTGGACATTTACTGCTGGGCTCTGGACTCTTCCTGTTGAGCCCTGGACATTTACTGCTGAGCTCTGGACACTTCCTGCTGAGCCCTGGACATTTACTGCTGGGCTCTGGACACTTACTGCTGGGCTCTGGACACTTACTGCTGAGCTCTGGACTCTTACTGCTGAGCTCTGGACACTTACTGCTGAGCTCTGGTCACTTCCTGCTGAGCTCTGGACACTTCCTGCTGAGCTCTGGACTCTTACTGCTGAGCTCTGGACACTTACTGCTGAGCTCTGGACACTTCCTGCTGAGCTCTGGACTCTTACTGCTGAGCTCTGGACACTTACTGCTGAGCTCTGGACTCTTCCTGCTGAGCTCTGGACACTTCCTGCTGAGCTCTGGACACTTACTGCTGAGCTCTGGACTCTTCCTGCTGAGCTCTGGACACTTCCTGCTGAGCTCTGGACACTTACTGCTGAGCTCTGGACACTTCCTGCTGAGCTCTGGACACTTCCTGCTGAGCTCTGGACTCTTACTGCTGGGCTCTGGACACTTACTGCTGAGCTCTGGACTCTTACTGCTGAGCTCTGGACACTTACTGCTGAGCTCTGGACTCTTACTGCTGGGCTCTGGACACTTACTGCTGGGCTCTGGACACTTACTGCTGAGCTCTGGACACTTACTGCTGGGCTCTGGACACTTACTGCTGGGCTCTGGACACTTACTGCTGAGCTCTGGACACTTACTGCTGGGCTCTGGACACTTACTGCTGAGCTCTGGACTCTTACTGCTGAGCTCTGGACACTTACTGCTGGGCTCTGGACACTTACTGCTGAGCTCTGGACTCTTACTGCTGAGCTCTGGACATTTACTGCTGGGCTCTGGACTCTTACTGCTGGGCTCTGGACACTTACTGCTGGGCTCTGGACTCTTACTGCTGAGCTCTGGACACTTACTGCTGGGCTCTGGACTCTTACTGCTGAGCTCTGGACACTTACTTCTGGGCTCTGGACTCTTACTGCTGGGTTCTGGACACTTCCTGCTGAGCTCTGGACACTTACTGCTGAGCTCTGGACTCTTACTGCTGAGCTCTGGACACTTACTGCTGAGCTCTGGACTCTTACTGCTGGGCTCTGGACACTTACTGCTGGGCTCTGGACTCTTCCTGCTGGACTCTGGACACTTACTGCTGGGCTCTGGACTCTTACTGCTGAGCTCTGGACACTTACTGCTGGGCTCTGGACACTTACTGCTGAGCTCTGGACACTTACTGCTGGGCTCTGGACACTTACTGCTGGGCTCTGGACTCTTACTGCTGAGCTCTGGACACTTACTGGTGGGCTCTGGACTCTTACTGCTGAGCTCTGGACACTTACTGCTGAGCTCTGGACTCTTACTGCTGGGCTCTGGACACTTACTGCTGGGCTCTGGACTCTTCCTGCTGGACTCTGGACACTTACTGCTGGGCTCTGGACTCTTACTGCTGGGCTCTGGTCACTTACTGCTGGGCTCTGGACTCTTACTGCTGGGCTCTGGACTCTTACTGCTGAGCTCTGGACACTTACTGCTGAGCTCTGGACTCTTACTGCTGGGCTCTGGACACTTACTGCTGGGCTCTGGACTCTTACTGCTGGGCTCTGGACACTTACTGCTGGGCTCTGGACTCTTCCTGCTGGGCTCTGGACACTTACTGCTGGGCTCTGGACTCTTCCTGCTGGGCTCTGGACACTTACTGCTGGGCTCTGGACTCTTACTGCTGGGCTCTGGACTCTTCCTCCTGAGCTCTGGACACTTCCTGCTGAGCTCTGGACACTTCCTGCTGGGCTCTGGACTTTTACTGCTGAGCTCTGGATACTTCCTCCTGAGCTCTGGACAGTTCCTGCTGGGCTCTGGTCACTTACTGCTGGGCTCTGGACTCTTCCTGTTGAGCCCCGGACATTTACTGCTGAGCTCTGGAGATTTACTGCTGGGCTCTGGACACTTACTGCTGGGCTCTGGACAGTCACTGCTGGGCTCTGGACACTTACTGCTGGGCTCTGGACATTTACTGCTGGGCTCTGGACAGTCACTGCTGGGCTCTGGACATTTACTGCTGGGCTCTGGACACTTACTGCTGAGCTCTGGACTCTTACTGCTGAGCTCTGGACACTTACTGCTGGGCTCTGGACTCTTCCTCCTGAGCTCTGGACACTTCCTGCTGAGCTCTGGTCACTTACTGCTGGGCTCTGGACTCTTATTGCTGGGCTCTGGACTCTTACTGTGAGCTCTGGACACTTCCTGTTGAGCCCTGGACATTTAATGCTGGGCTCTGGACACTTCCTGTTGAGCCCTGGACATTTAATGCTGGGCTCTGGACACTTCCTGCTGAGCTCTGGTCACTTCCTGCTGAGCTCTGGACTCTTACTGCTGAGCTCTGGACACTTACTGCTGGGCTCTGGACTCTTACTGCTGAGCTCTGGACTCTTACTGCTGAGCTCTGGACACTTACTGCTGGGCTCTGGACTCTTACTGCTGAGCTCTGGACTCTTACTGCTGAGCTCTGGACACTTACTGCTGGGCTCTGGACTCTTACTGCTGAGCTCTGGACACTTACTGCTGAGCTCTGGACTCTTACTGCTGGGCTCTGGACACTTACTGCTGGGCTCTGGACTCTTCCTGCTGGACTCTGGACACTTACTGCTGGGCTCTGGACTCTTACTGCTGGGCTCTGGTCACTTACTGCTGGGCTCTGGACTCTTACTGCTGGGCTCTGGACTCTTACTGCTGAGCTCTGGACACTTACTGCTGAGCTCTGGACTCTTACTGCTGGGCTCTGGACACTTACTGCTGGGCTCTGGACTCTTCCTGCTGGGCTCTGGACACTTACTGCTGGGCTCTGGACTCTTCCTGCTGGGCTCTGGACACTTACTGCTGGGCTCTGGACTCTTCCTGCTGGGCTCTGGACACTTACTGCTGGGCTCTGGACTCTTACTGCTGGGCTCTGGACTCTTCCTCCTGAGCTCTGGACACTTCCTGCTGAGCTCTGGACACTTCCTGCTGGGCTCTGGACTTTTACTGCTGAGCTCTGGATACTTCCTCCTGAGCTCTGGACAGTTCCTGCTGGGCTCTGGTCACTTACTGCTGGGCTCTGGTCACTTACTGCTGGGCTCTGGACTCTTCCTGTTGAGCCCCGGACATTTACTGCTGAGCCCTGGACATTTACTGCTGGGCTCTGGACATTTACTGCTGGGCTCTGGACACTTACTGCTGGGCTCTGGACAGTCACTGCTGGGCTCTGGACACTTACTGCTGGGCTCTGGACATTTACTGCTGGGCTCTGGACAGTCACTGCTGGGCTCTGGACATTTACTGCTGGGCTCTGGACACTTACTGCTGAGCTCTGGACTCTTACTGCTGAGCTCTGGACACTTACTGCTGGGCTCTGGACTCTTCCTCCTGAGCTCTGGACACTTCCTGCTGAGCTCTGGTCACTTACTGCTGGGCTCTGGACTCTTATTGCTGGGCTCTGGACTCTTACTGTGAGCTCTGGACACTTCCTGTTGAGCCCTGGACATTTAATGCTGGGCTCTGGACACTTCCTGCTGAGCTCTGGTCACTTACTGCTGAGCTCTGGACTCTTACTGCTGAGCTCTGGACACTTCCTGCTGAGCTCTGGTCAGTTACTGCTGAGCTCTGGACTCTTACTGCTGGGCTCTGGACTCTTACTGTTGGGCTCTGGACTCTTCCTCCTGAGCTCTGGACACTTCCTGTTGAGCCCTGGACACTTACTGCTGGGCTCTGGACACTTCCTGCTGGGCTCTGGACACTTACTGCTGAACTCTGGTCACTTACTGCTGGGCTCTGGACACTTACTGCTGAGCTGTGGACACTTACTGCTGAGCTCTGGACTCTTACTGCTGAGCTCTGGACACTTACTGCTGAGCTCTGGACTCTTACTGCTGAGCTCTGGACACTTACTGCTGGGCTCTGGACTCTTCCTGTTGAGCCCTGGACATTTACTGCTGAGCCCTGGACACTTACTGCTGGGCTCTGGACTCTTACTGCTGGGCTCTGGACATTTACTGCTGAGCTCTGGACACTTACTGCTGGGCTCTGGACACTTACTGCTGGGCTGTGGACACTTACTGCTGAGCTCTGGACACTTACTGCTGGGCTCTGGAAACTTACTGCTGAGCTCTGGTCACTTACTGCTGAGCTCTGGACTCTTAACTGCTGAGCTCTGGTCACTTACTGCTGAGCTCTGGACTCTTACTGCTGAGCTCTGGACTCTTACTGCTGAGCTCTGGTCACTTACTGCTGAGCTCTGGACTCTTACTGCTGAGCACTGGACTCTTACTGCTGGGCTCTGGACACTTACTGCTGAGCTCTGGACACTTACTGCTGGGCTCTGGACTCTTCCTGTTGAGCCCTGGACATTTACTGCTGAGCCCTGGACACTTACTGCTGGGCTCTGGACTCTTACTGCTGGGCTCTGGACATTTACTGCTGAGCTCTGGACACTTACTTCTGGGCTCTGGACACTTACTGCTGAGCTCTGGACACTTACTGCTGGGCTCTGGACACTTACTGCTGAGCTCTGGACTCTTACTGCTGAGCTCTGGTCACTTACTGCTGAGCTCTGGACTCTTACTGCTGAGCTCTGGACACTTACTGCTGGGCTCTGGACTCTTCCTCCTGAGCTCTGGACACTTCCTGCTGAGCTCTGGTCACTTACTGCTGGGCTCTGGACACTTCCTGCTGGGCTCTGGACACTTACTGCTGAGCTCTGGACTCTTACTGCTGGGCTCTGGACACTTCCTGCTGGGCTCTGGACACTTCCTGCTGGGCTCTGGACACTTACTGCTGAGCTCTGGTCACTTACTGCTGGGCTCTGGACTCTTACTGCTGGGCTCTGGACTCTTCCTGTTGAGCCCTGGACATTTACTGCTGGGCTCTGGACATTTACTGCTGGGCTCTGGACTCTTACTGCTGGGCTCTGGACACTTACTGCTGAGCTCTGGACACTTACTGCTGGGCTCTGGACACTTACTGCTGGGCTCTGGACACTTACTGCTGAGCTCTGGACACTTCCTGCTGGGCTCTGGACATTTACTGCTGAGCTCTGGACACTTACTGCTGGGCTCTGGACACTTACTGCTGAGCTCTGGACACTTACTGCTGGGCTCTGGACACTTACTGCTGGGCTCTGAACTCTTACTGCTGAGCTCTGGACAGTTCCTGCTGGGCTCTGGACACTTACTGCTGAGCTCTGGACTCTTACTGCTGAGCTCTGGACACTTACTGCTGGGCTCTGGACACTTCCTGCTGGGCTCTGGACACTTCCTGCTGAGCTCTGGACACTTACTGCTGGGCTCTGGACACTTACTGCTGAGCTCTGGACACTTACTGCTGGGCTCTGGACACTTACTGCTGAGCTCTGGACTCTTACTGCTGAGCTCTGGACACTTACTGCTGGGCTCTGAACTCTTACTGCTGAGCTCTGGACAGTTCCTGCTGGGCTCTGGACACTTACTGCTGGGCTCTGAACTCTTACTGCTGGGCTCTGGACACTTACTGCTGGGCTCTGGACACTTACTGCTGGGCTCTGGACTCTTACTGCTGGGCTCTGGACAGTTCCTGCTGAGCTCTGGTCACTTACTGCTGAGCTCTGGACACTTCCTGCTGAGCTCTGGTCACTTACTGCTGAGCTCTGGACACTTACTGCTGGGCTCTGAACTCTTACTGCTGAGCTCTGGACACTTACTGCTGGGCTCTGGACTCTTACTGCTGGGCTCTGGACAGTTCCTGCTGAGCTCTGGTCACTTACTGCAGAGCTATGGACACTTCCTGCTGAGCTCTGGACACTTCCTGCTGAGCTCTGGACACTTACTGCTGGGCTCTGGACTCTTACTGCTGAGCTCTGGACACTTACTGCTGGGCTCTGGACTCTTACTGCTGAGCTCTGGACACTTCCTGCTGGGCTCTGGACACTTACTGCTGAGCTCTGGACTCTTACTGCTGAGCTCTGGACTCTTCCTGCTGAGCTCTGGACACTTCCTGCTGGGCTCTGGACATTTACTGCTGGGCTCTGGACTCTTACTGCTGAGCCCTGGACATTTCCTGCTGGGCTCTGGACACTTCCTTCTGAGCTCTGGTCACTTACTGCTGAGCTCTGGACACTTCCTGCTGAGCTCTGGTCACTTACTGCTGAGCTCTGGACACTTACTGCTGAGCTCTGGTCACTTCCTGCTGAGCTCTGGACACTTCCTGCTGGGCTCTGGACACTTACTGCTGGGCTCTGGACACTTACTGCTGGGCTCTGGACTCTTACTGCTGAGCTCTGGACACTTCCTGCTGGGCTCTGGACACTTACTGCTGAGCTCTGGACTCTTACTGCTGAGCTCTGGACACTTACTGCTGAGCTCTGGTCACTTACTGCTGAGCTCTGGACACTTCCTGCTGGGCTCTGGACACTTACTGCTGAGCTCTGGACTCTTCCTGCTGAGCTCTGGACACTTCCTGCTGGGCTCTGGACACTTACTGCTGAGCTCTGGACACTTACTGCTGGGCTCTGGACTCTTACTGCTGAGCTCTGGACACTTACTGCTGGGCTCTGGACTCTTACTGCTGAGCTCTGGACACTTACTGCTGGGCTCTGGACTCTTACTGCTGAGCTCTGGACATTTACTGCTGGGCTCTGGACACTTACTGCTGAGCTCTGGACACTTACTGCTGAGCTCTGGACACTTACTGCTGGGCTCTGGACACTTACTGCTGAGCTCTGGACACTTACTGCTGGGCTCTGGACTCTTACTGCTGGGCTCTGGACAGTTACTGCTGGGCTCTGGACACTTCCTGCTGGGCTCTGGACATTTACTGCTGGGCTCTGGACTCTTACTGCTGAGCCCTGGACATTTCCTGCTGGGCTCTGGACACTTCCTGCTGGGCTCTGGTCACTTACTGCTGAGCTCTGGACACTTCCTGCTGGGCTCTGGACACTTACTGCTGAGCTCTGGACTCTTACTGCTGGGCTCTGGACAGTTACTGCTGAGCTCTGGACACTTCCTGCTGAGCTCTGGACTCTTACTGCTGAGCTCTGGACATTTACTGCTGGGCTCTGGACACTTACTGCTGAGCTCTGGACACTTACTGCTGGGCTCTGGACTCTTACTGCTGAGCTCTGGACACTTACTGCTGGGCTCTGGACTCTTACTGCTGAGCTCTGGACACTTACTGCTGGGCTCTGGACTCTTACTGCTGAGCTCTGGACACTTACTGCTGAGCTCTGGACTCTTACTGCTGGGCTCTGGACAGTTACTGCTGGGCTCTGGACTCTTACTGCTGGGCTCTGGACATTTACTGCTGAGCTCTGGACACTTACTGCTGAGCTCTGGACACTTACTGCTGAGCTCTGGACTCTTACTGCTGGGCTCTGGACACTTACTGCTGGGCTCTGGACTCTTCCTGCTGGGCTCTGGACACTTACTGCTGGGCTCTGGACACTTACTGCTGGGCTCTGGACTCTTCCTGCTGGGCTCTGGACACTTACTGCTGGGCTCTGGACTCTTCCTGCTGGGCTCTGGACACTTACTGCTGGGCTCTGGACTCTTACTGCTGGGCTCTGGACTCTTCCTCCTGAGCTCTGGACACTTCCTGCTGAGCTCTGGACACTTCCTGCTGGGCTCTGGACTTTTACTGCTGAGCTCTGGATACTTCCTCCTGAGCTCTGGACAGTTCCTGCTGGGCTCTGGTCACTTACTGCTGGGCTCTGGTCACTTACTGCTGGGCTCTGGACTCTTCCTGTTGAGCCCCGGACATTTACTGCTGAGCCCTGGACATTTACTGCTGGGCTCTGGACATTTACTGCTGGGCTCTGGACACTTACTGCTGGGCTCTGGACAGTCACTGCTGGGCTCTGGACACTTACTGCTGGGCTCTGGACATTTACTGCTGGGCTCTGGACAGTCACTGCTGGGCTCTGGACATTTACTGCTGGGCTCTGGACACTTACTGCTGAGCTCTGGACTCTTACTGCTGAGCTCTGGACACTTACTGCTGGGCTCTGGACTCTTCCTCCTGAGCTCTGGACACTTCCTGCTGAGCTCTGGTCACTTACTGCTGGGCTCTGGACTCTTATTGCTGGGCTCTGGACTCTTACTGTGAGCTCTGGACACTTCCTGCTGAGCTCTGGACACTTACTGCTGAGCTCTGGTCAGTTACTGCTGAGCTCTGGACTCTTACTGCTGGGCTCTGGACTCTTACTGTTGGGCTCTGGACTCTTCCTCCTGAGCTCTGGACACTTCCTGTTGAGCCCTGGACACTTACTGCTGGGCTCTGGACACTTCCTGCTGGGCTCTGGACACTTACTGCTGAGCTCTGGTCACTTACTGCTGGGCTCTGGACACTTACTGCTGAGCTGTGGACACTTACTGCTGAGCTCTGGACTCTTACTGCTGAGCTCTGGACACTTACTGCTGAGCTCTGGACTCTTACTGCTGAGCTCTGGACACTTACTGCTGGGCTCTGGACTCTTCCTGTTGAGCCCTGGACATTTACTGCTGAGCCCTGGACACTTACTGCTGGGCTCTGGACTCTTACTGCTGGGCTCTGGACATTTACTGCTGAGCTCTGGACACTTACTGCTGGGCTGTGGACACTTACTGCTGAGCTCTGGACTCTTACTGCTGAGCTCTGGACACTTACTGCTGGGCTCTGGAAACTTACTGCTGAGCTCTGGTCACTTACTGCTGAGCTCTGGACTCTTACTGCTGAGCTCTGGACTCTTACTGCTGAGCTCTGGTCACTTACTGCTGAGCTCTGGACTCTTACTGCTGAGCACTGGACTCTTACTGCTGGGCTCTGGACACTTACTGCTGAGCTCTGGACTCTTCCTGTTGAGCCCTGGACATTTACTGCTGAGCCCTGGACACTTACTGCTGGGCTCTGGACTCTTACTGCTGGGCTCTGGACATTTACTGCTGAGCTCTGGACACTTACTTCTGGGCTCTGGACACTTACTGCTGAGCTCTGGACACTTACTGCTGGGCTCTGGACACTTACTGCTGAGCTCTGGACTCTTACTGCTGAGCTCTGGTCACTTACTGCTGAGCTCTGGACTCTTACTGCTGAGCTCTGGACACTTACTGCTGGGCTCTGGACTCTTCCTCCTGAGCTCTGGACACTTCCTGCTGAGCTCTGGTCACTTACTGCTGGGCTCTGGACACTTCCTGCTGGGCTCTGGACACTTACTGCTGAGCTCTGGACACTTACTGCTGAGCTCTGGACTCTTACTGCTGGGCTCTGGACACTTCCTGCTGGGCTCTGGACACTTCCTGCTGGGCTCTGGACACTTACTGCTGAGCTCTGGTCACTTACTGCTGGGCTCTGGACTCTTACTGCTGGGCTCTGGACTCTTCCTGTTGAGCCCTGGACATTTACTGCTGGGCTCTGGACATTTACTGCTGGGCTCTGGACTCTTACTGCTGGGCTCTGGACATTTACTGCTGAGCTCTGGACACTTACTGCTGGGCTCTGGACACTTACTGCTGAGCTCTGGACACTTACTGCTGGGCTCTGGACACTTACTGCTGGGCTCTGAACTCTTACTGCTGAGCTCTGGACAGTTCCTGCTGGGCTCTGGACACTTACTGCTGAGCTCTGGACTCTTACTGCTGAGCTCTGGACACTTACTGCTGGGCTCTGGACACTTCCTGCTGGGCTCTGGACACTTACTGCTGGGCTCTGGACAGTTCCTGCTGAGCTCTGGACACTTACTGCTGGGCTCTGGACACTTCCTGCTGAGCTCTGGACACTTACTGCTGGGCTCTGGACAGTTCCTGCTGGGCTCTGGACACTTACTGCTGGGCTCTGGACACTTACTGCTGGGCTCTGGACACTTACTGCTGGGCTCTGAACTCTTACTGCTGAGCTCTGGACACTTACTGCTGGGCTCTGGACTCTTACTGCTGGGCTCTGGACAGTTCCTGCTGGGCTCTGGACACTTACTGCTGGGCTCTGAACTCTTACTGCTGAGCTCTGGACACTTACTGCTGGGCTCTGGACTCTTACTGCTGGGCTCTGGACAGTTCCTGCTGAGCTCTGGTCACTTACTGCTGAGCTCTGGACACTTCCTGCTGAGCTCTGGACACTTCCTGCTGAGCTCTGGACACTTACTGCTGGGCTCTGGACTCTTACTGCTGAGCTCTGGACACTTACTGCTGGGCTCTGGACTCTTACTGCTGAGCTCTGGACACTTCCTGCTGGGCTCTGGACACTTACTGCTGAGCTCTGGACAGTTACTGCTGAGCTCTGGACTCTTACTGCTGAGCTCTGGACTCTTCCTGCTGAGCTCTGGACACTTCCTGCTGGGCTCTGGACATTTACTGCTGGGCTCTGGACTCTTACTGCTGAGCCCTGGACATTTCCTGCTGGGCTCTGGACACTTCCTGCTGAGCTCTGGTCACTTACTGCTGAGCTCTGGACACTTCCTGCTGAGCTCTGGTCACTTACTGCTGAGCTCTGGACACTTACTGCTGAGCTCTGGTCACTTACTGCTGAGCTCTGGACACTTCCTGCTGGGCTCTGGACACTTACTGCTGAGCTCTGGACTCTTACTGCTGAGCTCTGGACACTTACTGCTGAGCTCTGGTCACTTACTGCTGAGCTCTGGACACTTCCTGCTGGGCTCTGGACACTTACTGCTGAGCTCTGGACTCTTCCTGCTGAGCTCTGGACACTTCCTGCTGGGCTCTGGACACTTACTGCTGAGCTCTGGACACTTACTGCTGGGCTCTGGACTCTTACTGCTGAGCTCTGGACACTTACTGCTGGGCTCTGGACTCTTACTGCTGAGCTCTGGACACTTACTGCTGGGCTCTGGACTCTTACTGCTGAGCTCTGGACATTTACTGCTGGGCTCTGGACACTTACTGCTGAGCTCTGGACACTTACTGCTGAGCTCTGGACACTTACTGCTGGGCTCTGGACACTTACTGCTGAGCTCTGGACACTTACTGCTGGGCTCTGGACTCTTACTGCTGGGCTCTGGACAGTTACTGCTGGGCTCTGGACACTTCCTGCTGGGCTCTGGACATTTACTGCTGGGCTCTGGACTCTTACTGCTGAGCCCTGGACATTTCCTGCTGGGCTCTGGACACTTCCTGCTGGGCTCTGGTCACTTACTGCTGAGCTCTGGACACTTCCTGCTGGGCTCTGGACACTTACTGCTGAGCTCTGGACTCTTACTGCTGGGCTCTGGACTCTTACTGCTGAGCTCTGGACATTTACTGCTGGGCTCTGGACACTTACTGCTGAGCTCTGGACACTTACTGCTGGGCTCTGGACTCTTACTGCTGAGCTCTGGACACTTACTGCTGGGCTCTGGACTCTTACTGCTGAGCTCTGGACACTTACTGCTGGGCTCTGGACTCTTACTGCTGAGCTCTGGACACTTACTGCTGAGCTCTGGACTCTTACTGCTGGGCTCTGGACAGTTACTGCTGGGCTCTGGACAGTCACTGCTGGGCTCTGGACTCTTACTGCTGGGCTCTGGACACTTACTGCTGAGCTCTGGACTCTTACTGCTGAGCTCTGGACACTTACTGCTGAGCTCTGGACTCTTACTGCTGGGCTCTGGACACTTACTGCTGAGCTCTGGACTCTTACTGCTGAGCTCTGGACACTTACTGCTGGGCTCTGGACTCTTCCTGCTGGGCTCTGGACACTTACTGCTGGGCTCTGGACACTTACTGCTGGGCTCTGGACTCTTCCTGCTGGGCTCTGGACACTTACTGCTGGGCTCTGGACTCTTCCTGCTGGGCTCTGGACACTTACTGCTGGGCTCTGGACTCTTACTGCTGGGCTCTGGACTCTTCCTCCTGAGCTCTGGACACTTCCTGCTGAGCTCTGGACACTTCCTGCTGGGCTCTGGACTTTTACTGCTGAGCTCTGGATACTTCCTCCTGAGCTCTGGACAGTTCCTGCTGGGCTCTGGTCACTTACTGCTGGGCTCTGGTCACTTACTGCTGGGCTCTGGACTCTTCCTGTTGAGCCCCGGACATTTACTGCTGAGCCCTGGACATTTACTGCTGGGCTCTGGACATTTACTGCTGGGCTCTGGACACTTACTGCTGGGCTCTGGACAGTCACTGCTGGGCTCTGGACACTTACTGCTGGGCTCTGGACATTTACTGCTGGGCTCTGGACAGTCACTGCTGGGCTCTGGACATTTACTGCTGGGCTCTGGACACTTACTGCTGAGCTCTGGACTCTTACTGCTGAGCTCTGGACACTTACTGCTGGGCTCTGGACTCTTCCTCCTGAGCTCTGGACACTTCCTGCTGAGCTCTGGTCACTTACTGCTGGGCTCTGGACTCTTATTGCTGGGCTCTGGACTCTTACTGTGAGCTCTGGACACTTCCTGTTGAGCCCTGGACATTTAATGCTGGGCTCTGGACACTTCCTGCTGAGCTCTGGTCACTTACTGCTGAGCTCTGGACTCTTACTGCTGAGCTCTGGACACTTCCTGCTGAGCTCTGGTCAGTTACTGCTGAGCTCTGGACTCTTACTGCTGGGCTCTGGACTCTTACTGTTGGGCTCTGGACTCTTCCTCCTGAGCTCTGGACACTTCCTGTTGAGCCCTGGACACTTACTGCTGGGCTCTGGACACTTCCTGCTGGGCTCTGGACACTTACTGCTGAGCTCTGGTCACTTACTGCTGGGCTCTGGACACTTACTGCTGAGCTGTGGACACTTACTGCTGAGCTCTGGACTCTTACTGCTGAGCTCTGGACACTTACTGCTGAGCTCTGGACTCTTACTGCTGAGCTCTGGACTCTTCCTGCTGAGCTCTGGACACTTACTGCTGAGCTCTGGACTCTTACTGCTGAGCTCTGGACACTTACTGCTGAGCTCTGGACTCTTACTGCTGAGCTCTGGACACTTACTGCTGAGCTCTGGACTCTTACTGCTGAGCTCTGGACACTTACTGCTGAGCTCTGGACTCTTACTGCTGGGCTCTGGACTCTTCCTGTTGAGCCCTGGACATTTACTGCTGAGCCCTGGACACTTACTGCTGGGCTCTGGACTCTTACTGCTGGGCTCTGGACATTTACTGCTGAGCTCTGGACACTTACTGCTGGGCTCTGGACACTTACTGCTGGGCTGTGGACACTTACTGCTGAGCTCTGGACTCTTACTGCTGAGCTCTGGACACTTACTGCTGGGCTCTGGAAACTTACTGCTGAGCTCTGGTCACTTACTGCTGAGCTCTGGACTCTTACTGCTGAGCTCTGGTCACTTACTGCTGAGCTCTGGACTCTTACTGCTGAGCTCTGGACTCTTACTGCTGAGCTCTGGTCACTTACTGCTGAGCTCTGGACTCTTACTGCTGAGCACTGGACTCTTACTGCTGGGCTCTGGACACTTACTGCTGAGCTCTGGACACTTACTGCTGGGCTCTGGACTCTTCCTGTTGAGCCCTGGACATTTACTGCTGAGCCCTGGACACTTACTGCTGGGCTCTGGACTCTTACTGCTGGGCTCTGGACATTTACTGCTGAGCTCTGGACACTTACTTCTGGGCTCTGGACACTTACTGCTGAGCTCTGGACACTTACTGCTGGGCTCTGGACACTTACTGCTGAGCTCTGGACTCTTACTGCTGAGCTCTGGTCACTTACTGCTGAGCTCTGGACTCTTACTGCTGAGCTCTGGACACTTACTGCTGGGCTCTGGACTCTTCCTCCTGAGCTCTGGACACTTCCTGCTGAGCTCTGGTCACTTACTGCTGGGCTCTGGACACTTCCTGCTGGGCTCTGGACACTTACTGCTGAGCTCTGGACACTTACTGCTGAGCTCTGGACTCTTACTGCTGGGCTCTGGACACTTCCTGCTGGGCTCTGGACACTTCCTGCTGGGCTCTGGACACTTACTGCTGAGCTCTGGTCACTTACTGCTGGGCTCTGGACTCTTACTGCTGGGCTCTGGACTCTTCCTGTTGAGCCCTGGACATTTACTGCTGGGCTCTGGACATTTACTGCTGGGCTCTGGACTCTTACTGCTGGGCTCTGGACATTTACTGCTGAGCTCTGGACACTTACTGCTGGGCTCTGGACACTTACTGCTGAGCTCTGGACACTTACTGCTGGGCTCTGGACACTTACTGCTGGGCTCTGAACTCTTACTGCTGAGCTCTGGACAGTTCCTGCTGGGCTCTGGACACTTACTGCTGAGCTCTGGACTCTTACTGCTGAGTTCTGGACACTTACTGCTGGGCTCTGGACACTTACTGCTGGGCTCTGGACACTTCCTGCTGAGCTCTGGACACTTACTGCTGGGCTCTGGACACTTACTGCTGGGCTCTGGACACTTACTGCTGAGCTCTGGACACTTACTGCTGGGCTCTGGACACTTACTGCTGAGCTCTGGACTCTTACTGCTGAGCTCTGGACACTTACTGCTGGGCTCTGAACTCTTACTGCTGAGCTCTGGACAGTTCCTGCTGGGCTCTGGACACTTACTGCTGGGCTCTGAACTCTTACTGCTGGGCTCTGGACACTTACTGCTGGGCTCTGGACACTTACTGCTGGGCTCTGAACTCTTACTGCTGAGCTCTGGACACTTACTGCTGGGCTCTGGACTCTTACTGCTGGGCTCTGGACAGTTCCTGCTGGGCTCTGGACACTTACTGCTGGGCTCTGAACTCTTACTGCTGAGCTCTGGACACTTACTGCTGGGCTCTGGACTCTTACTGCTGGGCTCTGGACAGTTCCTGCTGAGCTCTGGTCACTTACTGCTGAGCTCTGGACACTTCCTGCTGAGCTCTGGACACTTCCTGCTGAGCTCTGGACACTTACTGCTGGGCTCTGGACTCTTACTGCTGAGCTCTGGACACTTACTGCTGGGCTCTGGACTCTTACTGCTGAGCTCTGGACACTTACTGCTGAGCTCTGGACTCTTACTGCTGAGCTCTGGACTCTTCCTGCTGAGCTCTGGACACTTCCTGCTGGGCTCTGGACATTTACTGCTGGGCTCTGGACTCTTACTGCTGAGCCCTGGACATTTCCTGCTGGGCTCTGGACACTTCCTGCTGAGCTCTGGTCACTTACTGCTGAGCTCTGGACACTTCCTGCTGAGCTCTGGTCACTTACTGCTGAGCTCTGGACACTTACTGCTGAGCTCTGGTCACTTACTGCTGAGCTCTGGACACTTCCTGCTGGGCTCTGGACACTTACTGCTGAGCTCTGGACACTTACTGCTGGGCTCTGGACTCTTACTGCTGAGCTCTGGACACTTACTGCTGGGCTCTGGACTCTTACTGCTGAGCTCTGGACACTTACTGCTGGGCTCTGGACTCTTACTGCTGAGCTCTGGACATTTACTGCTGGGCTCTGGACACTTACTGCTGAGCTCTGGACACTTACTGCTGAGCTCTGGACACTTACTGCTGGGCTCTGGACACTTACTGCTGGGCTCTGGACTCTTACTGCTGGGCTCTGGACAGTTACTGCTGGGCTCTGGACACTTCCTGCTGGGCTCTGGACATTTACTGCTGGGCTCTGGACTCTTACTGCTGAGCCCTGGACATTTCCTGCTGGGCTCTGGACACTTCCTGCTGGGCTCTGGTCACTTACTGCTGAGCTCTGGACACTTCCTGCTGGGCTCTGGACACTTACTGCTGAGCTCTGGACTCTTACTGCTGGGCTCTGGACAGTTACTGCTGAGCTCTGGACACTTCCTGCTGAGCTCTGGACTCTTACTGCTGAGCTCTGGACATTTACTGCTGGGCTCTGGACACTTACTGCTGAGCTCTGGACACTTACTGCTGGGCTCTGGACTCTTACTGCTGAGCTCTGGACACTTACTGCTGGGCTCTGGACTCTTACTGCTGAGCTCTGGACACTTACTGCTGGGCTCTGGACTCTTACTGCTGAGCTCTGGACACTTACTGCTGAGCTCTGGACTCTTACTGCTGGGCTCTGGACAGTTACTGCTGGGCTCTGGACACTTACTGCTGAGCTCTGGACACTTACTGCTGGGCTCTGGACAGTTACTGCTGGGCTCTGGACACTTCCTGCTGGGCTCTGGACACTTACTGCTGAGCTCTGGACTCTTACTGCTGAGCTCTGGACACTTACTGCTGGGCTCTGGACTCTTACTGCTGGGCTCTGGACACTTACTGCTGAGCTCTGGACACTTACTGCTGAGCTCTGGACTCTTACTGCTGAGCTCTGGACACTTACTGCTGGGCTCTGGACTCTTACTGCTGGGCTCTGGACACTTACTGCTGAGCTCTGGACACTTACTGCTGAGCTCTGGACACTTACTGCTGGGCTCTGGACTCTTACTGCTGGGCTCTGGACACTTACTGCTGGGCTCTGGACTCTTACTGCTGAGCTCTGGACTCTTACTGCTGGGCTCTGGACTCTTACTGCTGAGCTCTGGACTCTTACTGCTGGGCTCTGGACAGTTACTGCTGAGCTCTGGACACTTACTGCTGGGCTCTGGACAGTTCCTGCTGGGCTCTGGACACTTCCTGCTGAGCTCTGGACACTTACTGCTGGGCTCTGGACACTTACTGCTGGGCTCTGGACTCTTACTGCTGAGCTCTGGACTCTTACTGCTGAGCTCTGGACACTTACTGCTGGGCTCTGGACACTTACTGCTGGGCTCTGGACACTTACTGCTGAGCTCTGGACTCTTACTGCTGAGCTCTGGACACTTACTTCTGGGCTCTGGACTCTTACTGCTGGGCTCTGGACAGTTACTGCTGGGCTCTGGACAGTTACTCCTGGGCTCTGGACTCTTACTGCTGGGCTCTGGACACTTCCTGCTGGGCTCTGGACTCTTCCTGCTGAGCTCTGGACTCTTAGTGCTGGGCTCTGGACAGTGCCCCTGAATCAGAGGCTGGTTGCATCTGAGCCTTATTCACTTCTGTCCTGTGACCCTTCCTGCTGTGGTGGTTGGAGGTCCTGCACCTGGGAGGCAGGCCTGGGCTGGCTCTGCTGGGCCAAGGTAGCCCTTCCAGGGATGTCTTCAGCCTTGCTTTGCCCCACAATAATCCCCAGCACCTCTCTGGTCCTTGCGGCACTGAGGTACAAGGAACTGCTGCTTTCCCCCTCTGGCACATCTGGCTCCAGCCAGGCTCTCTCTCTTCCTTGTCAGGATGCCCCAGAGGCGCTGCTGGAGCACAGCAGGACTCCTTTTGTTGTCTTAATTGATGCTGGGGCAGGACAAGTGCCCCCCTGCCAGAACTGAGTCACCCAGCAGCGATAGCTGCAGCCTGTGCCCTGTGCCAGCTCTGGGAGCAGGACTGTGGTGGGAGGGAGCTGCACCTTGCCTGGGACTTCGAGATCCAACTGTAGTTAAATGATTCAGCAGCCAGCAGCCAGCACTGATGGCCAACAGCTTTTCCCACCATGGACCCCTCCCCAGGACTCCACACCTGAGCCTGCAGCAGCCCTGCCAGCAGCACGGACGCTGGCTGTGCCGCCCCGGCCCTGCTCTGCCAGCACTGCTGCTGCCGGGCAGAGCCAGCTGCAGACCCCCTCCTTCTCTGCATGCCAGGGGGAGGTGTAAGACTTCCAGCTCCCCCAAACACCCCAATCCCACTGCCCCGGCCTCCTGACAAACAGGCAGGCAGAGAGGAAAGGTTCATCCCTTAAAGGGCTGAGGAGAGCGAGGCGGTGGTGGGCGCCCAGCAGCTCCAGCCCCCTCCTGGCCCTGGCTCTTCAAAGGCTTGGGAATGCCACATCACTTCAAAGTGACCATTTCTGAATGGGAGCTTGTAAAAACCCTGCTCCCCCTCCCACCAAATTCTTTCCAGGCCTTTTGAAGTTTCCTGCCCTCCCCTCCCCACTGCCAAATGTGAAAAGGCCACAGGGCGCCGGGCGCAGGGTGCCAGCCGGGCACACAGCAGAAACCCTGCCAGGGAAAGGGCAGACCCCCGGGGGAAAAGGGTCCCTGGGGACAAGAGGCGTTGGGAAGGCTGGAGGGGTGGGGGCTGTGTTCTGGGGTTATTTCCCCTCTCTCCTCAGAGCCAGCCCCAGTGGAGCCTCTGCCCCCACGGGGCTGCAGCCCAGCTTGTCTGCATGATGCACTCTGTGGAGGTACTGCAGAGATGGAGCAAAGGCATCTGTGGGGCTGGAGCAGAAGGGCTGTGTGGGGCAGGAGCAGCAGGGATGTGTGGGGCTGGAGCAGCAGGCAGGGGTGGGGCTGGAGCAGCAGGAATGTGTGGGGCTGGCACAGCAGGGATGTATGGGGCTGGAGCAGGAGGCAGATGTGGGGCTGGAGCAGCAGGGATGTGTGGGGCTGGCACAGGAGGCAGGTGTGGGGCTGGAGCAGGAGGCAGCTGTGGGGCTGGAGCAGCAGGCAGATGTGGGGCTGGAGCAGCAGGGATGTGTGGGGCTAGCACAGCAGGGATGTGTGGGGCTGGCACAGGAGGCAGGTGTGGGGCTGGAGCAGGAGGCAGGTGTGGGGCTGGAGGAGCAGGCAGGAGTGGGGCTGGGGCTGGCGCAGGAGGCAGGTGTGGGGCTGGAGCAGGAGGGATGTGTGGGGCTGGAGCAGCAGGGATGTGTGGGGCTGGAGCAGCAGGCAGGGGTGGGGCTGGAGCAGGAGGCAGGTGTGGGCTGTGTGGGGCTGGAGCAGCAGGGATATGTGGGGCTGTGTGGGGCTGGCAGGACACCTCCAGCCTGCTGGGATGCTGTCGGCGCTGCAGCCGCGGCGCTGTGTGACAGCTGCCAGCGCAGGCTGCGCTCCGGGCGCGGGGCACGGAAGCGATTCCCTCCCGGAGCGATTCCCTGCCGAAGCGATTCCCTGCCGAAGCGATTCCCTGCCGGAGCGATTCCCTCCTGAAGCGATTCCCTCCCGAGGCGATTCCCTCCCGGAGCGATTCCCTCCCGAAGCGATTCCCTCCCGGAGCGATTCCCTCCCGAGGCGATTCCCTCCCGGAGCGATTCGCAGCAGCTCTGGGCACTGAGAATCCCCTTGGCAAACACCTTGGAAAGGCGGAGCCCTTCTGCCTCTCTCTCGCCTCCCTCCCTGCTGCCCGGGGTCGCCCTGGGCGTGACAGAGCCCTGCAGCCCCCCGGGGGTGAGCTCCCACTCGTGTCGGTGCCGCAGAGCTCCACGGGCGGCAGGGATCGTCCCCAGCCCCGAGCGCCGCCCCCAGCCCTGCAGCCCTGCTCGGCACGGAGCTGTCCCCTCCTGCTCTCACGTCTGCTGCCCGCTCCGGCTCCTGCCCAGCTGTGGGCACCGGCACAACCTGCTGCCGTCCCCACAAAGGGACACGGCCAGGGGAAAGGGCAGGGAGCTGCCCCCCGGCTCTGCTTGGTCATGCGTCGGGTTCCTCCCCAGGTTGAGCAAGGCCACCCTAGGCCGTGGGAAGCCACCTCTGCAGCCCAGGACATGCACTGGCCTCCTGCACTCTGTGCCCAACCCACTGCCATGCATCCCGGAGCTGGGCTGCTCCCCAGGCTCCACGGGGTGGGGTGCAGCCCGAGAGGGACCCCCTGGTGCTGAGGTGATGTGCAAGACCCTGAGCACAGCCACCTCTTATGGCCTGGGGCAGTGCATGGCTCTGGGTGCTGGGTCCCCTTACCAAGAGGTGACAGAGCCAGGGGTTTGTGCTCCAAGGGCAGGGAGCACCCAAAGGACCCCACAGCCCCAGAGAGCCACTCAGGGGTGGTCCCACACCAGCCCTGCAAGAGGGGCACTGTGGTGGGCAGAGTGACTCTTCCTCTGGCAGGCAGGAATTAACCAGGACACGATCCTGCTCGTGGACGGGGTGCTGAGCCCAGCAGGAGGGGCGGAGGAGAGGGCAGAGGCTGCCTGCAGCACACAGGGGATGTGAACCCTCTCTGCCCACAGAGAGGCCCTTGGTGGTGTGGGGGTCAGGCAGAAAGGCCACCACGATGGTGACACCAGGGAGCTGCAGTCCCTGCAGCCTCTTCTGCTGTCTGCAGCACAGCACTCCTGGGACAGCACTGGGACAGCACTGGGACAGCACTGGGACAGCACTCCTGGGACAGCACCCCTGGGACGGCACTCCTGGGATGGCACTCCTGGGACAGCACTGGGACAGCACTGGGACAGCTCTCCTGGGACAGCACTGGGACAGCACTGGGACGGCACTCCTGGGACGGCACTGGGACAGCACTGGGACAGCACTGGGACAGCACTGGGACAGCACTGGGGCAGAACTGGGGCAGCACTGGGGCAGCACTGGGACAGCACTCCTGGGACGGCACTGGGACGGCACTGGGACAGCACTGGGACAGCACTGGGCAGCACTGGGACAGCACTGGGACAGCACTCCTGGGACGGCACTGGGACGGCACTGGGACAGCACTGGGACAGCACTGGGACAGCACTGGGCAGCACTGGGACAGCACTGGGGCAGCACTGGGGCAGCACTGGGGCAGAACTGGGGCAGCACTGGGACAGCACTCCTGGGACGGCACTGGGACGGCACTGGGACAGCACTGGGGCAGAACTGGGGCAGCACTGGGGCAGCACTCCTGGGACAGCACTGGGACAACACTGGGGCAGCACTGGGACAGCACTGGGGCAGCACTGGGGCAGCACTCCCGGGACAGCACTGGGACAACACTGGGACAGCACTGGGACAGCACTGGGGCAGCACTGGGACAGCACTGGGACAGCACTGGGCAGCACTGGGACAGCACTGGGGCAGAACTGGGGCAGCACTGGGGCAGCACTGGGACAGCACTCCTGGGACGGCACTGGGACGGCACTGGGACAGCACTGGGACAGCACTGGGCAGCACTGGGACAGCACTGGGACAGCACTGGGACAGCACTCCTGGGACGGCACTGGGACGGCACTGGGACAGCACTGGGACAGCACTGGGACAGCACTGGGCAGCACTGGGGCAGCACTGGGGCAGCACTGGGGCAGAACTGGGGCAGCACTGGGACAGCACTCCTGGGACGGCACTGGGACGGCACTGGGACAGCACTGGGACAGCAGTGGGCAGCACTGGGACAGCACTGGGGCAGAACTGGGGCAGCACTGGGGCAGCACTGGGGCAGCACTCCTGGGACAGCACTGGGACAACACTGGGGCAGCACTGGGACAGCACTGGGGCAGCACTGGGGCAGCACTGGGGCTCCCCACCGTGGGACAGGAGGCACAGCAGGGCCTGGGAAGCTGGGACAGAGCAGGATGAGGCCAAACCTCCCCTGGGCCTGAGCCCCTTCCCCTTTTCCACACTGCACAGTTCTGATTCAGCTGGAAAAGCTCATCCCCAGGGGAGCCCCAGGCAGCCCCGGGGCTGCAGTGCTGCGAGAACCCCAAGTCCCCAAGGCAGCTGGGGAACCCCAAGTGCCCAAGACAGCTGGGGAACCCCAAGTGCCAGGGCAGCTGGGGAACCCCAAGTGCCCAAAGCAGCTGAAGAACCCCAAGTCCTCAGGGCAGCTGGGGAACCCCAAGTGCCAGGGCAGCTGGGGAACCCCAAGTCCTCAGAGCAGCTGGGGAGCCCCAAGTGCTAGGGAAGCTGGGGAACCCCAAGTCTCCAGGGCAGCTGGGGAACCCCAAGTCCTCAGGGCAGCTGGGGAACCCCAAGTGCCAGGGCAGCTAGGGAACCTCAAGTCCTCAGGGCAGCTGGGGAACCCCAAGTGCCCAAAGCAGCTGGGGAACCCCAAGTCCTCAGGGCAGCTGGGGAACCCCAAGTGCCAGGGCAGCTGGGGAACCCCAAGTCCTCAGAGCAGCTGGGGAGCCCCAAGTGCTAGGGAAGCTGGGGAACCCCAAGTCTCCAGGGCAGCTGGGGAACCCCAAGTGCCCAAAGCAGCTGGGGAACCCCAAATCCTCAGGGCAGCTGGAGAACCCCAAGTCCCCCAGGCAGCTGGGTAACCCCAAGTCTCCAGGGCAGCTGGGGAACCCCAAGTCCTCAGGGCAGCTGGGGAACCCCAAGTGCCCAAAGCAGCTGGGGAACCCCAAGTCTCCACGGCAGCTGGGGAACCCCAAGTGCCCAAAGCAGCTGGGGAACCCCAAGTGCCCAAGGCATCTGGGGAACCCCAAGTCCTCAGGGCAGCTGGGGAACCCCAAGTCCCAAAGGCAGCTGGGGAACCCCAAGTCCTCAGGGCAGCTGGGGAACCCCAAGTCCCAAAGGCAGCTGGGGAACCCCAAGTGCCCAAAGCAGCTGGGGAACCCCAAATCCTCAGGGCAGCTGGGGTACCCCAAGTCTCCAGGGCAGCTGGGGAACCCCAAGTCCCCCAGGCAGCTGGGGAACCCCAAGTCTCCAGGGCAGATGGGGAACCCCAAGTGCCAGGGCAGCTGGGGAACCCCAAGTCCTCAGGGCAGCTGGGGTACACCAAGTGCCAGGGCAGCTGGGGAACCCCAAGTCCTCAGGGCAGCTGGGGTACACCAAGTGCCAGGGCAGCTGGGGAACCCCAATTCCCAAAGGCAGCTGGGGAACCCCAAGTGCCCAAGGCAGCTGGGGAACCCCAAGTCCTCAGGGCAGCTGGGGTACACCAAGTGCCAGGGCAGCTGGGGAACCCCAAGTCCTCAGGGCAGCTGGGGAACCCCAAGTGCCCAAAGCAGCAGGGGAACCCCAAGTCCTCAGGGCAGCTGGGGAACCCCAAGTCCTCAGGGCAGCTGGGGTACACCAAGTGCCCAAAGCAGCTGGGGAACCCCAAGTCCTCAGGGCAGCTGGGGAACCCCAAGTGCCCAAAGCAGCAGGGGAACCCCAAGTCCTCAGGGCAGCTGGGGAACCCCAAGTCCTCAGGGCAGCTGGGGAACCCCAAGTGCCCAAAGCAGCAGGGGAACCCCAAGTCTCTAGGGCAGCTGGGGTACACCAAGTGCCAGGGCAGCTGGGGAACCCCAAGTCTCTAGGGCAGCTGGGGAACCCCAAGTGCCCAAAGCAGCAGGGGAACCCCAAGTCCTCAGGGCAGCTGGGGAACCCCAAGTCCTCAGGGCAGCTGGGGTACACCAAGTGCCAGGGCAGCTGGGGAACCCCAATTCCCAAAGGCAGCTGGGGAACCCCAAGTGCCCAAGGCAGCTGGGGAACCCCAAGTCTCTAGGGCAGCTGGGGAACCCCAAGTCCCCCAGGCAGCTGGGGAACCCCAAGTCCTCAGGGCAGTTGGGGAACCCCAAGTGCCCCAGGCAGCTGGGTAACCCCAAGTCTCCAGGGCAGCTGGGGAACCCCAAGTCCTCAGGGCAGCTGGGTAACCCCAAATCTCCAGGGCAGCTGGGGAACCCCAAGTGCCCAAAGCAGCAGGGGAACCCCAAGTCCTCAGGGCAGCTGGGGAACCCCAAATCCCCAAGACAGCTGGCGAACCCCAAGTCCCCAGAGCATCTGGGGTTCTTCTGCACAAAACCCTGCCCCCAGGCCTTGTTTCTAGCCCAGGTCCCTCTGTGTCACCTCAGCTCCGACCAAGGCCTTGGGGCAAGGAGTCAGCTGCGTGTCCTGGCTGGCTCGGGTGAGGCTCTGGCTCTCGCCCCGCGGCTCGGCACAGCTGCTGCCACCTCCCGAGCGCTCGGAGCTGAGGGCTGGCAGTGCCCGGGCGAGCTGGGAGCCCTTCTCCGCCGGCCGCGCCCAGCCAGCCCCGCCGCACGGGAGGCTCGTCCCTAATGAGGCAATTAAGGCTGAGGTGTGCTGCAGAAAGCACACACGGCGGAGGCTCTGCACAAGGCTGGGAGCGTTCCTGGAGTACAAAGGTGCATGGGAAACCTCGGCGGGGCGAGAGATGCAGCCCGATAAGAGCAGTTACGAGCCTGAGAACGGCAGTGGGCTGCGGGGCACCGAGGGCGCTCGGTTATCTTCGCCGCCTCGATAAGGCAGATAAGCAGAGGACAAAGGACCTGGGGTTGTGCAACCCGGGCTGCAGCAGCTCAGCCACCATCTGAAGATGTTCCCAGGGTGGAGGAGGGAGGATGTGCTCCAGGCACCTTCAGTCGCTCTCATCGCCCTGCGCTGCTGTGGGACAAAGCGCAGCCGGCTGTGCCCCAGCGCCGGGCAGGAGCCCCAGGCAGCCTCCTGCTGCTGCCCCGGAGGGTTCTGCACCGCGCTGCTGCCAGCAGGCTCACGGCAGGCCCGCGGCACCGCTGCCCAGCCTGGCACTGGGCGCTCAGACGAGCTGGGGAGCTGGCAGGGCACAGCCCAGATGGGGCTGGGGTTTGTTTCTGGCTGGTGCCACGCTGCAGCCCCCAGCCCCAGTCCTGCACTGCGGTTCCTCAGGCCCCACCCCGTGCCCTGCCCCCCTGCTGTCCTGCCGTGCCCTGAGGGAAGGGATGGGGTTGCCTGGTCTGAGGGTGAAGGAGACTGGGGAGGCCCTGGGCCCATGGGTGCAGCCCATCAAGGACCTGCCCCTTCCCTGCAGAAGTGTGCAGAGCAGTCTCAGACCTGGGCCTCTGGTGCTGGAGCAGTGAGGATGCAGGGGCTGCTCCGTGGGTGGGGAAGCCCTTCTGGGACACCCACCCTGCCCACGGGGCAACAGGACACTGCAGTGCCCATGGCAAAGCCAAACACAGCAGCAAGAAACTTCCCCTGGCCTCCAGTCTGGACACTCAGTGGCCTCTTCCTGCTGGGCATCAGAGCCTCTGGCTCAGGGGAGCAGCTCCCAGCAGCACAATCCCTCACCCATGCTGGGAGTAGAGTAGAGTAGAATTAAGCAAGTTGGAAGAGACTTTGAGCTCATCCAGTCCAACCTCTGATCACCACCTGATCAACTGAGCCATGGCACCAAGCACCCCATCCAGGCTCTTCCTAAACACCTCCAGGGATGGGGACTCCACCACCTCCCTGGGCAGCACATCCCCAGGGCCAATCTCTCTTGCTGGGAAGAACTTCTTCCTAACATCCAACCTAAACCTCCCCTGGCACAGCTTGAGACTGTGTCCTCTTGTTCTGGTGCTGGCTGCCTGGGAGAAGAGCCCAACCCCCTCCTGGCTACAACCTCCCTTCAGGGAGTTGGAGAGAGCAAGAAGGTCTCCCCTGAGCCTCCTCTTCTCCAGGCTAAGCAACCCCAGCTCCCTCACACTGCTGGCACACTGCTGGCTCATGTTCAGCTGCTGTCACCCAGCACCCCAGGTCCCTCTCTGTTTGGCTGCTTTCAGCCACTCTGCCCCCAGCCTGTAGCTCTGCCTGGGGTTGTTGTGGCCAATGTGCAGCCCCTGGCACTGGGATGTGTTGAATCTCCTGCCCTTGGCCTCTGCCCCTCTGCCCAGCCTGCCCAGGTCCCTCTGCAGAGCTCTCCCACCCTCTAACAGCTCAACTCCTGCCCCCAGCTCAGTGTCATCTGCAAACTCGGGGTGGCAGTCATGGAAGGGAGAGCTGTCACTGTGCTGCTGTCAGCCTGGTCAGGGGCAGCCCTGAGCTGTGCAGCCTGCCCTGCCCTGCAGCCTGGCAGATCCAGCTCCCCCCTGGCTGTGCACTGCCTCTGTGAGGGCCAGGGAGGGAAAGAAACCTCAGACCACCTCCTGGGCCAGCAGTGCCCAACCCCAGCCAGGCTGCTGAGAGCCCTGCCTGCCCCACAGCATCCTGCCACCCGGTGTGGTACATCCTGGCTGCTCCTCCAGCCACCCATGGGGCTGGGCAGGGCTTATCCTGCACCTGTGGGGCTGGGGCAGGGGCAGATGGACAGTGCAGATCTCACTGCTCTCAGCCCCAGGCTGCTCTGGGAGGATGCTCACCCAGCCTGGGGCTCCCAGGGGTGCTGCACTGGGGTGCCTCAGCAGGACTGCCCACTGCACCTCTCTCTGGCCTCTCTCCAGCACAGGGCAGGGCTTGCAGCATGCCTGGTGAGCAGCCCAAAGCACAGCAGGAGCAGCTGACTTCTGGCTGAGTTACTCAGCCTTTGCTGGCTTGGTGCATCCTCACTGGAGCAGATGTGCTGCAACCTTGCCTTCCCCAGCACCAGATCTCCTCTGGCAGAGCAGCCCCTGAGCACCAGGGCCCTGTGCCAGCTGGTTTTACCACACTGACTAAGCCAGAAGCTTCCCCTGGTCAGAAAAGAGCAACAGCCAACAGCCTCCAGGGAGGTCCTGCCAGTGCCACGTGGTGACCTGAGCTCTGCTGCCTCTCTCTGCCCCAGCCCTGCCTGCCCAGAGCATCCCACTGGGCAACAGCCATCACAGAGCAAAGCTGTCCAGGCTTGAAACTGTTTCCAGCACTTCCATCAAAGCCCTTCTGCAGGGAAAAACCTGGCTGTGCCAGGGAAAACCTTCCCTGAAACCTGGGAATTCCTAGGCCCAAGCTGGAATGAGCTATTGCAGGGTGAATAATTTGCCTTTCATCGCTTGCAGGCCCTGCCATAGACAGGCAGGAGCCAAGAGGAGCAGCACTGGTGTGCTCTGCAGCCCTGCACTGTGTGCAGCTGCACCCCAGCACCTGAAGGGCTCCAGGAGAGCTGGGGAGGGACTCTGGCCAAGGGCTGGGAGTGCCAGGATGAGGAACAATGGCTTTGAGCTGGGAGAGGGGAGACTGAGAGTGGAGAGGAGGAAGAAATTGTTGAGAGTGAGGCTGGGGAGCCTCTGGCACAGGCTGCCCAGGGAGGCTGTGGCTGCCTCCTGCCTGGAGGTGTTGAAGGCCAGGCTGGATGAGGCCTTGAGCAATCTGGGGGCGTGGGAGGTGTCCCTGCCCATGGCAGGGGCTTGGAACTGGCTGAGCTTTGAGGTCCCTTCCATCCCAACCTATTCCACAGATCTATGATTCTATGGCTCCAGGGCACCTGGGCAGCCTCAGGCTCATGCCAGGGCTTGGTCCTGTCCCCATCCACAAGTGCCCCAGCACCTGCTGCATCTGCCTCCCCCTCTCTGGGGAAGGGAACCCCACCAGCAGGAGGCTTCTCCTTGCCCTGGGAAGCAGGAGGGGGGAAAAGGCATTTCCTTGGCCCTGGGCAGTGCCTGGCTGCAGTCCTGAGGGCTGATCCCTGTGCAGGGGCATCAATGACACAGCCTGGGCTGGAGCCATGGCAGGGGCTGGTCCTGCCATGGGTGAGCACCTGGGGGCTGTGGGTGCTGAGCCCCCTGTGCCATGTGCTGGACCATGGCTGAGGGCACAGCAGGGCTCTGCCACCAGCCCCCTCCAGAAGAAGAAGATGCAGGCAATAGTGAACTGACAGATTGTCCTTACCCCCCTTGCTCTGCTGCCCACCCACCCCCACTGCTGCCCACCCCCCTGCACTGCCCCCAGCGAGCCATGGCAGGACATTGCCATCACTCCCTTGCCCTCTTTCTTCCCCACAATAGGTGGGCATGCTGGGCACATCCTGGTTGAGTTCACACCGATGCTCCCAGGAGCCCCTGCCAGAGTCTAAACAGAGATGGAGACCCCAGGGTGGAAGGAGCCCCCCCCCCAGCACATCCCCTGTGGTCTTTCTGGTGGGTTGGGTGCCACACCTGTGCCCACCTGTGCCCACATTTGCCCACCTGTGCCCACCTGCCTAGCAATCACAGCTTCTACTTATGTCTCCATTGCAGCAAAACAGCAACCCCTGAGGGCATTGTGGCATCTTTGGTCCCTGACTGCTCTGTGTCAGGATGCTCCTCACCAGAGGTGCTCCCCAAGGTCACAGTCTCACAGTCTCACAGTATCACTTAGGTTGGAAAGGACCTTGAGGATCATCGAGTCCAACCTATCAACACAGACCTCATGACCAGACCATGGCACCAAGTGCCACATCCAATCCCTTCTTGAACACCTCCAGGGATGGGGACTCCACCACCTCCCTGGGCAGCACATCCCAATGGCTAACAACTCACTCAGGGAAGAACTTCCTCCTCACCTCCAGCCTGAACCTCCCCTGGCACAGCTTGAGACTGTGTCCTCTTGTTCTGGTGCTGCTTGCCTGGGAGAAGAGACCAACCCCCACCTGGCTACAACCTCCCTTCAGGGAGTTGGAGAGAGCAAGAAGGTCTCCCCTGAGCCTCCTCTTCTCCAGGCTAAGCAACCCCAGCTCCCTCAGCCTCTCCTCACAGGGCTGTGCTCCAGACCCCTCCCCAGCTTTCTTGCCCTTCTCTGGACACCTGGGCACACTGCTGGCTCATGTTCAGCCTACCATCAACCAGCACCCCCAGGTCCCTCTCTGCCTGGCTGCTCTCAGCCACTCTGCCCCCAGCCTGTAGCTCTGCCTGGGGTTGCTGTGGCCAAAGTGCAGCCCCTGGCACTGGGACTTGTTGAATGCCATCCTGTTGGCCTCTGCCCATCTGCCCAGCCTGGCAAGGTCCCTCTGCAGAGCCCTTCAGCCCTCTAACTGACCAACATCTGCCCCCAGCTTGCTGTCATCTGCACATTTACTGATGACTGACTCAATGCCCTCATCCAGATCATCAATGAAGATATTGAACAGGCTGAGGCCCAGCACTGATCCCTGGGGCACACCACTGGTGCCTGGCTGCCAGCTGGCTGTGGCACCATTCACCACCACTCTCTGGGCTCAGCCTCCAGCCAGTTCCTCACCCAGCTCAGAGAGCTGCTGTCCCAGCCAGGGGCTGACAGCTTGGCCAGGAGTTTGCTGTGGGGGATGGTGGCAAAGGCCTTGCTGAGGTCCAGGCAGACCACATCCACAGCCTGCCCCACAGCCACCAGGCAGTCACCTGGGCATGGAAGGAGATCAGGTTGGAGGGGCAGGAGCTGCCCTTCCTAAACCCATGCTGGCTGGACCTGAGCCCTTGGCCATCCTTCAGGTGCAGTTTTTGCCCCCAGGATAATCTGCTCCATCACTTTCCCTGGCACTGAGGTCAGGCTGCCAGGCCTGGAGCTTCCAGCTTCCTCCATCCGACCCTTCTTGTGGATGGGGACCACATTGGCCAGTTTCAGTCAGCTGGGACCTCTCCAGAGCCAGGACTGGAGGGAAATGATGGAGAGCAGCTTGGCAGCACATCTGCCAGCTCTCTCAGCACCCTAGGATGGATCCCATCCGGTCCCATGGACTTATGAGTGTCCAAGTGGCTCAGCAGGTCTTGAACTGATTCCTCATGGATTTCTGGGGCACCACACTGCTCCCTGACCCCATCACCCAGCTCAGGAGGCCACTCCTCCTGAACTCCTGCCTTGCTGTTAAACATTGAGGCAAAATTGAGGTCACTCCTGGCAGGGCCTCTGCAGGGGTCCCACCTGGCCCAGGAGACAGGGGTCCTTCCCCTGAGACCCCCAGCGGGGCCCAGGGACCCAGTGAGAGGCTGTAAGGCACAATGGGTCATGGGGTGCTGCAAGGGAGTCCCTGAGGAGCCTGCATGGAGGAGCAGTGGTGCCATGTGAGACCCCCAGCTCCAGCATCCCCACCCTGAAGAGGGAAGTGGCTCACTCAGCTCCCCACAGCCCACACTGCAAGCCTGGCTGTGGGCACAGCTGCCCACTGGCTGCCCACACAGTGAGTGCCCTCCCCAGGAAAGCTGCTGGGCAGGCTGGCTCAGCTGCTTGGGAAGCACAGGGTGCCAGCACCACTGGCAAGGCTGCCCCACCACGGCCCTCGTCCCCAGAGCCACCCAAGCACCTCCCAGCAACGCCACAGCCAGCCAGGAGCCACTGCTTGGCACTGCTCAGCCCTGCCAGGCAGGTGGGGAAACTGAGGCAGGGCAAGAGCCACACGGGAGGGCTGGTGACAGAGCCCAGGCTGGGCTGCAGCATTTCCATCCCAGAGTGCCCCAAGGCAGCTCCTGGGGAGGGGGCTGGGGGCAGGGCCTGGCTGGGCAGGTGGCACTGGCTCACTCCTCCTGCAGCCTGACCTGGCTGAAGAGCAGCAGCAGAGCAGCAGCAGAGCAGCAGCAGCAGCAGCAGCAGCAGCCAGGAGGCATTCAGCAGCCCCAGAGGAGCTTCCCCTGTCAGGCAGCAGCAGCCTTAGGCTGCCACTTGAGCTTCCCACCCAACCACCCCGGGCTGGGCAGTCCCATGCAGGACCAGTGCCTGGCAAGGCACCGTGGGGCAGCCTGGGCAGGGGGCTGGTGAGCTGTGCTCAGCCAGCCACGGAGTGGGCTTGGGAGAGCTCTGCAGGGCAGTGCCCAGCTGCAGGCTGGGGCCAGGGGACTCCATTCCCTCCCTGAGAGACCCCCAGCCCCGATGGGAGAGTTCCTCTCTTCCCAGGCAGGGAGGAGGGGCAGAGCATCAGTCCAGCTCTGGGTGCCCCCCTGTTTACCTGTGGCACTGCCACCCCCCAGCTCCTGCCTGCTGCTCTCCACCAGCTGCTTCATCCTCTCCCTTGAGACCTTCAGGTACTTGTCACAGTTGCACACCTGGAAGAAGAGAGAGGGAGGTCAGGGAGTCATGGAGCCACAGAACCATTGTGGCTGGAGAAGACCTTTCAGCTCCTCCCTAACTCTGCCAAGGCTGCTGCTGAGCCACAGCCCTCAGCACCACAGCTCTGCCTCTCTCCAACCCCTCCAGGGATGGGCATTCAGCCAGCTCCCTGGGCAGCCTGGGCCAGGCTTTCAGAGCCCTTCCAGTGAAGCATTTTCTGCTCATGTCCAACCTAACCCTCCCCTGGGGCAACCTGAGGCCATTTCCCCTTCTCCTGTCCCTTGTTCCTAGGGAGGAGAGCCCAACCCCACCTGGCTCCAGCCTCCTTCCAGGGAGCTGCAGGGAGCAAGGAGGTCTCCCTCAGCCTCCTCTTCCCCAGGCTGCACACCCCCAGCTCCCTCAGCTGCTCCTCCCCAGCCCTGCTCTCCAGACCCTTCCTCACTTGCTTGCCCTTCTCTGGCCCTGCTGCAGCCCCTCTGCTGCAGCCCCTCTGGTGAGACAGTGGCCATGCTCCTCAGGTACCTCTGCCTGCCTGCTGCATGCAGCCTGGCACTGGGCAGCCCTGGCAGAGGCTGGGCACTGCACAGGCTCATGCAGCACAGCAGAGGAAAAGCAAGGCAAGGCCTGGTCCACTGAGGAGGGGGTAGCAGAATGGCAGCAGACACAAATTTGGGGGTTCACAAGCCACAAGAACCTCCTGTGTAGAGCACTCCATCCTTACAGGGCTTAGCCACAGCTTCATGCCAGGCTGCTGGTACCTGGTACCATCCCAGCCCCTGGCAGAGCTCACCCCTCAGCTGCAGCCAGCGACTGAGGCTGCCCTCAGACCCCAGACACCCAGAGCCTGAGCTGCTCCCTGCAGCCTCACAGCAGCTGTGAAGGAGGAGCTGTGGGCTCTGGGACAGGCTGGGGCCTCAGCCTGGCTCTGCCACAGCACCCTGGGTGCCCAGCTGCATTGCTGCCTCCGCCCTGGGTTTGCCAAAAGGCCTCCTGAGAGGGCTCTGAGCACTTGCACACACCAGTGCTGGCCCTTACGGAGCCAAACTCCTCAGGGAGCTGCCAGGCCCCTGAGCCCAGGAGCACCTGAGCCCAGGGCAGCCCAGGGCAGCCCAGGAGCGCTGAACCTGCCTGGGAGCAGCGTCCCTGACAGCTTCGCCCTCTGCCCTCCCTGCCTGGGTCCCTGCTGGGTGCTGGGGAGTGCCACAGCACCTGGCACCAGCTCCTGCTTCTGGGGGGCTCTGCTCTGCTGCTGGAGCACTTCCTGCACCCAAGGCAAGCTGCAGGAGAGCTGCAGAGTTCCCCCGACCAGAGCAAGCTCCTTGCCTGGGGCTGTGCTCCAAAGCCTGTTGAAACCAGAGAGGTTTCTGCACTGCCCAGACAGGGCCCTGGCTTGCAGCAGCTCTGCTGGGCTGTGGGTGCCAGCTGGAGCACTGCTGGCTTCGTGGCAAGGAGCAGGGCTGCCCCTTCTTCCCACTGCCTGGAGGAGCACCAGGAGAGGAGGATTTGTTTGGGAACAAGCTCTCCACCATGGCCCAGCTCTGCCCTGCAGCAGCCTCCACCACACCAGCTCATGCCCCACGGCCCAGGCATGGCTTGGCCCTAAGAGGATGCCTGGACTGGGGTGCCCCAGGCTGTGCTGCTCCAGCCCCTCAGGGCAGCAGCACAGAGAGATGGAGGAAGTGCCCAGATGCCATGGATGCTGCTGCATCACCTGGGACTTCTGTGTGGTTGTGCAGCCTGGAGAGGAGAAGGCTCCAGGGAGACCTTCTGGTGGCCTTGCAGTGCTTCAGGGGCTGAGCAGAAAGCTGGGAACAGACTTTTGAGCAGGGCCTGTGGGGACAGGCCAAGGGGGGATGGTTTGAAACTTAAAGAGAGAGATTGAGAGTGGAGAGAAGGGAGAAATGTTTGACACTGAGGGTGGTGAGAGCCTGGCCCAGGCTGCCCAGAGCAGTGGGAGCTGCCCCATCCCTGGCAGCAGTGCAGGGCAGTTTGTGCAGCAGGGTTGGACTAGATGAACTCCAAAGGCCTCTTCCAACCCAAACCACTCTGTGGCTCCATGATGTCAAAGGGGAACTTTGCAGCAGTCCTCCTGTGCACCCTGAGCATCAGGCAGCTCCTGCCCCTGTGAGGCTGCACCAGAGCCCTGAGTGCTGCCCTGCCTCACCAGCACATCCTCCCTGCTCACACTGGGGCCAGCTGCAGGCAGTGGTGCTGTGAGCTCTGAGTGTCCCTCCCTGCCTCACACAGGGCAAAGCATCCTCCTCACTCAGCCCCAGGGACTGGGCAGGGGTGAGAGCCCAGCAGGGGAGAACCTGGAGCTGTGTGGTGCCAGAGCAGCCACTGGAGCTCTCTGCTCATGGAGATGTCACCGTTGGAGTTCACTGCCAGCCTCACACAGGGTGGCTGAAGCACAGCCTGCAGAGGACACCTGACACCACCAGAGCTGATCTCCTCAGGCTTCAGCAGTCTGGGGTAGCAAGGACTGGAGGCCACTGGCTCCATCCCACAACTTTGCCTCCCTGTCCTTCAGTGGCATCAGCTCATCACCAGCTGGGGCAGAGCCAGCCTGAGAGACAGCTGAGAAAAGAGGGAGAGAAGCCTGAAGGAATCCAGAGACAAGCAGGGAGGGAGAGAGATGGCAGATGTCACCCACAGCCCTGGGGCAGACCCCAGTGCTCTCCCTGCAGAGCTGTGCTCTGGTCCCTGCCAGCTCTGATGGTGGAGCCAGTGCTGATGCTGTGAGGTGGGTGAGCCCTTTGGAGCTCAAGGGTGCCCAAACCAGCACAGACTGGACCTGGAGACGTGGGTGCCACCAGCCCAGCCAGCACCCAAAGCCATCCTTTGTCTCACAGGGTGCTGGGAGGGATCTGTGGAGGGCAGCAGGCAGGCAGAGGTGATGGGCAGCTCCCAGGGCCAGCGGCCAAGCTCTGCCCAGGCTGAGCTCCTCCATGACAGGGACAGCAGGGCAGGGGGCTGCACACAGGGGTTGAGCCTGGAAGTAGGATGGCACCTAGCAAGCACAGCAGCAACAGTGGCTGTGCCAGCATGTCAGAGCCTCCCAGAGAGGTCCCAAACCACCTGGACACTGAGCTTCCACCTGGGCTGTGCACAGTGAGGCAACCACAACCTCCTCCCCAGCCCTCCCTGCCAGGCACCCCGGGTGGGCATGGGCTCATCTCCCCTCTGCCATAAATGCCAAACCCACTCAGTGCCCAGCCTGGGCAGTTCAGAGCATGCTGTGGTGCTTGGGCAGCAGTGCCAGCAGGCTGGGCATGAGCTCCTGGCTCCTGCTGGGGTGCATGGAGCAGCCTTGGGCAAACTTCTTTCTCAGGCTCATCCTTGTTGTAAATTAGAGGCAGTCACTTCCTGGGCCAGCTACACCCTGGCACCCAGGGGGTAACCTGGTGTTCCCCACTAGCCTGGGGCAGCCAGATGCTTGCCCTGAGGCTCTGTGCCCTGTGGCACCTCCCCAGCCTCCAGACCTCGGGCACTCTCAGCTCCCCCAGAGCACAGGGCAGGCTCAGCTAAGCCATTTAGCAGCAAAGCCAATTAGCTGCAATCAAAATGGCAATCATTGTCTCTAATGTCTTGCTGCAAGGAGCCTGAAGAGGTGAAGTGAGCAGGGCAGCCTGGCACCTCAGGAGGGGCATGGTGCCCTCGGGCTTGATGCTGCCTGGGGACACAGCTCCCCACAGCCTCCAGCATCACAGCCTGGGGATGTGGAGCAGATTTTTTGCTTTCAAGGGCAGGAAAGTGGAGAGAGAGCCTCTCTGCAGGGGAAGAGAGAGATTATCCTCCTTGGAAAGATTTGGTTTGCTCAGATCCACCAGGGCAGGAGTAGCTGTGGCCAAGGGCACAACTCATGGTGATGAGGCAGGTGGAGATGCCTAGGAGGTGCAACCCAAGAGTGCAGGGTTTGGCTTCTCCCCTGCAGCATTACAAGGTCCCTCCAGCCCTGTGACCTGCTCTGGGTGGGGGTGGCAGCTTCTGCCCCACATGCCAGCCCTGCCCTGGGCACGACATGCCAAGTGGGCTGGGCCCCGGGGTCTCTGCTGACACCATCCTGCAGGGTGTAAAGGGAGCTCAGCTCGGGAGCAGGGAGCTGGCAGCCACGGCCCCCACAGCCCCCACAGCATCACCTGGGCCACCACCACCTGTGCTCCAGTCGCCCGGCGGGGTGCCCCTGAGTCCCCAGGGCTGCAGGCCGGCAGCAGGCACACCTCAAGGAGGAGGAGGAGGAGGAGCAGCGCCGCAGTTCTCATGCTAGGGCAGCCCTTGCCAGCACACGCTTAGTCACTGGTAAATCCCAGCCTAGATCTGCTCTGCCCTCTGTGAAATGGATCTTGGCTGCACCCCCGCTGAAGCAATCCTGGCTCCCGGGAGCCGTGGCCCTCGCACGTTCCCACGGCTCCCCGCGCCCCGTGTGAATCAGCCTCAGCCCCTTCCCGGCCAGCCCCGGTGCCCCCGCACGGCACCCGGGCACAGCCAGCCCGGGGCGCCCCGGCTCCGGCCCCGCATCTGCCGCCCGCGGGGCCGGGGCCAGCTCCAGCCTCCGGGCAGCAGGGGACAGCTGCGACGTCTGCCCTGCCTCCCCGGGCTCTGCCTGCCGTCTCCACGCTGAGGATGAGGAGGGGGCGACCCCATCTGAGGGGGGCTACAGGAAAGCTGGGAAGGGACTCTTTAGGGTGTGGGGTAGTGACAGGGCTGGGGAGGATGGATGCCAGCTAGAAGAGGGGAGATTTAGATATTAGGAAGAAGATCTTCCCCAGGAGGGTGGTGAGAGCCTGGCACAGGTTGCCCAGGGAGGTGGTGGAAGCCTCCTGCCTGGAGGTGTTTGCAGCCAGGCTGGAGGTGGCTGTGAGCAACCTGCTGTAGTGTGAGGTGTCCCTGCCCATGGCAGGGGGCTTGGAACTGGCTGGTCCTTGGGGTCCCTTCCAAGCCTGACAGTTCTGTGATGCTATGAAGCTGTGGCTCCCACTGCAGTCCCACACTGCTGTGCCCTCTCCCTGCATCCATCCATGTGTCCTGACCAAGTGCTGGGCACTGTCTCCCCTGCAGCCATTTGCTCCTGTGCAGCATCTGCCACAGCCAGGGGGACCTTGGGCAGCCCAGCCTGGTCTGTGGTGTCACCACGGGGAGCTGTGACATGGGATTGTAAGGAGTGATGCCACTGGACTGGGATGGGATGTTCACTGCTGTGTCTGCTGCTGTGGATCTCTGCTTGTCCCCAGCCCCAGCAGCCTGAGCCACCCCAGCTGAGCAGGCAGGTGCCACACAGTGGGGCTGCCCCTGCCTGCAAGGCTGAGGAGGACAAGGCAGCTGGAAGGACCTTGTGCCATGCTGGCAGCTCAGCCAGAGCCTAGCTCAGGACAGAAGCCTGCCTCTCCCAGCTTCCCAGTAGGGATTTCACCAGCAGTGCCACACAGACCTCCCAGGACTCAAGGGACTGGGTGCTTCAGCCTGGGCTTCCAGGGCCATCTCAGCAGCCCACTCCTTTTCTGGGCCTCCACCTAGGAAGTTGAGGAGCGTGAAGAAAAGTCCAGCAGACAACAGGAGCCAAACCACCTGGGACTCACAAAGGGCCCTGGGAGTCAGTGCCAGCCTGGATGAAGCCAGCAGCAGAAGTTCAGCTGGAGCTCCATAGGCTGGGGCCCAACACAAATGGAGAGGAGCAGTTCAGACAGCTTTGGAGTCAGCTTTGCTCCTTCCTTTGACATCCCTGAGCTGCAGCTTCAAAGTGCTCCAAGAGTCACCTTGGTGATGCTGAGCTCTGCCCTGAGGGGCTGTCCCTGCAGTAGTCCCTGGGCTGGCAAGGCTCCTCCTGCCTGCTCTGCTGACAAAGGCCATGGACCCAGGGATCTCCTTGGCAGGAGCTCTGCAGGGAGACAAATCCCTCTGCCTGGAGACCTCCTGGCTGGGGAAGCCAGCAGAGCATCCAACCCAGCAGAGCATCCAACCCAGCTGCAAAGGCCTGTGCCTGGGGTGAGCTCTCTGGGGCAATGCAGAGGGCAATTCCTTGGGTGTCTTCTGCTTGCCCTATCTCAGCACTCTCCAGCAGCCACCTGCAGTGACATCTCCTTTCCTACTCACCGCCTACCCTCTCCCCTTCCTTTCTTCCCTTCCCTCTCTCCCAGATGGCTATCGCCAGGTGAAAGCCACTCCTCGGATGGAGGCTGCAACTCTCATCTCGATTGTGAAAGCCAAGTCCTTGAGCATCCAGGAGCAGAAACTCTTGCAGGGCTTACTGAGACTTGAAACCTCCCTAGATCAGGCATGCAGGATGCTCAGGCTCAGCCAGCTGCCTGCCCACGGGCAGCCCCCCAAGCCTGGGAGCTCCACGCAGGCATCCTGCCCTTCACTCAAAGCAGAGAGTGCCCAGGCAGGAGGGAGCTGGGGGGAAGGACAGGGAAAGCAAACTGGGTGACACCTGTCTAGTCCAAAAACAAGTCAGGAGCTGGTCCTGCCTATACATGGCCTCATCTGCCCAGATGGAAGCCTTACCCAGGGCTCCTCCTTGCTGCACTCATAGCTGTGACCTTCAGACTCTCTCCTCTCCCCCCAGCAATGCCATGGCCTGGATTCCTCTCTGGCCCTTGCACCAAGAGCAGAAACATCAACAGCTGGGCCTGGCACAGCTTTCCACAGCCTGCAGGTGCAAAGGCTGTCTCCAGGTGCAGAGTGGGTGGTCAGCTGGGCCCCTGGGGTGCCTGCACCTCCAAGGGCATTTTCAGAAGGTAGATGTCTGGGCTCTTTCCCTTCCCCTTTACACCAAGAGCTTTTCTCATTGACTTTCTTACCACCAGTACTGGGGAACTGTAAAGGTGCACATTGCCCCTCCCGATCTGTCAAAAATGCTCTGATGCCTGTCCTTGGGTACCAGCAAAGCCACCCAAGCAGCAGGTGAGGTACCTGGGTGCAGGTCCCTCTGGGGAGCAATGGGTCTTGGTGCACACAACAGTCCTGAGAGGCCACCCAAGCCATGGCAGCCCTGCTGCCAACAACAGTGAGAGCTGTGCCAGAAGATGGACTGTGAGGGGCCCCCCAATGGGACTGCATCCTGGGCATCCCTCCCCAGCCCTGGCTGAACAAGGACCCCCCAGCACTCCTGTGCCCATCTGAGCTGAGCTACCCTTGGCTGGTGCAAACACAGAGCTGCTGGTGGGTTCCTGGCACCGTGCAGGGGCATCTTGGTTCAGCCAGAGGGAAGGGCTCTGTTTATTGAATCATTAACATCACTTCCCTCATCGGCAGCCAGGTACTCGGAGAGGTCTCTTAGGCAAGTGCTGACCCAGCCCAACCCTGCTAAGCTGGTAGGATGACATGGGATCCCATGCCAGCCTGGCACGGCGTTCCCACTGCTTTCTCTGCTCCTGCTCTGCTATTACTCATCCGTTTCTGGAAGGTTTCTCATGCATAATGAAGTGTTTCAACACTTGCCTAAGCCAGCCAGTGACCTGCTGCCTTTCCCAACGCTTTCCCTAGGCAGCCCTTCCGACTGCCGCGGAACACGCAGCTCAAACACCGACTTTTCTATCCCCCTCGGGGGCAAAAGGTGTGGGAAATCGAACAGATAAGAATGCCTTTAATTAGTATCATTTGCATAAGCCCTGGGAAAAGCTCACCTGACAGCTAGAAGGGCCTTGCTTGTCTGGGAGCATGAAGCACAGGGGCTGAAGCGGGCAGCTTAGGAGCTGCTGCCGACCAGGTCGGGGAGATAAAGAGCAGGTCTGAGATGGTGGAGCCCTGCCGGGTCCTGGGCACCCCAGCTCCCACTAACTCCCTCTGGGGACACCCCAGCTTCAGCTGGCTCCTTGTCAGGGCTCTCTCCCTCACCATTTCCACCTTGCAGCTGCACCAAGTGAGAGAAAACAGTGTGGGTTCTGGGTCAAAGGGATCCATCAGCTGCCCTGGAGCAGGCCCAAGCACATCCCCAGATAGTGCATGGAGGCTGCCACCACAGGCTCAGCATCTGGAGGGACAGGACCAGGCTCCTGTGCTGGCTGCTCCTCGCTCCCCTGGCACATCTGCTCCCTGGAGCGTGGCACACAGCTGCAGGTCCCTAACTGCAAGCCTCAGCCCACTGCCACCTCGCTGCCTCTGGGGAGCTGGCACCTAATTGCCAGTGACACCAAGAGCCCTTTTTGGTCCCTCAAGGCCTTTGCAGCGATGAGAGTCTCACCCAACATCAACACCTAAACCCACATGCAAAGCTGCTTTTCCCAGGGGAAAAGGAAGAAAAGATCTTCAACCCCCCCCCCCCCCCCATGCATGCTCCCCCCAGGTGCTTCCCTCCCCTCCAGCTGCCTTGCAGCCCTCTCAAGTCCCACTTGCTCATTTTTCCTCCCAGCTGGAGTGTGAGCTGCTGAGCTGGGGGCTGAGCCCCTCCAAGGAGCTGAGGCTGCCCTTGGCCTGACCTTCACCGCCGCCGCCAGCCCTGTTTGCACAGCACCCAGCACCGCGCCTGCTGCTCCGGGACAGGCTCCCAGCCAGCCTCGTAACAAAGCCAAGCCAGCAAGAGCTGCCTTACAATGAGGTTGTGCAGCATCCCCAAGGCCTTTGGTTCAGGCTGAGCTCTGTGCAAGAAGCTGCCAGGGGCTGGTGGCTGGCTGATCCCTTCCCACCCTCCTTCCCTGCCTCTGCTCCTCCAGCCCCAGGCCAGCACGGTGCCTTCCCGATGGCCTCAGTGTGCTTCCCACCCACGGGGGAACCCCTCCTGGGTGTGCAGACCTGCACCACGAGGCTCCACAGCACACCCCTCCTGCACCAGCTTGCTCCTGAGCCATCCTGTCTGAAGGGCACCTGCAGGCAGGCTGGGGAGGGACTGTTCAGAGGGGGCTGTGGGGATAGGATTGGTTTGAGAGTGGAGCAGGGCAGAGTTAGGTTGGGCAGCAGGAGGAAGTTCTGCACAGGGAGGCTGGGGAGAGCCTGGCACAGGCTGCCCAGGGACATGGTTAAGGCCTCATCCCTGGAGACATTCAAGGTCAAACTTGATGTGGCCCTGGGCAGCCTGCTGCAGTTAGAGGTGTCCCTGCTGCCTGCAGGGGGTTGGACAGGATGGCCTCTGAGAGTCCCTTCCAGTCTAATGCATTCTGTGACTCTGCGAGTGTGAGCTTTTGCCATGGCAGGAGAAGGGTTAATGCCCAGCTCCCTGCAGTGCAGCTCATTGCTGCTCCCCTTCACCAAGCTACTGAGTTTTATCCAGCTGGAGGTGAGAGCTCAGCTCCTGGCCAGAGGATGCTGGAGGCTGGTGAACACGAGGCCTGGAAAAACCAACCCAGTCTGTTTGCCCCCAGTGCTGGAAGCAGAGTGAAGGTCCACATCCTGCCAGCCCACACTGAGAGAGCCTGGCCTGAAAACCAAAATGCAGGTGGAAATCTGGCTGCCAAGCATCCCTCAGACCCTCAGGCAGAAGAAATGCAGAGGGTGGTGGGAATACATTTTCTGACCAGAGGAGTCAGAGCCCTGGAAACTGCAGAGGACCAAAGCTTGGCTGCCTGTACGGAGTCCAGCCCCAGGTGGTTCACAGTGAGTTGTGGCACTGCTCTTCACTCCCCAAACACATGCTGGCCACGCTGCAAGCTCAATGTCCTGCCTGGCCTGGGGCCCAGGAGCCCCAGTGCAGCACACAGAGCCCCAGCTCCCTCACTGCAGCCTCCTGCCAGCTGTGCTGGGGGCTGCATCCTGCACTGCTGCTGCTGGACAAGCCTTAGGGAAAGAGTTTGTTATGTCCTGAGGCCACATCACCCTCACTCCTGCTCCTTCTGCCTTCCCATGGCAGAGCTGCCCCTCCTCTGGCTGAGGTCCTGGGGCCATCTCTGAAAGGCAAGCCAGAGAGTTTCTGCTCCTGCCACATCCTGAGCCCTCAGGGCTGTGCCCAGCTGGAAGCTGTGCCCCAAAGCTTTTCCCCACAGCACTTCTCAGTCCTGCACAAGTGGCCAAGGCTGCTGGGGCCAGGAGGCTGCATGGCTCTGCTCCTCCATGGCCTTCTGCTTCGTGAGCATCCTCCCCTGCATCCCTGCCACCTGTGTCTCCCCTGCTGTCTCCAGGGAGCCATGGGGGTGACAGAGGCTGGTGCCCCCTCAGCTGGCACAGTGGCTGAGGGGAGTGTGGGGGCAGAGGCAGCAGCAGTGGCTGGGGAAGTCAGGCTCCTGTTTCACTTCTACTTTTATCTGGGAAGCCAAATGTGCCACCCTGCAGGCCCCAGGGGATGTGCTGCCTTCCCCAGCCAGAGCCAGATACCATCTGGGCACTACCTGCCCTTCCCTGTCTGCATGCCAGACCTCCTGGAGGAGGGCAGCGTCTTCCGTGGCACCAGGACATCCCAGCCCTGCCTGGTGTGGCTGGGTGCATCAGGGGGCAAGGAGCTGGGGAGCAGAGCCCTGCTCCCTGGGCACAGCCCTGCAGGACAGGCTCCCCTGGCCCCCAGCCGCTCTGAGGACGGCCACACTTCATCACAGCTAACCCACACAGAGCAGCCACCTCGCACCCTGCCTCCACCCAGCTCCATGGCCACATGAAATCATGCCACAGGGGCAGGGCCGGCTCTGGGGGGCAGGGCTGACACTGGGGGGGGGGGCAGGACTGACACTGGGGGGGCCAGGACTGACTCTGGGGGGCCAGGACTGACACCAGGGGGCCAGGACTGACTCTGGGGGGCAGGACTGACTCCGAGGGGCCAGGACTGACTCTGGGGGGCCAGGACTGACACCGGGGGGCCAGGACTGACACCGGGGGGGCCAGGACTGACACCGGGGGGCCAGGACTGACACTGGGGGGGCCAGGACTGACTCTGGGGGGCAGGACTGACACTGGGGGGCCAGGACTGACACTGGGGGGCAGGACTGACTCTGGGGGGCCAGGACTGACTCTGGGGGGCAGGACTGACACTGGGGGGCCAGGACTGACACTGAGGGGCCAGGACTGACTCTGGGGGGCCAGGACTGACTCCGGGGGGCCAGGACTGACTCTGGGGGCCAGGACTGACACTAGGGGGCCAGGACTGACACCAGGAGGCCAGGACTGACTCCGGGGGCCCAGGACTGACACCAGGGGCCCAGGACTGACACTGGGGGGCCAGGACTGACTGTGGGGGGCCAGGACTGACACCAGGGGGCCAGGACTGACTCGGGGGGGGGGGGCCAGGACTGACTCTGGGGGGCCAGGACTGACACCAGGGGGCCAGGACTGACTCTGGGGGGCAGGACTGACTCCGAGGGGCCAGGACTGACTGTGGGGGGCCAGGACTGACACTTGGGGGCCAGGACTGACTCCGGGGGGCCAGGACTGACACCAGGGGCCCAGGACTGACTCTGGGGGGCCAGGACTGACTCCGGGGGGGGCCAGGACTGACTCCGGGGGGCCAGGACTGACACCGGGGGGGGCCAGGACTGACTCCGGGGGGCCAGGACTGACACTTGGGGGCCAGGACTGACTCCGGGGGGCCAGGACTGACACCGGGGGCCCAGGACTGACTCCGGGGGGCCAGGACTGACTCCCTCCACTCCACCCAGGAGCAGCAGCTGAAGCCCAGCGGCCACAGCTCGGTCTCAGTGCTGGGGAGGACAGGGTGCCAGCCTGGCTCAGTGCCTGGGGTAACCACTCAGTCCCACCCTGCATGGTGTGGGGGAGCACTTCGGAGCCTCCTGAGGCTGCTGGGCGGCACCAGACCCCTAAAGCAAACCCGATGGCTGCGGTGGACGCAGCGGCAGGAAAAGGGAGCCCCGAGCAGCCCCAGCCCCAGAGGCTTGCGTGGCCTGCGGGCTGCCCGGGGGCCCTTCCAGACCCTGCAGCAGGTTCCCCAGCACGGGACCACGATTCGGGAGCCCGGCCCCTCACCCCGGGCACCCGCAGCGAGCGCAGGGGCAGCGCGGGGGGGAGGTGAGACCCCCGCCCCCCCCGGACCCGGCGGGCAGCGCCTGCCGCTTTAATTGGGGAGAGAAGAGAAACAGCAGAGAGCGGGAGCGGAAAAAAAAAGCGTGAGAAAGGAAATCTGAGCAAAGCCTGGAGCGATCTACCCAATGCAGCGGAAACAATGGCCCAGGAAGAAAAACCAGTTCCTACTCACAAGGTAGAATAGGCTGGGAACGGCGGGGGGAGGGGCGGCGCAGGCTCACCCCGAGCGCTCCCAGCCTGCAGAACAAGATGGGCATTATGAGCCCGCGGCTGCCCCGGGCACCCTGCCCCTTTCCCAGGGGCTCCGGATGCCTGCCCAGCCTGCTGCCCGCACTGCTGCCCGCGCTGCTGCCTGCCCAGCCTGCTGCCTGCCCGCACTGCTGCCTGCACTGCTGCCTGCACAGCCTGCTGCCCACACTGCTGCCTGCGCTGCTGCCTGCCCAGCCTGCTGCCTGCACTGCTGCCTGCCCGCACTGCTGCCTGCACTGCTGCCTGCCTGCACTGCTGCCTGCCCAGCCTGCTGCCCGCACTGCTGCCTGCCTGCACTGCTGCCTCCCCAGCCTGCTGCCCGCACTGCTGCCTGTACTGCTTCCCGCACAGCCTGCTGCCTGCGCTGCTGCCTGCCCAGCCTGCTGCCCGCACTGCTGCCCGCACTGCTGCCTGCCCAGCCTGCTGCCCGCACTGCTGCCCGCGCTGCTGCCTGCCCAGCCTGCTGCCTGCCCAGCCTGCTGCCCGCACTGCTGCCTGCACTGCTGCCTGCCCAGCCTGCTGCCCGCACAGCCTGCTGCCTGCACTGCTGCCCACACAGCCTGCTGCCTGCACAGCTGCCCGCACTGCTGCCTGCACTGCTGCCTGCCCAGCCTGCTGCCTGCATTGCTGCCTGCCCAGCCTGCTGCCCACACAGCCTGCTGCCTGCCTGCACTGCTGCCTGCCCAGCCTGCTGCCTGCCCGCACTGCTGCCTGCACTGATGCCCACACTGCTGCCTGCCCAGCCTGCTGCCTGCACTGCTGCCCGCACTGCTGCCCGCACAGCCTGATGCCCACACAGCCTGCTGCCTGCCCGCACTGCTGCCTGCACTGCTGCCTGCCCAGCCTGCTGCCTGCACTGCTGCCCACACAGCCTGCTGCCTACACTGCTGCCTGCCTGCTGCCTGCCCGCACTGCTGCCTGCCCAGCCTGCTGCCCGCACTGCTGCCTGCACTGCTGCCTGCACTGCTGCCCGCACAGCCTGCTGCCTGCACTGCTGCCCGCACAGCCTGCTGCCTGCACTGCTGTCCGCACAGCCTGCTGCCTGCCCGCACTGCTGCCTGCACTGATGCCCACACTGCTGCCTGCCCAGCCTGCTGCCTGCACTGCTGCCCGCACTGCTGCCCGCACAGCCTGATGCCCACACAGCCTGCTGCCTGCCCGCACTGCTGCCTGTACTGCTGCCTGCCCAGCCTGCTGCCTGCACTGCTACCCACACAGCCTGCTGCCTACACTGCTGCCTGCCTGCTGCCTGCCCACACTGCTGCCTGCACTGCTGCCTGCCCACACTGCTGCCTGCCCTGCCTGCTGCCCAGCCTGCTGCCTGCACTTCTGCCCACACAGCCTGCTGCCTACACTGCTTCCTGCACTGCTGCCTGCCCACACTGCTGCCTGCCCTGCCTGCTGCCCAGCCTGCTGCCTGCCCAGCCTGCTGCCCACACAGCCTGCTGCCTGCCCGCACAGCTGCCTGCACTGCTGCCCACACTGCTTCCCACACTGCTGCCTGCACTGCTGCGTGCTGCCTGCACAGCCTGCTGCCTGCACAGCTGCCTGCCCAGCCTGCTGCCTGCACTGCTGCCTGCCCAGCCTGCTGCCTGCCCAGCCTGCTGCCTGCACTGCTGCCTGCACTGATGCCCACACTGCTGCCTGCCCAGCCTGCTGCCTGCACTGCTGCCTGCACTGCTGCCTGCACAGCCTGCTGCCTGCACAGCCTGCTGCCTGCACTGCTGCCTGCACTGCTGCCCACACTGCTGCCTGCTGCCTGCACAGCCTGCTGCCTGCACTGCTGCCTGCACTGCTGCCCGCACTGCTGCCTGCCCAGTGTGCCCAGCCTGCTGCCCGCACTGCTGCCTGCTGCCCGCACTGCTGCCTGCCAGGGCCAGGGCCCAGGCTGCCTCCCAGAGAGTGGATGTTGGGGACCTCCCCTGCTGCACCCAGCTTGGGTTGTCAAAGGCCCCACAGGGATGGACTGGGCAAGGCACAGCAGCAGGGCTCAGCACCAAGCCAGGCTCAGCACGCAGGCTGAGCTGAGCTGGCTTTAGCATGGAACTGGGCTCAGCACCCTGGTTTAACTTATCTGGGCTCAGCACCCATTCTGGCCTCAATATTCAGGCTGGGATCAGTCCCTATCCTGAGGTTAGCACCCAGGCTGTGCTCACCCCAGGCAGAGCTCACTGCCAGGCTGGGCTGACTGCCAGGCAGAGCTCGCCCCTCAGCCTGAGCTTACCCCCAGGCTGGACTCAAAGAGCAGCAGAGCCAGGCTGTACCACCAGCCAAGCTCCCTGATGCCAAGCATGGTGTGGTGTGGGGCCTGGGTGGGTGCCCATGGGGGAAGTGGCACTGCTGCCAGCTTGGCCGTGGCAGTTGAGGAAGGGCACACAGAGGCCATACAGCTCCAGCACCTGCCTGCAGCACAGGGGCTGCTGCCCACCCGCTGTAGGGACAGGCCCTGGGATGCATCCTCTCACCTGCCCAGGTCAGTGGGGCTGGAGGGGCTCAGAGCAGCTTGGTCTAGCTGCAGGTGTCCCTGCTTGACCTTGACAGATCTCTCCCAACCCAAACCATTCTATGACTCTGTGTCTGTCTGTCCCTCCAGGGCAGCACACCCCAGGAGGCAAAGCCTTGGGCTGCAGCATGGCTTGGCTGGGGGCTGGGGAAGGCCCAGAGAGGTACCCCAGCTCCAGCAGGGTCCAGCAGCCAGTCCCCTGCCCTGGCCTCAGCCACAGCTGGCGGCAGCTGGGGGGTGCTGGGTGGTTGTGCTCCTCCCAGCCGGGAGAGCTGCGAGCTGCCACTCTGCAGCGGTAGCTTAACTTCTGCTCAGCTGAAGCCAGGGCTCAGGCTCCTCCCGGGAGCTGCAGGGGCTGCCATCCACCCGAGGACTTCAGTCCCCTCTGGGCCCTGCTCCACAGCCAGCTCTGCCTGTCCCCAGCCCTGCTCCCTGTGCTCCCCACCGCAGCACAAGCCACAGCCTCCCAGCCCTGTGCCGCAGAGCAGAGCCAGGGGCACAGGCAGGGCTTCCAGCACCCTCCAGAGCCCCCTGCCCTCTCCAGCTGGCTGGGGCAGCAGCCTGGCAGGGATGCAGCCTCTCTGCCTGCCCTGGGACTCCACCTCGCTGGCTGTGTGCAGGAGGAGCCAGGAGGGCAGAGCTGCTGCCAGCACCTCCCTCTGCTCTGGCACACTTGTGAGCCCTCGGAGCGCTGCAGCAGGTTCCCACCACCCCGTGCCAGCTCCCCAGCCTGTGCCCCCCCACCAGGAGCACCTGGGGCCCTGGGCTCCCCAGATGCCTGGCAGGGAGCAGCAGAACACCGCACAGGGCAGGCAGAGGGTTTGGGGCTCAGGTCACAGTCAGGGGCTCCCCTGCCAGCCCCAACGTGTGGGGCAGTGAAAGCTGCCCTGGGGTCCCACCTGTGCCAGTCTCAGCCCTTAACGAGGTTCAGGCTCCTGCAGATGCCACTCAGGAGCCTGTGAAATCCAACTGCAGTGCAAGTGTCCTGGGCATGCCCCAGAGGAGCTCCAGAGCCCAGCACCCTCTCAAGGCCTCCCTGTGCCCCAGGTGCCATTGCCACTGTGCTGCCCCTTAGGTCCCTCCCAGACACCTTTCATTCCCACTCACTGGCAAGGAGAAATGCACAGCAGCTCCCAGTCCTGCCTCGAGGAGCCACCCCCAGTGTACCTCACCCTCCTCCCAGCTGCCAGCCCTGCAGCTCCCAGAGCCCCTCCAAGAGAGCACCTCAACACCCCAGGGTGCTGGGGAGTGGGCTGGGGGAGCCCACCAGCAAACACACAGCAGCATGAGGGGGCTGCAAATCGAGAGGGCCAGATCCTTCCCTCATGCAAGTGGTGCTGAAATGAGTCCTGGGCTGGTGGCTGCTCTTACAGCTCCATCCCATGCCATGGGCAGCTCCATCCCATGCAGGTCCCTGGGGGTGGGCACATAACCCCTGGCATCAGCAGCAGCAGAAGCGATGTCTCAGCCTTGCCTCCCCCTCCCCCTGGTGTCAGGGCTGCCCCCAACAGCCCTGCAGCCCCCACTCAGGGCTTCTTTCCTCGGTCCCAGCCCAGGCAGGGCTCAGCAGTGCTCAGGGGCAGAGCTCTCCATGGAGGCAGTGGCTGCAGATGCAGAGAGTCACCACGGCATGAGAGGCCCCAGGGCAGGAGCAGACCTAGGCAAGAGCCATCCCTTGCCACCAACAGCCTCTGCTGGTGGAGGCCCCAGCCAGGCTCTGCTCTGCTGGCAGCAAAAGACCTGACCTGAATCCTCTGGGAGTGGAGGCTTGGCCTCACCCTCCTGGAGAGCATGCAGACCCCACAGCCCCACCACAGGCACAGGCCAAGACTATGGTGGAGAAAATCATTCCTGGGGCAGAGCCTGCTCAGCCTGCAGGGCCACCAGGGCTGGGGAAGCTTCCTCACACCTGCAGCAGCAGAGGAGCAGTGCTGCTCATACAGCTGGGCCAGGATGGCACCAGGGAAATGAGACCCTGGAAATGGCACCCTGGAAATGGCACCCTGGAAATGACAGCCTGGAAATGAGGCCTGGAAATGAGACCCTGGAAATGACAGCCTGGAAATGAGGCTCTGGAAATGGCACCCTGGGAATGGCACACTGGAAATGGCACACTGGAAATGAGACCCTGGAAATGAGAGCCTGGAAATGGCACCCTGGAAATGAGACCCTGGAAATGAGACCCTGGAAATGACAGCCTGGAAATGGCACACTGGAAGTGGCATCCAGGAAATGAGACCCTGGAAATGACACACTGGAAATGACAGCCTGGAAATGAGACCCTGGAAATGAGACACTGGAAATGAGACCCTGGAAATGGAACCTTGGAAATGAGATCTTGGAAATGGTACCATGGAAATGGTACCCTGGAAATGAGACCCTCGAAATGAGGCCCTGGAAATGAGACCCTGGAAATGAGATCCTGGAAATGGCACCCTGGAAATGGCACCCTGGAAATGGCACCCTGGAAATGACACCCTGGAAATGGCACCCTGGAAATGAGACCCTGGAAAAGGCACCCTGGAAATGAGACCCTGGAAATGAGACCCTGGAAATGGCACCCTGGAAATGAGACCCTGGAAATGAGACCCTGGAAATAACGCCCTGGTAATGGCACCCTGGAAATGAGACCCTGGAAAGGAGACCCTGGAAATGGCACCCTGGAAATGGCACCCTGGAAATGACAGCCTGGAAATGAGGCCTGGAAATGAGACCCTGGAAATGACAGCCTGGAAATGAGGCCCTGGAAATGGCACCCTGGAAATGGCACCCTGGAAATGGCAGCCTGGAAATGGCACCCTGGAAGTGGCACCCAGGAAGTGAGACCCTGGAAATGACAGCCTGGAAATGGCACCCTGGAAATGGCACCCAGGAAATGAGACCCTGGAAATGACACCCTGGAAATGACAGCCTGGAAATGAGACCCTGGTAAATGAGACACTGGAAATGAGACCCTGGAAATGAGACCCTGGAAATGGCACCCTGGAAATGAGACCCTGGAAATGAGACCTTGGAAATGAGACCCTGGAAATGGCACCATGGAAATGAGACCCTGGAAATGAGGTCCTGGAAATGACAGCCTGGAAATGGCACCATGGAAATGAGACCCTGGAAATGAGGTCCTGGAAATGACAGCCTGGAAATGACAGCCTGGAAATGAAACCCTGGAAGTGAGACCCTGGAAAAGGCACCCTGGAAATGGCACCCTGGAAATGGCACCCTGGAAATGAGACCCTGGAAATGACAGCCTGGAAAAGGCACCCTGGAAATGGCACCCTGGAAATGGCACCCTGGAAATGAGACCCTGGAAATGAGGCCCTGGAAATGAGACCCTGGAAATGAGACCCTGGAAATGGCACCCTGAAAATGGCACCCTGGAAATGAGACCCTGGAAATGAGACCCTGGAAAAGGCACCCTGGAAATGGCACCCTGGAAATGGCACCCTGGAAATGAGACCCTGGAAATGAGACCCTGGAAAAGGCACCCTGGAAATGGCACCCTGGAAATGAGACCCTGGAAATGAGACCCTGGAAATGGCACCCTGGAAATGGCACCCTGGAAATGAGACCCTGGAAATGACAACATGGAAATGGCAGCCTGGAAATGAGACCCTGGAAATGAGATCCTGGAAAGAGTACCCTGGAAATGACAGCCTGGAAATGAGACCCTGGAAATAGCACCCTGGAAATGGCACCCTGGAAATGAGATCCTGGAAATGACAGCCTGGAAATGGAACCCTGGAAATGGCATCCAGGAAATGAGACCCTGGAAATGAGATCCTGGAAATGGCACCCTGGAAATGAGACCCTGGAAATGACAGCATGGAAATGAGATCCTGGAAATGAGACCCTGGAAATAGCACCCTGGAAATGGCACCCTGGAAATGGCAGCTTGGAACTGAGACCCTGGAAATGAGATCCTGGAAATGGCACCCTGGAAATGGCACCCTGGAAATGGCAGCTTGGAACTGAGACCCTGGAAATGAGACCTTGGAAATGAGACCCTGGAAATGAGACCCTGGAAATGAGACCCTGGAAATGGCACCCAGGAAATGAGACCCTGGAAATGACAGCCTGGAAATGGCACCCTGGAATTGGCACCCTGGAAATGAGACCCTGGAAATGGCACCCAGGTCCAGATGAGAGGTCTGGCAGCCCTGTCCTGTGAGGCAAGGCTGAGAGCTAGCTTTGTTCAGCCTGGAGAAGCCTCCAGGGAGACCTTCTCCTCATGGAGCAGGACATGAAGAGTGGCCCCCAGGAGGATGGAGACTCCCTTTGCCCAGGGAGTGCCATGGAGCAGGCAAGGGCTGCTGGGGACAGGTTTCTGCTGGGGAGATTCCCATTGGACTCCAGAAGAAAAGGTTTCCCTCTGAGCACAGCTGGAGGTTGGAATCATCTCCCTGGGGAAGCAGTGGAGTCCCCTGCACTGGGCAGTTTAGGTCTCATCCTGCCAGGGTGCTGGGCCAGCTCATTTCACTCTGCTGTGACAGAGGAGGGTTGGCACCAGCTGACCCTTGGGGGCCCTTCCAAGCTGGCAGGCTGGGATTCTGTGAAACATGGAGGCAGAGCCGGTGGATGTGCTCTCCTCTGGACACCACACACTGTCCCCTCTCCTGCCACACCGCCCCGAGGAGGGGGGGAGGAGGCTCTGCCTTGCCGTGCACTGCCATCCCTGCCCGTGCCGGCTCCCCCCGGGCACAGTGGGCAGGGCACTGTGCCAGCAGCTAATGGGAAAGTTCAGGGTCGGGGCGAGCCAGGGAGGGGCTCATAAAGGGCTCATTGTGCCTGGGGCTCCCCAGGCTGTGCTCATGGCAGCCCAGCAGCTCCACAACAAAACGCTGCCCAGCACTGTGAGCAGAGCTCTTTCCCAGGCTGCTGCTGCGCTCTCATTAAGCACTGCAGCACACTCCAGCCAGGCACTGTCTGCTTCTCAGGCCCAGGCCAGCTCAGCTGCAAAACACCTCCAGGGCAAGCAGGCTGGCACAGGCTGACCCAGAAAGATGCCCTTTGGGCCCAGGAATGATGAGGACCATGTACCCGGGTGGGCAACCTGCTCCCACCCACCTGCCTGTGGGCCAGCAGGGGCTGCGCCTGCTGATCCCTCTCTGGAGGATGGGTCCAGGCTGGAGCAGCCCAAGAAGGGACCAAGCAGGGAGGTGCACCACAGGGGACACCACTGCAGGCAATACCACCATGGGCAGTGCCACCAGCAGCAATTGCTAGAGCTTCTGCCTGCCCCCCACAGTTGCCCATGGGGGCAGAGCCAAGGAACCAGAGACAGCATCTGCTCCTCCAGCAGCCAGGGCAGAGCAGAACCCGGTGGTAGCTGCTGCACAACAGCCCCAGATCTGCCCAGACACTGCCCACTGATGAGGAGGGGCCTCTTCCACACCCATCTGTGTGTACAGCACCTGAGGTGAGGTCAGTGCCTCTCCACCCCTGCCCTACACCTCTTTACCACCAAGCCTTGCAGCAGCCATACAGCACAGCCCACAGGCTCTGCCTCAGGCCTGGCACTTGGGCTGCTTGGAACTCAGAGCTCCTGGGTCAGCAAAACTCTTCCCATGCCTCATCACTCTTATGGCCAGTCCCTGGGGCTGCTGGTCCCTCCCCCCAGGCCTGGGCCAGGGCTCAGCTCTCCCACTCCAGAGGTGTGGACATCCCAAAGTAACCCAATAAACACAGTGCTGGACTCATCCTCCAGGTGCCCACAGACGCTGACCCCTGTCACACCTCACTCTGACCCCTGTCACACCTCACTCTGACCCTGTGGTTAGCTTTTCTAAGCTAAGCTTTCCTAAGCTCTCCCATTCCTCCCCCACAGCCTCTTCCACACCTGGGCAGGCAATACTGCCCTTGCCCCCTCCCTGTGCCCCCAGGGAAGCAGAGCTGCTCCCACACTTTCAACTGACCTAGAAAGCTCCAGAGCCTTGCAGGCTGGAGGAGATGACCAGCCCCGGGTGCAGAGGTCCCTGCAGAAGGATCCACCCAGAGGCCATCTCCTTGCACATCTCCACCCTTTGCTTCCCTCTGGGCTTTCTGGGGAGCAGAGGACAGTCCAGCCCCCTGCACAGCCTGGAGCCCAGTCCTGCCCCCTGAGAGGGGCTTGCCACTCTGTGGGACCAAGCACCACTAGAGAGGCCAGGAGGGCACTGCCACCAGCTTTGTGCAGCCACAAACCAAGACGTGGGAAGCTTGCAGCCCCTGCAAGGGCTCCTGTCAGGGCCCCCAGAGGCTGGCAGTGGTGTGCTGCTGCTGTGAAGAGTGAAGGAGACAGAAAAGAGCACAGAAGAGCCAAGTAATGAGGCCAGACTGCTGACAGGAGGGGTGTAAGTCAGCAGATAGGGGCATGGTGGTTTGAAGACCCCCTCTATGGACCACCTGGGTGCCCAGCGTGGGCACAGAGCTGGCGAGCTGCCCAGGGAGGGCTGCAGCCAACCCTCCCCAGTGTTTGGAAGTGCAGACTTTGGCCAGCAGCTGCAGCAACTCCTCATTTCTAGCAGGCACAGAGCAGACTCCAAAGCTCTCCCCACACCCACCTCTGATGCTCTGAGGTCTGACCCAGCCTCATGGAGGGCACATGCTGGCACTGAGCCCCTGGCACCGATGGAACTCAGCTTTGCAGCATCCATCATCCCAGCTCAGCACAACCCCTCGGGAGCAGCACCCCGAGGAGAGGCAGCTCTGGAGCATTGGGGACCTGCAAGCTGGTGGCTTCCCACCTGCCACCTCAGCAGGCACCAAGGAAAGGGTTACTGCAGCACTGTGCCATTGCTGGGTGGTGGGAAGGTGTCCTGCCCTGAGAGGCTGGGAGCAGAGTGACAGCCCAGGCCATGACACTTGTAATTTGGCATCCCATGGGGGTGGAATTTGGCAGAACTGGTCCCTCCTGCTCTGGGGACATTCCAGCTCCCTGCACAGCCACTCTGAATTGAGCTCTCTTGATAAACACAGCAGCCAGGGCTCCCATCCAGCCCAGCCCCCCCCTGAGCAGCTCAGCAGCAGCATGCTCCTCCAGGGGCTCCTGTCCCACCCTAGCCAGGCTCCGTGCCTCCACCAGCACCCAGATGATGCTCCCTGTGAAACCTCTCCCTGCCCCCAAGACAATGGCAACACCACCTGCACCTGGTACCCCTGTGGCTGCCGTGCAGGGCTGGCAGCAGGTGCCACACACTTGCAGGGCTCATCTCCTTCCTGAGCCACTGTGGCAGGGTGGGAGGAAAGAATGTGCACTGCTCTAGGAAGAGCAAGGGGGGTCCTTAGCTCCTCCCTGTGCAGTGCCCAGCCTGTGCTGCTCTGCCCGGGCTTCAGGGGCCTCTCCACCCCCGAATCTTGATCCACTGAGGATGCCCCAGCTGGCAACACGAGACCCATCCTGGCACAGACGACTGCAAGGCAACGAGGGAGGTGACAGCCATGGGGACACAGCTGGGGGGCAGCCCCCACGCTGAGGGGGCTCATCCCCATCTCCCCATACCCTCGGCCCTGGGGATTGCGTCCCTGCCAGGCACCGGGACCCAGAAGGTCCCCGCAGTGCCCAGGGCTGGGGCCGTTTGGACACGGTGAGCTGGTGACGGGGCCAGATCCTGCCTTATCGGCCGCCTGTTTCCCAGGCTGTGCTGCCAGCTGCCCCCGCCGTGAGGACACGTGTGCCAGCGCGACGGGACCGCGCCGCGGGAAGGAAGCGCCGACAAAAGCGCTGCACCTCCTCCTCCTCCTCCTCCTCCCTGCTCTTGGCACGGCCGGGGGACTCCGGCTGCGAAGGGAAAAGGTTCCCAGGGCGAAGGTGTTAAATACCCTTCTCCCGTGCTGCTGTCACCTCCAGTCCCCGGAGTGTGAGAATCAGCCTCTATTATCCCCTCATTAGGCACTGCCGTACTGTACTAACCTCTCACATGAAAGCTGCGCTCTGTTCGCTAACAAAAGCTGGCGCTTGGTTCCCAGGAGTGGAAAAAAACCCAACCCCACAAGCACTTAGCAGGGGCTCCGGGGCCAGCCGTCCCCGCCGGCTCCGCACCGCCCCTGCCGAGCCCCGGCCCGTGATGGGGGGGGGGGGGGAGGAAGGGGCTCGGTGAGCGGGGGCCAGCCGGGCACACAGCGCGGGTGAGGCGGAGCAGGGGAAGCCCCCGTGGGGGGAGGGGGGCCCCTCTTGCGGACCCCGAGAGGTCTGGGGTGCCCCTTGCCTGTTGCCTCATGAGAAGGGAAGGATGGGGCTGTGGGTAGGGGTGCAAGGGGGACTCTCTCCCCTGGGGTTTATGCTGCAGGGGGTTCTTCCCCATCAGGGCACAGTGCCCCAGCTGTCCCCTAGAAAGGGCTCTCCAGGCATCCTTCAGCCACTGGAGCTGCTGCAGCTCACCCCAGGTTCCCCCCCCAAGCAGTTTGCAGGGCTCAGGCTGGTTCTGCCCACACTGCTGACCAAAGCACTTTGGGATCTGCAACGTCTGAGCTTCTCACTCCCCTTTAGGCTCCCCTTAAAGGTAGGTAGCCAGGCTGGGAAAGCATCATGGGGGCATGGAAAACCCCAGCTGCACAGCACCTGGGTCCACAGGCCAGCAGCTACAGCAGCCAGGCTTTGAGAGCACCAAGCACAAAGGGGGATGGCGTCCCTGGGAGCCATGGCAGGAGCGGGGCTGGGATGTGCATCAGCATGGACCACATCTCCCTGCCCCACATCTCCCTGCCCTAGACACTGTGAGAAGATGAACAGCTGGGGAAGCATCATCCTTGCTCAGGCTTTTAATTAAACAAGACCTGTGTGGGGCAGCAGTTTGAGCTTCTGTCCCTCACAGCTGCACGATGCTGAGAGAAAGAAGGGACTAGAGGACAGATTTGGACATGCAGGGAGTTTTCCTGGTCTCTTCACTTCCCACTACCTGCTCTGCTCCATTTTTGACAGCTCTGGGAAGTGGGCTTGAGAAGTGCCTGAGGCCACAGGGGCTGCTGAATGTCTGAAGAGTCCCCTGCCTGGGGACACATCCCTGCCTTCCCTGGGGCTGTGGGACCCCAGGGGTTCACTTGTTGCCTTTGCAGCCTCGACCAGCTCCCTGCTTCCAATGAGGAAAGCAGGAGGAGGGAGAGATGTGTGCCCATTCCCCCCCACCCCCCCAGTGCTTCCTTCCCTGCCTGCCTTCACCTGCAGCTGGCTGTGAGAGCAGCTCCCTCTCCAACCCCACAACCCTCTGTCCCTGGGGGTCTTTCCCAGATCCCCCACCTAGCCACTGGCCCATTGCCCATGCCCTGGCATGGGGCAGGGCTGGGGTGACCCCTTGCTCCCCCAGGGTGTCCCATTGCAGAGACAGGTGAGGTTTGCACTGCACACATTTGTTTATTAGACCTGGCCCCCACCCCAGGAAGCTGCTTTGTACAGGCCACTGGCACAGCTCCCAGGGCTGGGAAGGGGCTGCTGGTGCTGTGCTCTGCTCAGCAAAGTCAGGGAATCCGAACTGCAGAAAGGTTTGGGCACTGCCTGGCTGCCCTGTGCAGTGGCATGGCCTGGGCTGGCCTGAGGCACAGCAGCTGCTCCCCTGCACTGCTCTCTGAGGCACAGCAGCTGCTCCCCTGCACTGCTCTCTGAGGCACAGGGGCTGCTCCCCTGCACTGCTCTCTGAGGCACAGGGGCTGCTCCCCTGCACTGCTCTCTGAGGCACAGGGGCAGGGGGCTGCTCCCCTGCACTGCTCTCTGAGGCACAGCAGCTGCTCCCCTGCACTGCTCTCTGAGGCACAGGGGCTGCTCCCCTGCACTGCTCTCTGAGGCACAGGGGCTGCTCCCTGCACTGCTCTCTGAGGCACAGGGGCTGCTCCCCTGCACTGCTCTCTGAGGCACAGGAGCTGCTCCCCTGCACTGCTCTCTGAGGCACAGGGGCTGCTCCCCTGCACTGCTCTCTGAGGCACAGGAGCTGCTCCCTGCACTGCTCTGAGGCACAGGGGCTGCTCCCCTGCACTGCTCTCTGAGGCACAGGAGCTGCTCCCCTGCACTGCTCTCTGAGGCACAGGAGCTGCTCCCCTGCACTGCTCTCTGAGGCACAGGGGCTGCTCCCCTGCACTGCTCTCTGAGGCACAGGGGCTGCTCCCCTGCACTGCTCTCTGAGGCACAGGGGGCTGCTCCCCTGCACTGCTCTCTGAGGCACAGGGGCTGCTCCCCTGCACTGCTCTCTGAGGCACAGGAGCTGCTCCCCTGCACTGCTCTCTGAGGCACAGGGGGCTGCTCCCCTGCACTGCTCTCTGAGGCACAGGGGCTGCTCCCTGCACTGCTCTCTGAGGCACAGGGGCTGCTCCCCTGCACTGCTCTGAGACACAGGGGCTGCTCCCCTGCACTGCTCTCTGAGGCACAGGGGCTGCTCCCCTGCACTGCTCTGAGACACAGGGGCTGCTCCCCTGCACTGCTCTCTGAGGCACAGGGGCTGCTCCCCTGCACTGCTCTCTGAGGCACAGGAGCTGCTCCCTGCACTGCTCTCTGAGGCACAGGGGCTGCTCCCCTGCACTGCTCTGAGGCACAGGGGGCTGCTCCCCTGCACTGCTCTGAGGCACAGGGGCTGCTCCCCTGCACTGCTCTGAGGCACAGGAGCTGCTCCCCTGCACTGCTCTCTGAGGCACAGGGGCTGCTCCCCTGCACTGCTCTCTGAGGCACAGGGGCTGCTCCCCTGCACTGCTCTCTGAGGCACAGGGGCTGCTCCCTGCACTGCTCTCTGAGGCACAGGGGGCTGCTCCCCTGAACTCCTCTGAGGCACAGCAGCTGCTCCCCTGCACTGCTCTCTGAGGCACAGGGGGCTGCTCCCCTGCACTGCTCTCTGAGGCACAGGGGCTGCTCCCCTGCACTGCTCTCTGAGGCACAGGGGCTGCTCCCCTGCACTGCTCTCTGAGGCACAGGGGGCTGCTCCCCTGCACTGCTCTCTGAGGCACAGGGGCTGCTCCCCTGCACTGCTCTCTGAGGCACAGGGGCTGCTCCCTGCACTGCTCTCTGAGGCACAGGGGGCTGCTCCCCTGCACTGCTCTCTGAGGCACAGGGGGCTGCTCCCCTGCACTGCTCTCTGAGGCACAGGGGCTGCTCCCCTGCACTGCTCTCTGAGGCACAGGGGCTGCTCCCTGCACTGCTCTCTGAGGCACAGGGGCTGCTCCCCTGCACTGCTCTCTGAGGCACAGGGGCTGCTCCCCTGCACTGCTCTCTGAGGCACAGGGGGCTGCTCCCCTGAACTCCTCTGAGGCACAGGGGGCTGCTCCCCTGCACTGCTCTCTGAGGCACAGGGGCTGCTCCCCTGCACTGCTCTCTGAGGCACAGGGGCTGCTCCCTGCACTGCTCTCTGAGGCACAGGGGCTGCTCCCCTGCACTGCTCTCTGAGGCACAGGGGCTGCTCCCCTGCACTGCTCTCTGAGGCACAGGGGGCTGCTCCCCTGAACTCCTCTGAGGCACAGGGGGCTGCTCCCCTGCACTGCTCTCTGAGGCACAGGGGCTGCTCCCCTGCACTGCTCTCTGAGGCACAGGGGGCTGCTCCCCTGCACTGCTCTCTGAGGCACAGGGGGCTGCTCCCCTGCACTGCTCTCTGAGGCACAGGGGGCTGCTCCCCTGCACTGCTTTCTGAGGCACAGGGGGCTGCTCCCCTGCACTGCTCTCTGAGGCACAGGGGCTGCTCCCTGCACTGCTCTGAGGCACAGGGGCTGCTCCCTGCACTGCTCTGAGGCACAGGGGCTGCTCCCCTGCGCTGCTCTCTGAGGCACAGGGGCTGCTCCCCTGCACTGCTCTCTGAGGCACAGGGGGCTGCTCCCCTGCACTGCTCTCTGAGGCACAGGGGCAGGGGGCTGCTCCCCTGTGCTGCTCTCGTCAAAGGTCACTTTTCTGCTCAGTTGCTGTCATCAGATTCAGGTCATCATTTGTGATCTCAGCATGTCAGAGGACGAACTCAAGGGGAAGCAGAGGCACGATGATGGCAGGCTGGCTCCTGATGCACTTCTGAGCTGGTCTCAGAAACCTCTTGGTTCACTCTCAGGCCTCCAGCAGCAGCTTGACAAATGTGGCTCAGGGCTGGGGGTGCTGAGGGTGAGGTCTGCACACTGCACTGGCACCAACACAGCAGCAGCTTGGCAAATGTGGCACAGGGCTGGAGGTGGTGAGGGTGAAGCCTGCCCACTGCACTGGCACCAACACAGCAGCAGCTTGGCAAATGTGGCTCAGGGCTGGGGGTGCTGAGGGTGAGGTCTGCACACTGCACTGGCACCAACACAGCAGCAGCTTGGCAAATGTGGCACAGGGCTGGCGGTGGTGAGGGTGAAGCCTGCCCACTGCACACTGCACCAACACAGCAGCACCTGTGCAGGCACACGTGCATGCAATGGAGCTGAGCACACAGCACAGCTGCCACCACCCACCTGCAGCTCAGAAACGCCTCTGAGCCACAGCCTGAGCCCAGGCCATCAGCCTTAGGCCTTGTGCAAGCTGAGCAGCAATCCTCACCCAGCAGCCAGGGCGGCCCAGGCAGGGGGAGGTGGTGCGGAGGGGAGGCACAGAGCCGAGTCGAGATCCTTGTGCCCCTGGCCATCCCCCCTGGGCTTCCTGCTGACATCCAAATCCCACAGGTCCTGAGGAGGTCAGGGCTCTCCAGCGAAGGGCAGGCACAGCACTGTCACACTCACTGCAGCTCTGAGAGAGGAGCAGCCAGGAGAGTTTCCCCAGTGCCTTCAGCAGGCTTGGGTGCAGCACGGCAGCTGTGCAGCACGGTGCAGGCAGCCACAGTCGTCCCTGGCACAGGCAGCAGCGTCCCTGGCACAGGCAGCAGCCCCAGACCTGCTGGCACAGCGGCCAGGAGACACAAATGGAGAGATGGGTTCAGAGGATGGCTCTGGATTCTCTGCTTCCCCTGCCTGAGGTCCACCTGAACCCAATCGCTTCAGAGGGGTTCAGAACCAACCAAGCCTCCCTGGAGCCATGAAAACGAACTGCAAGCCCAACACTTTTTGCTGGTTCCCACTCCCCATGTCTCAGTTCAGGCCATGCAGTGATGAGCATGCTGCAGCTTGGGTCATGTAGATGCCAATGGGGAGAGCTCAGCATCCTCACCCAGCACTCCCTGTGGGTCCCTAAAGCCTTGCTGGTCCACCCCTGCCACGTCAAGGGACTCAGTGTCCTTTTCCTCACTGTCCATTAATTGTGGCTGTAGCTGGTTGGGGCCTTTGGCCACCACCAACCTGCCAGAAGATATTCCAGACTGGGAGAGCTCTGGGATGAACAGAGCCAGGGCTGAAGGATAAAACCTCTGAGCTCTGCCCAAGCAGCCCACAGCAAACAGAGCTGGGATTCATCTCAGGAGGGAGAGCTGGAGGGAGCAGCTGGGTGGAAGCTTCCTGCAGCTCATGTCCATTGCATGGGTACCTGCAAGGCTGAGGATCCCCTAAGCAGCAGTCCCTGCCCTGGCACAGGCTCTTGCATACAAAAATGATAGACAGACATGAGAAATGGCCTTCAGCAGGTACCTGGGGCAGCCTCTGGGGGAGAGCAGCTTGCCATTTGGGCTTGGAGCCTCAGCCTCAAAGTCCAAGAGAGCCCAAAGCCCAAACCTTCAAGCTGCAGGCTGTCTGGGGAAGATGTGGTGTAGCAAGGCAGCAGCCCCTGCTCTCTCTGCTCTGGGGAGCCACGGGGGTCACACTGCCACCAGTGCAGGTGGGTACAGGGTCCACTGAAGCAGGGCAGCCTCACACCTTGGCTGTCCTCAGGATTCCTGTTTCTCCAGCTTTACTTTCAGGATTATTACCCCACCATGATACAAGGGGAGCTGTATCCTGTGCCCTGCTGAGCTACAGAGCAGAGGTGGCAGAGGAGGCACCAAAGGACCAACCCAAAACACATCCACCCCTTGGAGAGCACCGAGGTGGTCCCAGCAAGACTGGATCCCCACTGCACCCAAAGCCCTGCAGCTGAGCTGAAGGGAGCATGGTGTGGAAGGGCAGCAAGGCACAGGGCAAGGCAACAGCCACGCTGGGCTCCCACCCCTGTGTGACACAGCAGTGCTCTTGCCTGGGGACAGGAATCCCGGGGTCTGGGGACACCAAGGTTTGCCATTCCCCTGCCACTCTCAGGTAAGCCACAAGCCCTGGCCCTGGCCTCACCAAATGCAAACCAGAGATGGAGACTTTACCCAAGGCTGTGTCCCCACTGCGCCTGAAGCTGGGGGACAGGGATGACCCCAAGCAGCCAGAGAAGGTGCAGGCAGGGCCAGGGGTGACACAGCTGCCTCCGTGCTACAACAACCCTTTGCACCCCCTCTGCCTCGGCAGCCACACCCAGAGCCTCCCTGTCTCCGTGCAGTGTCCTGCTGGACACCCAGCAGGTCCTGTGCCGCTCCGTCGCCCGGGCTGGGAGCCGGGAGGGCACCGTGGAGCTGGGCACGGGGCCTCGCTGCCCGCGGCCCTGGGAAAGCCCAGCGCTGGCCGCCGCCGTCCCGCCGCACGGCAGAGATGAGAGGGAAAACGACTCCCGGGGCTTCCCCTCACCTCCCGTCCGGGCCCCGCGGCGCTTTCATCTCCCAGCGCCGGCGGCGCTTTCATCTCCGCCCGGAGGTGCGAACCGCCCCCGGCCCCCGCCGCCGCCCGCGGCCCCGCGGGGCTGCCGCTGCCGCTGCCGCTGCCGGACCAAATGGCCGGGAGCCTGCTCGGCCCCGCTCGGCCCCGCTCGCAGGCAGGGGGTGGGGTGAGGACCGCTCACCTCTGCCGCCGCGGCAGTCGCCGGCAAAGCGCTCAGCGCCTCCCGAACCCGGCCGCTCCCGGGCGGCCGCAGGGAGATGGTGGCACCGGTGTGCCATGGCTCTCCCTGTCAGTGCCACGGTGCCGAGGCTGTGCCTGTCCCTCTTCACGTTTTCCCAGACTCAGCCTATCTCTGCCAACCTGTGCCCGTGCAGACCCAGCCTGCCGGGGCAGGGAGCCAGCCACCCCATGGGCAGCCGTCTGTGCCACCCCGGTGCTGCTGGCTGCGGGTGACAAGGTGGCTCCCCAGCCAGAGAGCCCCAAGGAATTGTCCTGGCTGCCCTGCCCGACTGCCAGCCCTGGCAGGGGGGAAGCCCACAACAAACAGCCTGCAGCTGATGCTCCAGCCGTGGCTTATCTTTGATCCTGGTGTCAAGGTGGGAAGGCTTCGCTATCACAGCACAAGCCATGGCAGCAGCTCTGCTGAAGGGCTGTGAGTCCTTGTGAGCAGTGTCAAAGATGCCTGATGGGTACAGACTGCAGAGAGAGCAAAGCTGGGGAATGGGAAAAGCTGGGAGAGAGCAGGGATTGGAGAGAGTGAAAGAGAGCAAGAGAAAGAAAAGTGGAAAGAAAATAGAGGAGAGAAAAAGAAAATGAAGAAGAAAACAAAACTGAGAGGAAAGGAGAGAGAAGAAGGGGAAGGGGGAAGGGGGGAAGGGGGAAGGGGGGAAGGGGAAAGGGGGGAAGGGGAAAGGGGGGAAGGGGAAAGGGGGGAAGGGGGAAGGGGAAGGGGGAAGGGGAAGGGGGAAGGGGAAGGGGGAAGGGGAAGGGGGAAGGGGAAGGGGGAAGGGGGAAGGGGGAAGGGGGAAGGGGGAAGGGGAAGGGGAAGGGGGAAGGGGAAGGGGGAAGGGGAAGGGGGAAGGGGAAGGGGGAAGGGGAAGGGGGAAGGGGAAGGGGGAAGGGGGAAGGGGGAAGGGGGAAGGGGAAGGGGAAGGGGGAAGGGGAAGGGGGAAGGGGAAGGGGGAAGGGGAAGGGGGAAGGGGGAAGGGGAAGGGGGAAGGGGAAGGGGGAAGGGGAAGGGGAAGGGGGAAGGGGAAGGGGGAAGGGGAAGGGGGAAGGGGAAGGGGGAAGGGGAAGGGGGAAGGGGAAGGGGGAAGGGGAAGGGGAAAAGGGAAGGGGAAAAGGGAAGGGGGAAGGGGGAAGGGGGAAGGGGGAAGGGGGAAGGGGGAAGGGGGAAAGGGGGGAAGGGGAAGGGGGGAAGGGGAAAAGGGAAGGGGAAAAGGGAAGGGGAAAAGGGAAGGGGAAAAGGGAAGGGGGAAGGGGGAAGAGGAAGAGGGAAGGGGGAAGGGGCAGCTTTGACCTGAGCTGTCACTGGGGAGTACCCCCTCATGGGTACCCACCCGTGGGTGCCATCCCAGGGGCAGCCCTGGACGGGGCTGTGGCTCATGCTGAGCAGTGTGCACCAGCTGTGCCAGGGAGAAGCACCAGTGCCAGTGGGGCCAAGGAGAGCAGGGACAGCTGGGCTGTGATGCCAGCCCTTACCCACCTTGGGCAGCCAAGGGAGCCCCAACCAACCCCCACAAGCCAGCCAACCAGGTCCCTGTGCCGGGGCTGGCAGTGCTGCCCACGGGCACACGGCCTCAGGACGTCAGCACCACCCCTGCTGCCAGCATCAACGCCAAGAGTTCTCACAGCAGCAAACAGCTCTGCTGCACAGAGCCCCAGGCACGGCCCAGGGGCACGGTGGCACTGCTGGGCAAGGGGGATCTGAGCTGAGGGGTGGCTGCGGGGCCACTGCTGCTCCCTGCAGCAGCAGGAGCTGCAGATCTGCCTGTGGCAGGCTGGGGATGCTGGGGTGAGGGCAGCCCTCGAGGACAGCCCTGGGGCTGCCCCTGTCTCTCCACGGGGACGTGTCCATGCCTGAGCAGGAGGCACCTCTCCTGTCCACCCTGCCTGGCAGCTGTGGCCTGGGGACATTGGGAAGTCCTTCAGGAGTCCCAGAGAGGCAGCTCAGAGGGAACTCTTGTTTTCAAGCCTGCCCTTTGGCTGCCCAACTGTTGAACATCAGTGAAAAGGAAGCAATTAGCACCTGCTGCTAATTAGGATCATAAAGTTGTTTTGGTTGGAAAAGACCTTCAAGATCAGAGAGTGCCCCCATTCACCCAGCACTGCCAGCTCTCTGCAAACCATGGCCCTCAGCACCTCATCCACACTGCCTGGAAACTCCTCCACCGCTGCCCTGGGCCAGGCCTTGGCAATCCTGAAGGGGAAGACATTTGTCCTCGTGTCCAGCATCTCAGAATTGGTCACAGAATCAATCACAGAACCAATCACAGAGTGTTAGGGGCTGGAAGGGACCTGGAAGGATCATCCAGTCCCACCCCCTGCCACAGCAGGGTCACCTAGAGCAGCTCACACAGGAACACATCCAGGTGGGGTTGGAATACCTCCAGGGAGGGTCTCCACCCCTCACCCCAGGCAGCCTACCCCAGAGCTCCGTCATAAACCTTCCCTGGAACAACTTGAGGCCATTTCCTCTTGTCTCACTTCTTAGTTCCTCAGGAGAAGTGACCATCCCCCACCTGGCTCCAGCCTCCTTTTCTCACCCTGAACAGGCTCAGCTCCCTCAGCTGCTCCTCACATTTGTGCCCCAAACTCCTCACAGGCAAAGCCAACTGCCCTGCACAGGTCCAGCAAAAGAAAGCTCAAATCCATCCAAACTCAGCCTAACCCTGCAAAGGAGACAAAGCTCAGCAGAACCTGGCACCCCCAATGCTGCCAGCCTGCTGTCCTCAGCCCTCCCCTGCCCTCCCCTGCCCTCCCCTGCCCTCCCCTGCCCTCCTCAGCCCTCCCCTGCCCTCCTCAGCCCTCCCCTGCCCTCCTGGCTCTCTGCCTGCTCTCACCTTTACTGTTTCTCTTCTAACTCACCCCCGAGACACTGGCCTGGGGTATTTCTTCTCCCTGGGGACACACAGCACTGGGGCTTGCAGAGCTGTGTGAGGGCACATGGGTTTAGCATCCCACTGATGGAAAGGAGAGGCCCCCCAGGTGTCCCCAGCAGCTGCCTTAGAGTCCAGCCAGAGCAATGTGGCTTCTGGGGCCAGGGCCCCCCCGACCTGAGCCCTCTCCTGGCACCAGGATAAAGGAGTGAAACCAGCCACTGGCAGCACCTCCACCAGTGCCTTCTCCAGCCGCCCCTGCCCCACCCCAGAGGGGACCCTGAAGGGGACTGAAGGCTCGGAGGGGTGCAGGGGCATTGCCAGGGTGCAGGGTGCAGGGCTGGAGCCAGGCAGGCATCCGGCGCCGCTTGCTCCGCTGCGGAAATCCGGCTCCTGCTCATTCAAACCAGCGGCCAGGGGGTCAGGGAGCCTCGGGGCTGCTGCTGAGCACAGAGGAAGCAGCTGCACTCAGCTGGGCAGGGCTGAGCTGGTGACTCTGACAGCCTAGGAATAGCCACCGGGACACTGAACCCCCTCCAGCTGCAGCACTGCTCATGTGCTGCAGAAAAATGCAGCAGCAGCTCATCCCTGCAGGCAGCTCACCCCTGCAGGCAGCAACTCATCCCTGCAGGCAGCAGCTCATCCCTGCAGGCAGCAGCTCACCCCTGCAGGCAGCTCACCGCTGCAGGCAGCAGCCCATCCCTGCAAGCAGCTCATCCCTGCAGGCAGCAGCTCACCGTTGCAGGCAGCTCTTGGCTGGGTCCCTTCAGCAGGTGTGCAGGGCTGAGCAGTGCTAGGAGAGGCTGGAGACAATCTCTGCCTGGTGGCTTGTCCCAGCCCATCGTCCCAGCCTGGCACCAGGGTGGCCATGCTGAGCCCCCTGGGGTTTTGGAGGCAGCTGGGTGGGTACTGGGCCCACCGAGGGTGCAGGAGATGCTGTTGCATCAGACTGGGCACCCAGAGGGCACTGGCTGGAAGGACCATCCCCACCCAGAGCATCATCCCCTTCCCAGTGCTGGGCAGTTGCCCCTCTGTGCCCTTGGTGTGTGCCACAGGCAGGCAGCAGCAGTGCAGGGCAGCCCTGTGACAGCTCCCCCACCCCCATGGGTTTCTGCACCCACAGAAGGGGAGGAGGGGCAGGCAGGTGTGGGGGGGATGTCCAGAGGAGCCCCAGCAGACACAGCTGGGTTTGTGCAGGGGCCTGACCAAGGGTGGTGTGTCTGAAAACATCCCATCTGCTCCCCTGTCCCATCACTGTCCCCATCCTCATCCTCATCCCCATCACAAGCCACCACTCTGTCTCTGTCCTTACCTTCACTCTCATCCTCTTCTCTATCCTCATCCCCCTTCCAGTCCCCATCCCTGTCCCACATCCATGCATGCTTCCAGGCTCACCAGGAACTCCCCAGGCTTGCCAAGTGCTGACTCAGCACTGGGGCACAGCCTTGGCCGTGGCCTCCAGCGTGGAGAGTTCCTGTCCCACGCCCAGGGAGGGGAAAGCTTCCAGTCAGAGCCCAGCAGAGAGCCCAGGTGGGGACTTGTTCCTGCTGCCCTCCAGGAAGGGCCCTGAGCAGCACCTGCTGCAAGCCCTGCTTCTTGGAAGCTGCTTCCATTTTCTCCCCAGCTGTTTGGAAAGCAGCTTGGCCTTTGCCCAGCTCCCACAGAGCTGCCCCTCCAGCTCCCACACTCCCAAGTGCCCTCCAGGAATATTCCTATGGCTGCCCACACAGACTCCCAGCCAGGGCAGCAGAGCAGCCACGTTCCTGCTGGCCCCTGGGGCTGCTCCTTTCTCTGAGGTAATCCCAGGAGGAAACTTTGCTCTTGCCTTCCCCTGTGGCATGACACAGCCAGAGGAGCTGACAGCAGCAAATCTTTGTGGCTCTGCCCAGTGCCTCCCTGCTGGACACAGAGCCCGCGGGTCCCACCTGGGTATGTCTGCTTAGACCATTTGGCTTCGGCTTGTTTGAGCTCTTGGGGGTGGCTCTGGAGTCACTCCCAGCCCAGAGGAGCCTGCAGGGACCTGGAGGACAGGCTCCTGGGTGAGCCTTTGGCAGCAAAATGAGGCTTCAAAGCCGAAACAAGGGGCTGGGGGCAGGCCCCGCGCTGGGGGCAGGCCCCGGGCCGGTGCTGAGCTCATTTTCTGTTGGTAAATGAAGTGTGCAGAGCCCCAGCCAGGGCCAGGCAGCTTGCAGGGTTCAAGGTCACCTGCAGCTCCTGGCTGTCAGGGGAAAGCTGGAGGCAGGGATTTTCCCAGCGCCCTCCCTGGCACTCTGCCTGCCCCCAGATGCTGCAGAGCAGCTGAGCTCCACCGAGCTGCTCAGGGCAGCTCTGCTGCACACCCACTGCAGGGACAGCCCCTCCCTGTCCCCCCTCCAAGAGAGAGGCTGGAGCAGGAGCCAGAGCAAGGGGCAGGCCATGCCCAGCCCTGGGCCCTTTTCCCTCTCCCAGGTCTCCAGGTCAGATTAGTTTTTTGGCATGCCCCTGCCTCAGCCTCGCTGGGAAATGTCACAGACACCTCTGGGGCTGGGATGAAGGAAAGCAGCCTTCACGTTCCCCCTGGAGCATCCATCCTGCCTGGTGGTGCTGGGCCTGCCAAGGGCACAGCTCCCAGCTCCACAGGCCATGCTCAGCTCCCAGGGACCCCTCCAGCCTCTCTCCTCAACTGGCAAGCAGGCCAGCAGCTATGGAGCATCATTTGGACCGCCCTGGGCTGCTCTCCAGGTCCTGTGCAGCACCATGCCATCACCCTGAGAGCACAGGAGAGGCTGGGGGGCCTGGGGCTCCCAGTGGTGCTCCCCCCGCCTCCTTCACTGGCCGGAAGGACCATCCCAGAGCAGCATCCCCTTCCCAGTGCCGGGCAGTTGCCCCTCCGTGCCCTGGGTGTGTGCCGCAGGCAGGCAGCAGCGCAGGGCAGCCCTGGGACAGCAGCACTCAGGCTGCTCCCAGCCCGGCTCCCTCCAACCCCGTGGGTTTCTGCACCCCCGGGAGGGGAGGAGGAGGGGATGGGCAGGCAGGGCGCGGGGTGGGTGTCCATATGGGCCAGCAGAGGCGGAGCATCACCTGGACCACTCCGGGTGCCCGGCCCAGCAGCACCTTGCCGTCCCGAGAGCGCAGGAGGCCCTGAGCCCCTGCCGGTGGCACTGCCCCCTCCGCCAATAGCAGCGGCGCTGACACGGAGCCTGCACAACAAAAGGCAGAGTCCGAGCAAATCTTCTCGGGGGCTGGGTGCCGCGGCTGACCCGGGGTTAGCCCGGACCCTGCTCCCGCCCGGCCCTCCGCAGCAGGAATGTCCCCGCGCTGCGCCCCGGCTGGTTCCCACGCTTCCAACCTGCTCGGCTATTTATCAGCCACCAGCCCCTAATCCCCTTTGTGAAGCCTGATTCAAGCTCAGCACAATGTGGCAAAAAGGGAGGGGGTGGGCAGGAGATGAGGGAGGGGAAACCAGTCCCGAAGAATGAAACCAAACCCTTCACCTTTCTCCCCTCCTCTGACGGCGCTGCCCTGGGCACTCGCTAGGCTGCCACCTCCCCGGGCAGTGCCAGGCTGCAGCAGGGGGCTGGCAGCTCAGCCTGCTGGCAGGGGCTCGTGGTGGGGTGGGATGGTGTTGAGGGAACACAGGCAGACTGAAAAACCCCTCAGAGGTGGATTTGGCTTTGATGTTCCCTGCTGCTTCCGGAGCCTCCTCCTGCTGTGCTGTGTCCCTGGCCCTGTGCTGCCCATGCTCTGCCAGCAGGGCCGGAGGTGTGCACCGGGACACCAGCACCAGCGGGAACACAACCCCCCATTCCCTCCTGCTCCAGCCACCAGCACAGCCTTTCCCTGCAACCACGATGTTCCCCCTCAGCAAAGCTCCTTGAAGGGAACAAGCTGATGGCATTGCCCTGAGCTAAGAGTGGGCAGAGCTGGGCACAGCTGCCCTGTGCTGGGCTCCGTCCCCCCTTGGGGGCTGAGCCCCTCAGCCGGCTCCTTTGCCTTAGGGGAGGGTTCACAAGCCCTGTCCCCAGATAACTTTAGAACAAAACAGTTTCCAAAGGCTGCACTCCTTACAAATGAGGGGTTCCAGGCTTTTGTCCTCAGTCCAATGCTGTTTTCTTTGCACATGGCAGGAGAAAAACGTCAAAGAAGAAGAGGCAACCTCGGATGCTAATCTCGTTAGGTTAAACTGTTCACTAAACAGATGGAGGGGCAAGGCCAGGGGAGTTTTGTCTTTCTGAGGAAGGGGTTAGGTCTGCAGGGCACAGAGGTCATTCCAGGCAAACTGGCAGATTTGCTCTTTGTGTCACAAGAGCAGGGAGAAAGTGAAGTGGCAAGAAATGCTCCTGGCTGAGCTGGCTCAGAGTGCTTTAACCTTCCATTATTCACAGCACAATGCTCCTGAGCCCCACTCCAGGCTTTGGCGTTCCCAGAGCCAGCACAGGGCCAAGGCACCCCAAAAAGGCACATGCTGAGAGAGATCCAATCACCCCACGAGGCCACAGCCCCTCAACACCCCCTGAGGGAGATCCTCCCCAAAGCCACCCTCTGCCTCCTCTGGTGCTTGACCTACCTGGGAGCATGTCACAGAATCCCAGAACTAACCAGGCTGGAAAACACCTCCCAGACCTTCAGGTTCTACCTACCACCCAGCACCCCCCACCCAAGTGCCCATGGCACTGAGTGCCTCAGCCAGGCTCTTCTGAAGCCCTTCCAGGGACAGTGACTCCACCACCCCCCTGGGCAGCACATCCCCGTGGCCAAGCACTCTGTCTGGGAAGAATTTCTTCCTAACATCCAGCCCAGACCGCCCCTGGCACAGCTTGAGACTGTGTCCTCTTGTTCTGCTGGCACTGCCATGGCAGCATCCGCTCCCAGGCTGACTTCATGCCAGGGCTGTCAGGCTGCCAGGATGTTTCGTGCCCCAGGCTGTGAATGGGAGCAGTGCCCCTCCGTCCCTTGGGAGCCAGCAGCTGGAGCTGCTGGAGGGTCAGGACCTGCAGAGGGACCACAGCCTGGTCCCTGCTGCTGCTGCCTTGAGCTTGGCAATGGAGAGAGCAGCCCAGGTCAGAGCAGCTGCTGCTGGCTGGGCTCGGAACCAGGAGCTGAGAATGTGTCACTGTGGCGCCCAGGACAGGCAACTTGGATGAACCCAAACCACTTTCCCGCCCCCAAAGGGCAGGCAGGGAGCTGGCACAGCCCTGGGGAGCTGCTCTGCTGCAGAGCCCTAAAGTCTCACAGGCACTGTCACCCCCCAGCTCTGCATCCCTCCCTTGTGCTTGTCTTGGGCATCCCTCATGGTGGCTGCAGCCATCCAGTGCCCTGTGGCACACCACAGGTGCCAAGAGCCAGTGGCTTTGCTCCAAAGGAGGGCACTGCCACCCCAGTGGGGACACCAGACCCTGAAGGGACTTGCTAAGGTGCTGCCAGACATTTAGGGCTCCAGAGAGAGGGGGAACAGCTGCTGGCTTTGCTCCCAATCCCTCCTGGCTTTCCTCAGCTCTGCCAGGGCTGGCCATGCTTTCCTGCAAGCTCCACCAGAGCCACTAAAATCCTTCCCCAGCCTCATGCTTTACTGCAGCTCACTTCTGGCCTCCTCCCCAGAAATTCAGGGAGATGAGAGGTGCCAGCCTGGGTGCTCCTGCCAGCCTGGGCTGCTGGTGTCTCTTTGGGTGGTTTACAACAGCCTGGGAGCTAACCTCAGCCTGGATGCTAATTCCAGCCTGGTTGCTGGCATCAGTCAGGGTGCTTAAGGTCAGCCCAGATGCTAATGCCAGCCCTGGGGCTAATGCCAGTCCTGGTGCTTAACATCAGTCTAGAGGCTAACTGCAGTTTCCATCTTTAAGGGCAGTTCAGGGGCTCAGTGCCAGCCTGGGTGCTCAAGGACATCACAGGGTGCTGAGGCCAGCCTGAGTGCTCCTACTTTGGCCACACTGCTGTGAACCACCCTGGCTCGGTTCCAGTACCCCAGTGAGGGTACAGCTGGCACCCAGCCCGTGCCACTGTCACAGAGAGAGGTGACCCTGCTTCCCCAGGCACCTGCTGATGTTCACCTGGGCACAAATGTTGGGCAAATGAATCCAGCCCACTGGCTGCCTCACCTTTCCTCAAGCTTTCTGTGGGAAGGAGAGGACAGCCAGAGGACACTCCAGCCTGCCAGTGTGACCTCCATCCTGCTGCCCCTGTGCTCCTGACCAGGCAGACCTGGCACCGAGCTTGGTGTGACCTCCATCCTGCTGCCCCTGTGCTCCTGACCAGGCAGACCTGGCACCGAGCTTGGTGTGACCTCCATCCTGCTGCCCCTGAGCTCCTGACCAGGCAGATCTGGCACCGAGCTTGGTGCGACCTCCATCCTGCTGCCCCTGAGCTCCTGACCAGGCAGATCTGGCACCGAGCTTGGTGCGACCTCCATCCTGCTGCCCCTGTGCTCCTGACCAGGCAGACCTGGCACCGAGCTTGGTGTGACCTCCATCCTGCTGTCCCTGTGCTCCTGACCAGGCAGACCTGGCACTGAGCTTTGTGTGACCTCCATCCTGCTGCCCCTGTGCTCCTGACCAGGCAGACCTGGCACTGAGCTTGGTGTGACCTCCATCCTGCTGTCCCTGTGCTCCTGACCAGGCAGACCTGGCACTGAGCTTGGTGTGACCTCCATCCTGCTGCCCCTGTGCTCCTGACCAGGCAGACCTGGCACCGAGCTTCCAGCCTGGTGCCGAAGAGCTGGGTTTGGGCACGGGGCCATGCTGCCAGGCAGTGCTCATGTTGGGCTTCCTGCCTTTCCTGCACCTGAGTTCACATCCTCAGCCTGCCTTTGCCCTGGGACATGGCTGGGCTGCTCCAGAGGGCACTGGGGGGAAGCAGCCACAGAAATGAAAGCACAGAAGCACGAAGAGTCGCTTGGGAAGCCAACAGTCCTGACCGGATCTGAGAGAGCAGCAGCCAGAAACAAGGAACTGCCCAGGGGGCGAAACCCTCAGGGGTCCACCACAAACAGGATCCACTCCCAAAAGGCAGGAGAGGATGTGGGAAGGAAAGGGAGGAGGTTCTGAGCCTGGTCAAGGAGAGGCCAGCTGGGAGAGGTGGGACGGCTGCAAGGAACGAAGCCAGCTGGGATGTGAGGAGATCCCTCTGGGCACCCTGCCCAGCTGCCTCAGTCACCTCGCAGGCACAGGGCAAAGCCAGAGCACACTGAGCACCCAGAGCTGCTCTGATCTTCAGGCCTGGACCCCAGAGGACTCTGCCCCAGTGCAGGGACACAGGACAATCAAGTTCTGGAGCTGTTTAGGTCGGCATGAAAGGCCTTGCACGTTGTTTCCAAACAAAGGCTGAGGGGAGGGAGCTGGTGGGGCTTCCTGGTGGGACATTCTTCCTCAAGCACTATCAGCCTCACTGAGCATCGTCCAGGGGCAACGAAATCCTGTGGGAAGACTCAGGGCAGCTAAACCCTGCTCCAGCCAGCTGCTTCCAGCTGGCATCGGCAATGGCACAGCCAGCAGTGCCCCCAGAGCTCCCTTCCCTGCTCAGCCCAGCCCAGCACCATCCTGTGAACCAGAGCCAGGGGCTGCTGGGGGCTGCTGGGGGCCAAGCGTCCCCTTCACCCCCAGCCCTCACCTCCACCTGGCTGAGCTTGCAAGCAATGAACCACAGGGAAGTGAGCAGCCAGGGAGCCACTGTGGGCTGGGAGGAGAATTTGCATCGACCTAAGAGGGAGCCAAGAGCAGCTTTGCACATCCGGCCTGCGGGGAGGAGCTCTCCAGGCTGCTCCCACCCCCCTCCCTCACGCCCCCCTGCAGGTGAAGCAGCCAGGTCTTGCTGGAGCTGCAGGCATCTGCCCATGCGTGTCAGAATGGGCACTGTGCTGCTTCCCTGGGGGGCAGCCGAAGCGTGGGGTGGCTGCAGGCGCCTGGCTGCCCCGCTGCAGTGTGCCCCTGCTCCCAGGGCAGTGCCCCCTCCCCTGCCCCGTGCCCCGCAGCCGGGGGCCGGGCTGGGAATGTTGTCTGTCCTCCCCTCGGCGTCCAAAGCAAACAGGAGATGTGACAGCACAGCCTCCAGGAGCGTGTGTGAAGAGGAAGCACAAGGACCAAGTGGCTGCAGTGCTCAGGGACCTTGCAGCACCCAGATGGAGGCTGTTGCTCTATCAGCCCAGGCGGTGCCACCCCCTGCACTGAGCACTGGCACCCAGCACTGGCACCCAGCACTGACATCCGGAGGGAGCTGCAGTGCTGTCCGTGCCAGTGGGGATGAGCCCGTGGGTGGCAGCAGCTGTGAGTTCACCCTGTGGCCGTGGCACTGACACCTCCCCAGCAGCAGTGGCAAAATGTGCCCCTGGCTCAGCAGGGAGGTTTGCCACAAGCTGGGGGGAGCTGGGGCTGGTGTCCTGCCGCTGGGCACTGCTGCTCCTCCCGTGAGTAAGCTGGTGAGGAGCTCTGCCACGGGCAGGAATGATCAGTGTCCTCCTGCTCTGCACCAAGGAAGCAGCCTGGCAGACGGTCAGGGCAGCCTGGGGATGTGCTGGACACAGCAGCCTAGCTCCCTGCCCTGAGTTCCTACTGCCCTGTGCACAGCAGAGGCCCCAGGCACAGGGCTCTGCCCTGAGGTTGGTGTCCAGCTGTGCTCTGCCCGCGGGGAAAAGGAGACATGAGCTGAACACAACTCTGCCCATCAGCACCTAGGGACACCAGGCACCTATTGGGAGGAATCCCATGGGTTAGGGCTCTAGAAGATGAGAGGACTGAAGAGAGCCCAGGTGGTTTCTACTCAAGCACCACCTCCTCCTGCTCCCTCCAGACTGGAGCATCCCCTTGAGTGAGAAATCAAGCAGGGGAGGCAAGAGACCTGCATGGAGGAGCAAGGAGCCTCTGGAAAAACTCAGATGGAAGAAGGGAGGACACAGAATGTGGAAAAAGGGAAAGCCTGGCCCAGGTTGCCCAGAGAGGTGGCAGCTGCCTCATCCCTGCAACTATTCCAGGTGAGGCTGTTTGGGGCTCTGAGTAACCTGCTCTGGTTGCAGCTGTCCCTGCTGGCTGCAGGGGGGCTGGACTGGATGAGCTTTAAAGGTCCCTTCCAAGCCAGACCATTCTGTGACTCTGTGATTCTAACCCACAGCCTGCAGCTCCCCACAGAGCCTGGCTGCCTTGTACCCTCTCCCCACAGAGCCTGGCTGCCCTGTACCCTCTCCCCACAGAGCCTGGCTGCCCTGTGCCCTCTCCCCACAGAGCCTGGCTGCCCTGTACCCTCTCCCCACAGAGCCTGGCTGCCTTGTACCCCCTTCCCACAGAGCCTGGCTGCCCTGTACCCTCTCCCCACAGAGCCTGCCTGCCCTGTACCCCCTCCCCACAGAGCCTGCCTGCCCTGTACCCCCTCTCAGTCATGGGCTTTGAGCAGGACCCCTGAAGCCTTTCCTCACCCAGGGCAGAATCATTGACTCATAGAATGATTTGTGTTGGAAGGGACCCCCAAAAGTCATCCAGTCCAAGCCCTCTGCAGTCAGCAGGGACATCATCCACTAAATCAGGTTGCCCAGAGCCTCACCTTGAATATCTCCAGGGATGGGACCTCAACCACCTCCCTGGGCAACCTGCTGCAGTGCTCCTCGCATCCAATCTCAATCTGCTCTGCTCTCATTTCAAACCCTTGGCCCTGGAGCTGTGGCTGCAGGCCTTTGGGAACAGTTTCTCTCTGTCCTTCCTGTAGGCCCCTTTCAGGTAGTGGTAATTAAGATGAGACATGCCAAGGATTTGGGGAAACATGAGGGGGATCTTTAAAGAGGGCTGGAAAAGGTTTTCCCTGGGTTAAGGCAGGGTGAGCTCGTTGCACACAGTGAGGGAGAGGGACAGCTGCTGAGCCTGCCCCAGAGGAGAGGCTGTAAAATGAGGTGAGAAACTCTCAGGTGCTGTGGGCAGCCATCCTCATCTGTCATGCCAGGGGAAGCCTCCTGGGTGGGAAGAATGTCTGACTGTCAGGAAAGGAGAGAAGGATGGAAAGAACCTCCTGGAACTGGGAATCCTGTTGGTGACAGCGATAAGCATTTCAGTAGGCTCCACACATTAATCAGCCAGGCTGGCAGCTTGCTCTGCACAGTCCACAGCCCAACCTGCAACCCCTCCTGGTCACCCTGAGCAGGAGGGAGCTGTGTTTCCATGCTCCCCACAGCCCAAAGATCAGGTTCCAGATCTGGCACCGTTAGCCTCCTCCATGGAGAGGCTAATGAAGATAAAATGGTCCTGGATGACAGCCACAGCCCAGGGCACTCCCTGCCTGAATGAATCAACTTGAGCAGCTCCTGCTTCTGCCAGAGAAAGGGCTTTGCTCTGTGCTTGGTGACCTACAGCAGCCCATGACCTCCCACAGGATGCTTCTCTCAGCTCCATCAGTTCCTCATTTCTTTTCCCCTTTGCATTGTGAAGGTACCACAGGGAGGTTCGTGCACAGCAGCTGCCTGTGGAGTCCCTGCTGAGGGAGTCAGGCAGAGGCTGCTGGCACGCAGGCAAGGGCCAGGCCCTCCCCACAGAGCAAAAAGACCATTTTGGTGGTGATGCATCTCCCACTGCCACTGGGAAGCCTTTCCCCAGGGTGGGCAACTCGACCCTTCTTCACAAAGCTGCCTGCTTGTGCCCAGAGAAGGGCCACGAGGAGGAGCAGAGGGCTGGAGCTGCTCTGCTATGAGGACAGCCTGAGAGAGTTGGGGTTGTGCAGGCTGGAAAGGAGAAGGCTCCCAGGAGACCTTCTTGTGGCCTTCCAGGATCTGCAGGGGGCTACAAGAAAGTGGGGGAGGGACTTTTTAGAGTGTCAGGGAGTAACAGAACTGGGGGGGATGGATCCTCTAGGAGGGGAGATTGAGATTTGACATTAGGAAGAAGTTGTTCCCCATGAGGGTGGTGAGAGACTGGCACAGGTTGCCCAGGGAGGTGCTGGAAGCCTCATCCCAGGCTGGATGTGGCTGTGAGGCGTCCCTGCCCATGGCAGGGAGGTTGGAACTGGCTGATCCTTGAGGTCCCTTCCAACCCTGACAGTTCTGTGCTCAGATGAGGCACACTGGGGACATGTGAAGCAACTTTCCCCCCTGATTTCCCCAGCCTGGCTCCTTCTTAGGGCACTTTTAATCAGGCAGCAGAGCTCCCATGGCCTCTGCAGAGCAGGGCTGGCAGGGCTCTGTGTGGCAGGGCTGAGAGCTCACAGATGTGATGCAGAAGTGCAACCTGCATGGGAGCAGCAGGCTCCCACCTCAGCAGCCCCCAGATGCTCCCTTCTCCTTCTCCACAGACACAGCTTCTTGTTTCTGACCCTGGAACAGGGCACCAAGGGACTTTCTGGCTGGCACAACGTGCCACACTGCCCTGCAATGCTCTGCTGTCCTAGCTGGGTAACCTGTGCTTGTGTAAGGTGTTGGGTTCTACTGTCCTGCTCCATGCTGCTCCCTCCTAAAGGGACAGCAAGGTGTCCCCTCCCAGGGAGAGCTGTGGACACTGCAGGGCCTTCAACAGCACTCCCTGATGCCCAAATTCCACCCTCACTGTCTTGACAAGACCCAAGAGCAATGCTGAGGACTGCACTAGATCCCTTCCAACCATGGCAGTGATGTGAGCTGGACACAGGGCAAGCTGCAGCCTGCATCTGCTCTTCAGTGCAAGCAACTCCCTGGAAGGAGCCTGGAGCCAGGAGGGAGTTGGTCTCTCCTCCCAAAGAACAAGTGATGGGAGAAGAAATTCCCTCAGGATGCCCCAGAGGAGGTTTAGGTTGGACATTAGGAACAATTTCTTCCCCTAAAGTGTTGTGAAGCCCTGGAACAGGCTGCCCAGGGCAGCGGTGGCATCCCTTTGCTTGGAGGGGTTTCAGGGCTGTGGGGATGTGGTGCTGTGGGACATGGTTCAGTGGTGACCTGGCAGTGCTGGGTTTATGGTTGGACTTCATCATCTCAAAGGTCTTTTCCAACCCAAACTATTCCATGGCTGTATTCTGTGAGTCCATGATTCGCTGAGCCACAGGCAGCCACCAGCCTCTGCTGTGGGCCTGCAACCCCACTGGCTCCCCAAAAACCCATGGAGGCAAGTGGGAGAGCAGCCAGGGGGACCTCCAGGACGCCCCGTGGCACACCACAGAGCAAAACCACAACCAGCCCACACCCCACACCCCCCCAGCCACTGCCGCTTCGTACCCAGCACAACCAAACCTTCCCACAGCGGGGACCGAGAGGGGGCCAAGCCCAAACGCTGTCCCCAGCAGCGAGGACCGAGAGGGGGCAAAGCCCAAACGCTCTGCCCAGCAGCGGGGACCGAGAGAGGGCAAAGCCCAAACGCTCTGCCCAGCAGCGGGGACCGAGAGGGGGCAAAGCCCAAACGCTCTGCCCAGCAGCGGGGACCGAGAGAGGGCAAAGCCCAAACGCTCTGCCCAGCAGCGGGGACCGAGAGGGGGCCAAGCCCAAACGCTCTGCCCAGCAGTGGGGACCGAGAGGGGGCCAAGCCCAAACGCTCTGCCCAGCAGTGGGGACCGAGAGGGGGCAAAGCCCAAACGCTCTGCCCAGCAGCTGGGACCGAGAGGGGGCAAAGCCCAAACGCTCTGCCCAGCAGCAGGGACCGAGAGGGGGCAAAGCCCAAACGCTCTGCCCAGCAGTGGGGACCGAGAGGGGGCCAAGCCCAAACGCTCTGCCCAGCAGCTGGGACCGAGAGGGGGCAAAGCCCAAACGCTCTGCCCAGCAGTGGGGACCGAGAAGGGGGCAAAGCCCAAACGCTGTCCCCAGCAGCGGGGACCGAGAGGGGGCAAAGCCCAAACGCTCTGCCCAGCTGCGGGGACCGAGAGGGGGCAAAGCCCAAACGCTCTGCCCAGCGGCGGGGACCGAGAGGGGGCAAAGCCCAAACGCTCTGCCCAGCAGCGGGGACCGAGAGGGGGCAAAGCCCAAACGCTCTCCTCAGCGGCGGGGACCGAGAGGGGGCAAAGCCCAAACGCTCTGCCCAGCAGCGGGGACCGAGAGGGGGCAAAGCCCAAACGCTCTGCCCAGCAGCGGGGACCGAGAGGGGGCAAAGCCCAAACGCTCTGCCCAGCAGCGGGGACCGAGAGGGGGCAAAGCCCAAACGCTGTCCCCAGCAGCCGCGGGTGTCGGGGGGTGACGACCCTGCTGCCCCCCGGCCGGCAGGCTCCCTGCCTGTGCGAAGGGCAGAAAGCAGGCGAAAACAAACAAGCAGCTGGAGCCGATGGGCGCAGTTATTCTTGGCCTGGGGGACTTCACACACTCTCTGTTGTTTCAGTAAATAGCTGCAAAGGGAGCTTGCGGTGCGGGGGGCGCTGGGAAGGGGCTGGCCCCGGGCGGCGGGGGAAGAGCTCTTCTTGTCGCACTGCTGCTAACAGGAAGCCAACTGCCTGGCTGCTTAGCACCTCTCTGTGCTCGCACTTTTATGGTCGCCACATCCTTCGGCAGCCACATCAGAGGGAAGCCGAGGGGACAGGGCCGGGGCAGGCAGCAGCACACCGTGGGAAGGCTGCTCCGGCGCTCGTCACCCCCGGCCGGGATCGGGAGCCTGGCAGCACCCTGGCCGGGATCGGGAGCCTGGCAGCCCCCCGGCCGGGATCGGGAGCCTGGCAGCACCCTGGCCGGGATCGGGAGCCTGGCAGCCCCTCGGCTGGGATCGGGAGCCTGGCACCCCCCCGGTCGGGATCGGGAGCCTGGCAGCCCCTCGGCTGGGATCGGGAGCCTGGCAGCCCCCCGGTCGGGATCGGGAGCCTGGCAGCACCCCGGCCGGGATCGGGAGCCTGGCAGCCCCCCAGCCTCCCCAGCACCCCCACAGGCAGCAGAGCTGTAGACGTTCGGAAAAAGCCCTCTAAGATCATCCAGTCCAAGCAGCAACCCAACCCCACCACGGCCACCAAACCATGGCCCCAAGTGCCATGGCCACAGGTTTCCTGAGCACCTCCAGCAGTGGGGATTCCAGCACCCCCCTGGGCAGCCTCTGCCAGTCCCTGACCACTCCTGCAGCAAAGAAGTCTTTCCCAATCTCCAACCCAAACCTCCCCTGGCACGGTTCCAGGCCTTTTCCTCTCCTTCTATCACCTGAGACTAGGGAGAAGAGACCAAGCCTCACCTCACCACAACCTCCTTCCAGCTGCACATGGACTCACCACCATCATAGTATCACAGTATCAGTCAGGGTTGGAAGGGACCACAAGGATCAGCCAGTTCCAACCCCCCTGCCATGGGCAGGGACACCCCACACTAGATCAGCCTGGCCACAGCCTCATCCAGCCTGGGCTTAAACATCCCCAGGGACAGGGCCCCAACCACCTCCCTGCACAACCCATTCCAGGGCTTCACCACTCTCATGGGGAAGAACTTCCTCCTCCCCTCCAGCCTCAATCTCCCCACCTCCAGCTTCATTCCATTCCTCCTAGTCCTAGCACTGCCTGAGATCCTGAGCAGTCCCTCCCCAGCCTTCCTGGAGCCCCCTTCAGATCCTGGAAGGCCACAATGAGGTCACCTGGGAGCCTTCTCTTCTCCAGACTGAACAGCCCCAACTCCTTCAGTCTGTCCTCACAGCAGAGCAGCTCCAGCCCTCTGCTCATCCTCCTGGCCCTGCTCTGGACACCTTCCAGCACCTCCAGATCCCTCTTGTCATAGGGGCTCCAGAACTGGAGGCAGTACTCCAGGTGGGGTCTCCCCAGAGCTGAGCAGAGGGGGAGAATCACCTCCCTTGCCCTGCTGGCCACACTTCTGCTGCAGCCCAGGCTCTGGTTGGCTTTGCGGGCTGCAAGTGCACACTGAGAGCTCCTGGTGAGCTTCTCCTCTCCCAGCACCCCCAAGGCTCTCTCCTCAGGGCTGCTTTCCAGCCAGTCCCTGCCCAGCCTGCATTTGTGCCTGGGATTGCCTCCACCCAGCTGCAGGACCCTGCCCTTGGTCTTGTTGAACCTCCTGAGGTTGGCTTGTGCCCACCTCTCCAGCTTGTCCAGCTCCCTCTGGATGGATCCCTTCCCTCCAGCTGTCTGCTGCACCACACAGCTTGGTGCCATCAGCAAACCTGCTGAGGGTGCACTCAGTGCCACTGTCCATGGCACCCACAGAGATGTTGAACAAGCCTGGTCCCAGGACTGATCCCTGAGGGACTCCACTTGTCACTGGCCTCCCCTGGGCCCTGGAGCCATGGACAGCCACTCTTTGGGTCATCAACAGCTCAGCAAAGCCATCTGGACCGTGCAGACTGCCCCTGAACAGGTACATCCAGAACTGAAGGTCTAGGGGGGAAGGCCCTCACCCTCTGTGCTCCACCCAGGAGGCAAGTCCCATCCCCAGCCTTTGGAGAGGGTGCCCTTGGCTGCAGGCAGGCTTGTCCTGTGCTGGAGTGCTTGTGCAGTGCCAAGCCTCAGTGCCCACACAGCCCTGCACTGGGGACACTGCAGCAGTGTCTCCTGGAGACACTGAGATTGGAGCTGATGGTCTCTGGACCCAGGGGATTCATCTGCCTCCCTGGGGAGGATCTTCTGCTCCCTGATAGTTGCCATGGGGAGCAGAGAGTCACTTCTGTTGGAGGATCTAGAATAAACCAAACCAGGTGGGAAGAGACCTGGTCCAACCCATCAACCCATCAACCAATCCAAGCCACCCAAACAGCTAACCCATGGCACCAAGCACCCCAGCAAGTCTCCTTCTGAACACCTCCAATGACGGCGACTCCACCACCTCCCCGGGCAGCACATCCCAATGGGCAATCACTCTCTCTGTGTAGAACTTCTTCCTAACATCCAACCTGAACCTCCCCTGGCACAGCTTGAGACTGTGTCCTCTTGTTCTGCTGCTGGCTGCCTGGGAGAAGAGACCAACCCCCACCTGGCTACAACCTCCCTCCAGGTAGTTGTAGAGAGTGATAAGGTCACCCCTGAGTCTCCTCTTCTCCAGGCTAAGCAACCCCAGCTCCCTCAGCCTCTCCTCACAGGGCTGTGCTCCAAACCCCTCCCCAGCTTTCTTGCCCTTCTCTGGACTCGTTCCAGCAAGTCAACCTCCTTCCTAAACTGAGGAACCCAGAACTGGACACAGGACTCAAGGTGTGGCCTAACCAGTGCTGAGCACAGGGCAGAATGAGCTCCCTGCTCCTGCTGGCCACACTGTTCCTGATGCCATTGGCCCTCTTGGCTGCCTGGGCACACTGCAGGCTCATGTTCAGCCTGCCATCGACCAGCACCCCCAGGTCCCTCTCTGCCTGGCTGCTCTCAGCCACTCTGCCCCCAGCCTGTAGCACTGCATGGGGCTGCTGTGGCCAAAGTGCAGCCCCTGGCACTTGGATGTGTTCAGTCTCCTGCCCTTGGCCTCTGCCCATCTGTCCAGCCTGTCCAGGTCCCTCTGCAGAGCCTCTTTACCCTCCAGCAGATCAACTCCTGCCCCCAGCTTGGTGTCGTCAGCAAATTAACTGCTGATGGACTCAATGCCCTCATCCAGATCATCAATGAAGATGTTAAAGAGCACAGGGCCCAGCACTGGTCCCTGGGGCACACCACTGGTGCCTGGCTGCCAGCTGGCTGTGGCACCATTCACCACCACTCTCTGGGCTCAGCCTCCAGCCAGTTCCTAACCCAGCTCAGAGAGCTGCTGCCCAAGCCAGGGGCTGACAGCTTGGCCAGGAGTTTGCTGTGGGGGATGGTGGCAAAGGCCTTGCTGAGGTCCAGGCAGACCACATCCACAGCCTGCCCCACAGCCAGCAGGCATCACCTGGGCATGGAAGGAGATCAGGTTGGTCAGGCAGGACCTGCCCTTCCTGAACCCATGCTGGCTGGGCCTGAGCCCTTGGCCATCCTGTGAGTGCTGTGTTATTGCACTCAGGGTGACTGTTCCATGATCTTGCCTGGCACTGAGGTCAGGCTGACAGGCCTATAATTCCCTGGCTGATCCCATCAGACTTAGTTCTATCTGCAGCACAAATCCTAAAACCACCCTTTGTAGGCTCATAAAAGGCTTCCCTGGGGGCAGATAAGAATTGAAGACAACTGCCCTTAACGATGTTGGGGAGATTTATGGGATCACCTTAAAAGGATTTATTGGAAGGCCTTTTGAATGGGCAAATCACTGGCAGGTTTTATCTGCTGTGAGCTGCCTTGCTGGTTTATGGCCCTGGTGAAATCCTTCTCCATGGCTTTTAATAAAGTGTGATCCTGACCTGGGCTCTGACCTGGTGCCACCTGCCCTGGGCACCAGCAGATGGGGAGAAGAGCTCTGGGGCAGGGGTGGAAGGTAGGGCTAGGAGGGCCACCCTTAATTCTAGGGACAAATCCTAGAGAGGAGAAGCAGAAGAAGAGGAAAAACCCAGGGGAAGCACCTGGTGAGAGTCAGAGCTCTGAGAAGCAGCATGGTGAAGCCCAAAGCCCTGGAGGGAGTAAACCAGGGGATGCAGCTCCCCAGAGCCCAGTGAGGGATCTGCTGTGGTGCTTGGCTTTGAAGCAGAGAGACTCCCTAATTGTTTTCTACTCCCTAATTGTTTTCTACTCACTAATTGTTTTTCACTCCCTAATTGTTTTTCTTGCTGTTAGAATTTCTGTCTGACCTGGGGGGAAAGCAGCTAAAAGTGGTGGTCAGCAGCAGGGAGGGCAGCACAGTCTGTCTGTGCAGGGGAATGTCCTCTCCAGCCACCTGCACCCCCTGCCAGCCCTGGGAGCTGCACTGAGCCAGCAGCACCCCCCCCCAAAAAGCCTCTGCACCCCCAGCTGGGCTGTGGTGCCCTGCAGCCCCTCTGTCCCCATGGGCACAGCCACAGTGCTTGGGCAGCTACCAGGGGATGGAGGCCACAACCCCTCTGCAGAGCACCACAGGTGTCCTCCTGCTTTGCCAAAGTGATTCTGCAGTTCCTGAAGGGGCAGAGAAAACCTTCCCTCCTTAGGGCACTGGTCAGAAAAGCCCCAGACCACCACCTGCTTTCCTCCCACTGGCCTAAAACCTCCCAGAGCAGAAGAGTGCTTCAGCCTCATGGTGAGGAGGAACTTCTGCCCTGTGAGGCTCCCAGAGCCCTGGAGCAGGCTGCCCAGAGAGGTTGTGGAGTCTCCTCTGGAGCCTTCCCAGCCCTGTCTGGATGCGTTCTGTGTGCCCTGTGCTGGATTCTCTGCTCCTGCTCTGGCAGGGGGTTGGACTCAATGATCTCTGGAGGTCCCTTCCAGCCCTTAACATCCTGTGAGCTGTGATCTTCCACAGAGAGAGTGGAATCACAAAGCCCAAAGTGTGCTTCTGCAGGCAAGGAGCAGCAGCCAGCACTTGGCAAAGGCTGGTGCACAAACAACCACAGAATGATTTAGGTCCAGCCCAGCACTGCCAGGGCACCACCAAACCATGGCCCTCAGCAGCACATCTCCACAGCTTTGAAACCCTCCAGGGTTGGGGACTCTGCCACTGCCCTGGGCAGCCTGGGCCAGGGCTTGACAACCCTTCTGGGGAAGAAATTGTTCCTCATGTCCAACCTAAACCTCCCCTGGTGCAGCTTGAGGCCACTTCCTCTTGTCTTGGATCTGTCCTGGATCAAGGATGCTGATCACTTTCCTATCACACCTCAGGAGAAGAGCCCAACCCCCACTTGGCTCCAACCTCCCTTCAGGGAGTTGCAAAGAGCTAGAAGGCCTCCCCTCAGCCCCCTTTCTCCAGGCTATACAACCCCAGCTCCCTCAGCTGCTGCTCACAAGACTCATGCTCTAGACCCCTCAGCAGCTTTGCTGCCCTTCTCTGGCACTCTCCAGCACCTCGGTGCTCTTGGAGTCAGGGCCCCAAACCTGAGCCCAGCACAGGGATTAGCAGGGCTAGAATAATTGCACTTGCTTGCATGCAGGTGGTAAACAGGAGATGCAAAACCTCCCCAGACTCCAGCAAACAGCAAGCAGCTGCTGCAGGCTTCCACCATCTGCTGCTGCGACTGCTGCCTGATGGGCTCCAGGCTGCCAGCTGCTGCAGAGGCTCTGGGGAGCTCTGCCAGTGGGCTTGGGCATGTGGCTTCCACACCTGAGCATGGCTGTGCCTGCATTTCCCTCTCTGGGAGCAGCTAAGAAGCTTGAGGTGTGTGAGCAGTGAGGCTCTGCAGGGTCCCTGCAGGGCTGGGGACTGTCCTCTGCAGGCACCAGTGGGGCAGGCCACGGGTGGGCCCAGCCCGTGGGACACAGCCCTGCCTGCCAGGAGGGAAGAGCAAACCCCATGGGGCTGACATCCCACGGGGAAGCCTGTCCAGGAACCTGGAACCTCCCCCAGACACAGGAGCTGCTGGGAGGCAGAGGCTGAGGAGTGTTCCCTGAGCTGTGGGAATTGGCCCCGCTGCCTCCTGGCTTTTTATGTGCAGCCTTGCTGATAAGAAGCCCAGGGTGTTGTGGGAAGCAGGAAGCCCTTATCTCCCATCCCAAGCAGCCTCTCCTGCCACAGCCTTGTCTTGTTTTCACTGCTCTCTGGTAGAACACCATTTGGGTCAGCAGAGTGCTGCTGCTCTCTGCCTCAGCCACAGGGCAGCAGCCCTTCTGCAGGCACCACTTAGGCCTTCACCTGCTTCAAGAGACTGAGTCCATCAGCAGGGTAAACCCATGGGCATGTCCCTAAGGGCTCCAGAAGCATGGCAGATGCTCTCTGTTCATGCCAACCCCCTGCCTTGTGGGTACCAGGGACACGTTTTGGTCAACAGCTGGCCCAAACCAGCATTTTGGAGCAGACAGCTGAGCTGGGCAGGCAAGGGCCAGGCATGGCCAAAGTCTTAGGGTTAGACATACTGAAACCCCAGACCAAAAAACAAGGGCAAAGAGCTCGTGAGCTGCAGGTCCTCTTCCAAAACCCAGCCACAACAAGGGACAGCTCAAAAGGCTGCAGGCAGCACTGCAGACATGCAGTGCAGAGAGCTTGCCCACCCTGCACAGCCTGGAAGTGTGGCTGCTGCTCTCAGCCTCCCCCTGCACACACAGCTCTTGGCCTCCCCCTGCACACACAGCTCTCAGCCTCCCCCTGCACACACAGCTCTTGGCCTCCCATTGCACACACAGCTCTCAGCCTCCCCCTGCACACACAGCTCTTGGCCTCCCCCTGCACACACAGCTCTTGGCCTCCCCCTGCACACACAGCTCTCAGCCTCCCCCTGCACACACAGCTCTCGGCCTCCCCCTGCACACACAGCTCTCAGCCTCCCCCTGCACACACAGCTCTTGGCCTCCCATTGCACACACAGCTCTCGGCCTCCCCCTGCACACACAGCTCTCGGCCTCCCCCTGCACACACAGCTCTCGGCCCCCCCCTGCACACACAGCACTCAGCCTCCCCCTGCACACACAGCTCTTGGCCTCCCCCTGCACACACAGCTCTCGGCCTCCCCCTGCACACACAGCTCTCAGCCTCCCCCTGCACACACAGCTCTCAGCCTCCCCCTGCACACACAGCACTCAGCCTCCCCCTGCACACACACAGCTCTCAGCCTCCCCCTGCACACACACAGCTCTCAGCCTCCCCCTGCACACACAGCACTCAGCCTCCCCCTGCACACACAGCACTCAGCCTCCCCCTGCACACACAGCTCTCAGCCTCCCCCTGCACACACAGCTCTCGGCCTCCCCCTGCACACACAGCTCTCGGCCCCCCCCTGCACACACAGCTCTCAGCCTCCCCCTGCACACACAGCTCTCAGCCTCCCCCTGCACACACAGCACTCAGCCTCCCCCTGCACACACAGCTCTCGGCCTCCCCCTGCACACACAGCTCTCAGCCTCCCCCTGCACACACAGCTCTCAGCCTCCCCCTGCACACACAGCTCTCGGCCTCCCCCTGCACACACAGCTCTTGGCCTCCCCCTGCACACACAGCTCTCAGCCTCCCCCTGCACACACAGCTCTTGGCCTCCCCCTGCACACACAGCTCTCAGCCTCCCCCTGCACACACAGCTCTCGGCCTCCCCCTGCACACACAGCTCTTGGCCTCCCCCTGCACACACAGCTCTCAGCCTCCCCCTGCACACACAGCTCTTGGCCTCCCCCTGCACACACAGCTCTCAGCCTCCCCCTGCACACACAGCTCTCGGCCTCCCCCTGCACACACAGCTCTTGGCCTCCCCCTGCACACACAGCTCTTGGCCTCCCACTGCACACACAGCTCTCAGCCTCCCCCTGCACACACAGCTCTCAGCCTCCCACTTCACACACAGCTCTTGGCCTCCCATTGCACACACAGCACTCAGCCTCCCCCTGCACACACAGCTCTTGGCCTCCCCCTGCACACACAGCTCTCAGCCTCCCCCTGCACACACAGCTCTCAGCCTCCCCCTGCACACACAGCTCTCGGCCTCCCACTTCACACACAGCTCTTGGCCTCCCATTGCACACACAGCTCTCGGCCTCCCATTGCACACACAGCACTCAGCCTCCCCCTGCACACACAGCTCTCAGCCTCCCCCTGCACACACAGCTCTCAGCCTCCCCCTGCACACACAGCTCTCAGCCTCCCCCTGCACACACAGCTCTTGGCCTCCCCCTGCACACACAGCTCTCAGCCTCCCCCTGCACACACAGCTCTCAGCCTCCCACTTCACACACAGCTCTTGGCCTCCCATTGCACACACAGCTCTCGGCCTCCCCCTGCACACACAGCTCTTGGCCTCCCATTGCACACACAGCTCTCGGCCTCCCCCTGCACACACAGCTCTTGGCCTCCCATTGCACACACAGCTCTCGGCCTCCCCCTGCACACACAGCTCTTGGCCTCCCATTGCACACACAGCTCTCGGCCTCCCCCTGCACACACAGCTCTTGGCCTCCCCCTGCACACACAGCTCTCAGCCTCCCCCTGCACACACAGCTCTCAGCCTCCCATTGCACACACAGCTCTCGGCCTCCCCCTGCACACACAGCTCTTGGCCTCCCACTTCACACACAGCTCTTGGCCTCCCATTGCACACACAGCTCTCAGCCTCCCCCTGCACACACAGCTCTCAGCCTCCCCCTGCACACACAGCTCTCAGCCTCCCATTGCACACACAGCTCTCGGCCTCCCCCTGCACACACAGCTCTCAGCCTCCCATTGCACACACAGCTCTCGGCCTCCCCCTGCACACACAGCTCTCAGCCTCACCCTGCACACACAGCTCTTGGCCTCCCACTGCACACACAGCTCTTGGCCTCCCCCTGCACACACAGCTCTCGGCCTCCCATTGCACACACAGCTCTTGGCCTCCCCCTGCACACACAGCTCTTGGCCTCCCCCTGCACACACAGCTCTCGGCCTCCCCCTGCACACACAGCTCTCAGCCTCCCCCTGCACACACAGCTCTTGGCCTCCTTCCCTTGGGCAGCACCTGAGCCCTTCACCCATCAGCTGCAGCATGGGCTGCAAACAGAGACCATGCTGGGGGCTCAGGGTTAGAGCCAAGACTCTCACAAACCAGGAGCATAAGTCAGGCCTTGGATCTCAGCTGAGGTTCCTCATGGGCTCAGAGCTGCAGCTGCAGCTCTTGGCAGTCCCCAAACTGCAATGAACCCAGCTCACTGCTACTGCTGAGGACACTTCCATGCTGGCTGCAGGTACCCCAGTTCAGGTCACAGGCTCACAGGAGGTTAGGGGTTGGAAGGGACCTCTGGAGATCTTGGATCCAACCCCCTGCCAGAGCAGGAAATCCAGCACAGGGCACACAGAACACATCCAGATGGGGCTGGAAAGGCTCCAGAGAAGGAGACTCCACAACCTCTCTGGGCAGCCTGCTCCAGGGCTCTGTGACCCTCACAGTGAAGAAGTTCCTCCTCATGCTGAGGTGGAACCTCCTGTGTTGGAGTGTCCATCCACTGCCCCCTGCCCAGTCCTACAGGTGCTGTGACCATGTGGCTCAACCCCAACTGCCCAGAAAGTGGGGTGAGCAGAGCTGGGCAGGACAGCATCTGCTTGGGGATATCTGTTGGTGACTCTGCAGCCAGGATGCTCTTGCCCAGCAGTGAGGCTCCCTCTTTGCTCTTACCCCACAGCAGCAGAAGAGCCTTAGCAATGCCAGCCTGGGGCCTCTCATTTTGGACAGCCTCATGTGGAAGCTTTGCAGGAATCCCCCCAGAGCCAAGACCCAGACATTAACCCTGCTGCTGCTGGTGCTGAGCTCAGCAGTGGCAATGCCCATGCCATAGCTCCCAGAGAGGAGGATGCTCCATGGCAGAGCCCTGTGACAGCCACAGCCTGGCAGGGGTGGCACTGCCAGGGCAGGAGCAAGGGCTCAGCCAAGACTTCAGCCCCAGGAGCAAACCCAAGGGCAAAGCACTGCCATGGGGCCCATGGGGTGTGGGGATTCAGCCCCACATCTCCTGCAGACACCTGGCAAAGAGGCTCTCAGGATCTGGCTGCCAGCCAGGGATTTGGCAGGAGGAGCTGGGCTTAGCCTTGCCTTTGTCCACTTCAGAGGGACTCCTCCTGACACCTCAGCACAACCCAGGTAAGAGCAGAGCCCAGCGGCACCATGGCACCTCCGGCCTCTGCAGCCCCTTTCTGGCCCCTGTCCCTCAGCGAGCTGCTGCAGGGTGCAGGTGCTGGAGGCGTCTCGGCTTGGAGCTGGCCTTTACCTGCAGCGCCCGGGATGGAGCTGCTGGGGAAGGAGGCAGAAAGCGCTCTGAGGTGGGCAGGGAGAGGGAGGGGCAGGGGATTAAAGGGAGGGCTTAGCAGGAGGAAGAGGGGCGGCCACCCTCCCTGAGAAAGCAGTGAGCCGGTGGCAGCAGAGCTGGCTCTGCCCGGCCGCCCCTGCGGCCCCCGCCGCAGCCCCCCGCGCCGCCGCAGCTCCTTTGTGTCTCCTGTGACCCAGGGATGATGAGTGTGGGAACGGCGCCGTGCGGGCACCCTGCGCGCTCGCAAAGGCCAGGGCAGGGCTGGGGGGAAGAAAGGCAGCGAGAGACGGCTCCTGCTGCGGCTCCGCTCCGCCTGCTGCGGCTCCGCACCGCCTGCCGCGGCTCCGCTCCGCCTGCTGCGGCTCCGCACCGCCTGCCGCGGCTCCGCACCGCCTGCCGCGGCTCCGCACCGCCTGCCGCGGCTCCGCACCGCCTGCCGCGGCTCCGCTCCGCCTGCCGCGGCTCCGCACCGCCTGCCGCGGCTCCGCACCGCCTGCCGCGGCTCCGCACCGCCTGCCGCGGCTCCGCACCGCCTGCCGCGGCTACGCACCGCCTGCCGCGGCTACGCACCGCCTGCTGCGGCTCCGCTCCGCGCCGGGGGCTGCCCTGCCCTGCCCGGCGGCTGCCCTGCCCTGCCCGGCGGCTCGGTGCGGAGCGCTCGGCGGTGCCAGAGGCGGAGCGGGCACACAGCGCTGCGTCCTGGCACGCCGGGCTGATGCTGCTCGCCTCGGCCCGGGCAGCGCCGCAGCACGGAGCTGTCCCAGGCGGCTGGGCCGCGCTGCCTCTGCAAACGGAGCTCAGTGCCTTGGAGACATCGGAGGGCACCGAGGGCAGCCCCGGCAGGAGCCCCGGGGGCGCCCAGACCGCAGGGAGGGAGCTGCTGATGCTCCTCTCTGTGGTGGTGGTGCTCAGCCTGGCTGAGGCTGAGTCCCGATGTGGGTATTTCATCCTCACCCACTGGGCTCTCAGAGTGTCCTCTCAAACCCTCCCTCTCCTCCTCCTCCTCTCTCCAGGCCAAGGAGCTGGTGGCAGGAACCAGGTCCCCCTGGTGCACCTCCAGCTCTGCCTGATCCTACAAACACCTTCCCCACCTTTGCCCTCTGTGTCTCCTCCAGCCGTGTGTGCCCAGGGGGCACTTCTGCTGTGCCAGCAACCTGCAGTGTAGAGACTCCTGCTGGGGCTGCCCTCCAGCACCCAGCTTGTCCCTGGGGAGCCAGCCCAGCCGTGGGGACTGCAGCAGAGGGAGCAGATGAGGTTTGGCAGGAGCATCAGCTCCCACAACGCCAGAGAGGCCACCCCATGATTAATGCCTGCCATTGTTACTACCCTAACAGTCCTGGTGAGGAAGACTCCTTACCTCAGGAGCAGAGGTGGATGTTGGCTCCAGGAGTCCCAAGCAGCAGAGCCAGCTGTGGGAAGCTCCAGGCCTCCGTAAACACAACCAGGCTGAGTTTTGCTCGGGGGCTTTTACTTTTAAATAAGCCAAGGCCACTCAGATGATTTTCCAGGGAGCTCTGTAGCTGGGGGCTTGTCAGGGCTGAGGGGGCAGGGGGGGATGGAGCCAGGCCCTCTGCTCTGCCAGGGGTCCAGGCAGATGGGGGCCACCCAGGAACAGACACTCTGTGTCCCAGCCTGGCTGAATTCACAGTCTCACAGTATCACCAAGGCTGGAAGAGACCTCAAAGATCATCAAGCACCACAGACCTCATGGCTAAACCATGGCTCCAAGTGCCACATCCAATCCCCTCCTGAACACCTCCAGGGATGGGGACTCCACCACCTCCCTGGGCAACACATCCCCATGGCTAACAACTCTCTCACTGAAGAACTTTCTCCTCACCTCCAGCCTAAACCTCCCCTGGCACAGCTTGAGACTGTGTCCTCTTGTTCTGGTGCTGGCTGCCTGGGAGAAGAGCCCAACCCCCACCTGGCTCCAACCTCCCTGCAGGGAGTTGGAGAGAGCAAGAAGGTCTCCCCTGAGCCTCCTCTTCTCCAGGCTAAGCAACCCCAGCTCCCTCAGCCTCTCCTCACAGGGCTGTGCTCCAGACCCCTCCCCAGCTTTCTTGCCCTTCTCTGGACACCTTCAAGTCTCTCAATGTCCTTGACCTGAGGAGCCCAGAACTGGACACAGGACTCAAGGTGTGGCCTAACCTACAGGGGCACAAGGACTTCCCTGCTCCTGATTCCTCCTCCCCTTGGGCACACAACAACCAAACCCCATCACAAACCTCCTGCTGAAACCAGGAAACAAGGCACAGGGCCAGGGAGGGGACCAGGGCATTTCATGGGGGGATTCTGTGACTCCTTCTTGGCCTCTTCATGGTGACAGCCAGGGCACAGCAGTGGCAGCCCTGGGTGCTGTGCCCTGGGTGCTGTGCCCTGGCTGGGCAGCTTGGTGTTGAGTTTACACTGCAGTGAACTGGGCTGCTTGTCACCAGCTGCAATCCTGTGTCAGAGCAGACACAGAGGTCAAGGAGCAACATTTTAACCACACCAAAAGGTTTTGGGAAGGCAGTCCCCAGCCATGCAGCACTGCTGGTCAAGGACAGCCAGGAGCCTGCCTCCTCCTCCTCCTCCTCCTCTGGCTTCCCAGGAACTCCCATGAGCTGCAGGAGCTCAGCTCAGAGGATCAGGAGAGAGATTAGCTAAGGTCTGCCAAATGGGAAGCGCTCCAGAACTGAGCTGTGCTGCTACAGGGAGAGCCACAGGGCCCCTCCTCTGCTGCCCACCAGAGAGGGGACAGCTCCAGCCATGCCACAACTGCTTTCCAGCTCTGACACCAACCAAACACCAACCTCATGTTCTGCAAGAAGCCAGAGAGCACAGAGGTCCTGCCCATCCCCTGGAGAGCCCTGAGCAGCACACTGCCCTGAGCCAAACACATTGGCAAGGCAAGAGAGCAGCAAGGAGATGTAGCACCCAGCTGGCAGGGAGGGGGCTTGGGACACCACTGTGTCCCCTGCACAGTGCTACACCACCAGAGACTCACAGAGCAGTTGTGGCTGGAGAAGACCTTTAAGCTCCTCAATCACCTCACTCCAACCTCACAGAGAGCCACAAGGTCTCCCCTCAGCCTCTTCTTCTCCAGGCTGAACACCCCCAGCTCCCCCAGCTGCTGCTCCCCAGCCCTGTGCTCCAGACCCTTCCCCAGCTCTGTTGCCCTTCTCTGGACCTGCTCCAGCCCTCAAGGTCCTTCTGGGAGCAGGGAGCCCAAAACTGAACTCAAAGTGTGGCCTTAGCAGTGCCCAGCACAGGGGGACAGGCACTGCCCTGCTGCTGCTGGCCACAGCACTGCTGCTCCAGGCCAGGCTGCTGGAGGCCTTCTTGGCCACCTGGGCCCCCCCAGGCTCCTCTCCAGCTGCTGTCAGCCAGCACCCCCAGGCCCTTCTCTGCTGGGCAGCTTGCAGCCACTCTGCCCCAAGCCTGGAGCCTTCCTGGGGTGGCTGTGACCCAAGTGCAGGATTCAGCACTTAGCCTTGTTGAACCTCATGCAGCTGAGCTCAGCCCTGGCTCCAGCCTGGCCAGGTCCCTCTGCAGAGCCTCCCTGCCCTCCAGCAGACCAACACTGCCAACCAGTTTGGTGTCACCTGCAGCCTGACTGAGGGATCCTCAATCTCCTCATCCAGATCATTGGTGAAGACACTGAAGAGATCTGGCCCATCACTGAGCCCTGGGGAGCAGCACCTGGGACTGGCCACCCCCTGGACTTCACTCCATTGCCCACCACTCCCCAGGGAAGCACCCAGCCCCCAGCCCCCAGGCACCCAGGCCATGAGGGCCAGCTTCTCCTGGAGGATGCTGGAGCAGGACCCCTCACAGATTCAGGACCTGGTGCTCAGGGGTGACCAGGGCTTTTCCTGACCTCCATTCCAGAGAGGATGTCACATATGAGGCTCTCAGCAAGGGCTTCTCCAGCTCATGCAGTGCCCAGCTAGAGGTAATCAGAGAGCAGTACTGAGCTGTGAGGAAGGAGCAGCTGTGAGGAAGGAGCAGCTGTGAGGAAGGAGCAGCTGTGAGGATGGAGCACCTGCCTGCTTCCCCCTTCCTAGCATTCCCTGGAGCTCCTTTACCCTCTGCAGAAAGCACCTTGCCCAAGGAGAGACATGAAGGTGACCAACCCCTACCCCCTGAGCCCTGGTAGCAGAGCCACTGCACAGCTGCCATCCCCCTCCCCTGGGTGCCACCATCCCAAACACACCCAGCTGGGCACACACTCCTGGCTGCCACCAGGTCACTCCTGGCTGCCTGGCAGCAAGCCCATGGGCATTGGTGTGCCAGGGCTCCCCTGTGCATTAGGAGAGCTGCAGTGAGTCAGAGATGCACACAATGGGTTGGGCTGGAAGGGAGCTCAAAGCTCAGCCAGCTCCAGCCCCCTGCCATGGGCAGGGACCCCTCCCCCCAGCCCAGACTGCTCAAGGCCTCATCCAGCCTGGCCCTGAGCACCTCCAGGCAGGAGGCAGCCACAGCCTCCCTGGGCAGCCTGTGCCAGGGGCTCCCCAGGCATGAACTCTCTGCTCCCTTCAGCTCCTGGATGGTGACTAACTCCAGCATCCCCGGGGCTGAGGAGGCTGGAAAGGAGCAGAGCCCTCAGGCCCTTCCCAGCAGGCCTCTGGGGCTCTCTGCCAGGAGCTCAGCCTCACTTCTTTCTTTATTTTTTGAATTCCCAGTTTCTTTGATAAAATATTTTCCCATGCTGAGTAGGCCTGGAGCAGCCTCTCCATCACAGCATTCCTGAGGGATGAGCCAGGCTGTCACAGATCCTGTGCCAGGGCTGCAGTCCCTCCCCTCTGCCAGCCTCCCTCCCACCTCCACACCTCAGGGACCTGGGGGTCGCCCAGCCCCCTGCCCCAGCCAGGGAGGCTCCTCTGAGGCAGAAGCACCTCTGGGGCACAGCATGGGAAGGGAAGCAGAGCCAGGAGCACCTCTGCTCTGCTGTGCTGGGGGGCGGTGGGTGACGTCCTCCAGCCGTGGGGACCCCCTGAGCTGGGTAGAAAGTGGATGTCTGTCCCACTGCCCTGCTCACCTGGGTGCAAACTCCTCAGAGCCTGGGGGGTGAACAAAGAAACTCTTTGCAGTGAGGCTGGGGAGAGCCTGGCACAGGCTGCCCAGGGAGGCTGTGGCTGCCTCCTGCCTGGAGGTGCTCAGGGCCAGGCTGGATGAGGCCTTGAGCAAGCTGGGCTGGGGGGAGGTGTCCCTGCCCATGGCAGGGGGCTGGAGCTGGCTGAGCTTTGAGCTCCCTTCCAGCCCAACCCATTCTGTGCATCTCTGACTCACTGCAGCTCTCCTAATGCACAGGGGAGCCCTGGCACACCAATGCCCATGGGCTTGCTGCCAGGCAGCCAGGAGTGACCTGGTGGCAGCCAGGAGTGTGTGCCCAGCTGGGTGTGTTTGGGATGGTGGCACCCAGGGGAGGGGGGTGGCAGCTGTGCAGTGGGGGCTGGAACTGGATGATCTTGAAGGTCCCTTCCAACCCAAACCATTCTCTGAAGCTCTGAGTCTCTCTGGGCCACACTGGGGATGCCTACTGCCAGGCCTGGCACCATGGCACTGCTCACACTCAGCAGAGGGGAGGGGAGTGATTTTGTCTCCCTCAAACCAGACTTCAGCTGGAGCCTAAAGCAAGTCCTGCCCTGGATGTCACCGCTCTGAAAGGTGTCAGAGGACAGCCCCAGGCTGCAGCCAGGCCACAGGGAGCCCCAGGCATGAACACCCCCTGGCACTGCCAGGTTCTGCCTTCCCTGCAAACATCTGAGACAGAGCAGTTGCCTGGTGTCCACAGCTCTGAAGCAAACACTTTCTGCTGCTGTGAAGCCCCTGCAGAGCCAACTGGCACTGCTCAGCTGCTCCTCCCCAGGAGCACTTTATTCAGCTGGGTATATCCTGTCCCTTTCAGACAGCTCCCTGCAGCTGCAGGTTCCAAGAGCAAGCTGCCAAGGCCTCACCATGCAGAAGTCTGGGTTGCAGCATGAGGAGAGGTGCTGTGCCCAGGCTGCCACCACTCACTTGCTGCTGCAGGGCAGCACAGGCACTCAGAGCCCCTCTGCTGGGGAGAGATCCAGTGCCAGCTGCAGCCACAGCTGGCTGGTTAGACACTGCTGAGAGGAGTCCAGGGGTGGTGGGAATCCTGCAAACATTTAGAGGGGAAGATGTCTGCCAGGCTGCTTCTGTGGAGGCCCAGGGATGCTCCTGGTACCAGGGATGAGCTGGGAGGGAGGTGATGCCAGCCTGTCTGCCAGCTGCCTGCAGGGAGCTGAGATGCTCAGCGGCTGGCAGGAGAGGAAGGCGCAGTGGCCATGTGCACCAGAAGCAACCTGAACCCTCTCTGATGTGGTGGAGAGGGAAGAGGAGGATTTATGGATCATTCACTGACCAGCTGGACATCTGCCCTCCAAAAGCACCGGGGAAAGGCTTTAACCCCCTCCTGCAGCAGGTGCAGCCCCTTGTCCCCACTGCCCCTGTGAGCACTGCAGTGCTGAGACAGCCTGGGGATGCTCATCAGGAGGCCTGTGTCAGCTGCCTCCACTCCTGCACTTCAGCCCAGCCCAGCCCAGCTGCTTCTGCCAGTGGACCTGGGCTGGTAGTTTGGATGGAGGTGGTCTTTGCCCACACAGAAGCCCATCATGGCTTGCCCTGCACTGGAGAAGGAGGAGCAGCTGCTCACCCAACACTACAGGCAGTGGAGAGAAAAGTTTTCACTGGTCCACCTTGGAACAGGGTCTCAGGAGGGACCTTGTCTCCCCATGGGCTGCAGAAGGGCCTGACCAACCTCCTCTCATGGAGACATCTCCACCAGGGCTGGCTGCAGCTCAGCCACAAGAGCTCCAGCCCAGCTCTCTTGGGCACACTGCTGTGCCCCACTCCATGGTACCCAGTTGCAAGACCTACTGCCACCCACCAACGTTGTCTGGGCGTGGGCTGCTTCCACCACAGCCAAAAGCCTCCAGCCAGATGGTCCTTCCATCCAAGAGGCACCTTAATGTATGATGGAGTGATGGCCCTCAGGAAGGTCTCTCCCTTTAAGGAGAAAGGCAGAGCTCTGTGTGAGGGAGCTGTGCCTGTTCTGTCATGGGACACATTACCCTGAACCCAAAAGAGGAAGGAAAAAGGGGGGGTGGGGGGTGAGCTTTTGCCTTTCTGGTGGGAACAGCATTTGAGCTAAGTTTGGTTCCCTTGGGGAAAGGCACCAAAATAACAGAGGAAGGGGGGCGTGGGGGAGGGGATGGAGCTAAAAAGGCTACGTGCTCTGCCTGGGAAAAAACCCAGCTCCCAAGAGCAGTGCTGAGCCTGGCCATGGGGCAGCACAGCTGGGCAGCCCCAGGGGCCACAGAGCCCCCAGCATGCTGCCCAGGCCCCAGGGACACAGCTCCTGCCAGCCCAGCAGCAACCCAGCTGAGGCTCTGCAGGGCACCCTGCACCCTGCTCAGGGCTCTCCAAGGCACCGTGCAGAGGGATGAGCAGGCACTGGGGAAGCTCAGGTCTGGGCCAAAGCTCCACACAGCCCTGGCTGCTGGCAGTCACCTGCCTCTCCCCCAGCCTGCCCTGCCTGCAGTACCTGGCTGCTTCCTGCTGCACTGCCTGAGCTCAGCGTTTGAGGGTGAGCAAGGCAGGTCCCCCCCAGGGTCTCCTATGTGGTGAGGTGGATCCCCACCACCACCTCCCTGCTCTGCACTTTCCAGGGAGGAGCAAGCCCTGGAGCAGCCAGCACAGGCCCTGGAGGCTCTGGCAATCCCATGCCCATCCCAGTGCCAGCAGCACTTTTTGCCTCCCAGGCTGTGACTTTCCTCAAGCAACAGGAGCTGGGAGCCTGCAGTGTGCCTGGGAGCCTGCAGTGTGCCTGGGAGCCTGCAGTGTGCCAAGCCCAAGCAGGGCCTGCTGCTCAACAGGGCAAGGGCTGATGGTTTGAAGCTGCAAGAGGGAGATTTAGAACAGAAAGAAGAAATGTTTGCCCCTGAGGGTGGGGAGAGCCTGGCCCAGGCTGCCCAGAGAGGTGGAGCTGCCCCATCCCTGGCACCAGTGCAGGGCAGGTTGGTTGGGGCTGTGAGCAGCCTGCTCTGGTTGGGGCTGTCCCTGCTGGCTGCAGGGGCTTGGCCTGGATGAGTTTTGGTCCCTCTGAGCCCAAACCATTTCATGGCTCCATGGTTCCCATGTGAAACAGACTTTTTACCTCCACCTCTCTGTGCCATACCTTGAGCCCAGCAGCCTGTGGGTTAAACACCACTCAGCTCTCCCTGGCAAAGGCTGCAGAGCTGTCCTGGGGCAGCCCAGCACCACGCTGCAGCTACACCTGTGCCAGGCAGCAGCAGAGGATGCCACCCTCAGAGGTGACAAAAGCCATCCCCTGCCCATAAGGTCACCACAGGGAAGGAAAGCTGCTGGGGGCAACCTGCCAGGAGGTCAAGCTGCCACATCTCCCCAGGCAGCCTCCTTGTCTCAGCCAGTGAATGAAGAAGTCTCTGCTCTGTTCCAAATCCACCCTGCTCCAAAATCCACAATGACTTCATCCCCACCCTGCAAACCCTTCCCAGGCACTGGCCACTGCCCTCCCAGCTCTGAGGCAGCCCTGGGCACCACTCACCACGAGTCCCCTACGGCCCAGGAGCTTCACTGCCTGCCACAGCCAGGCAGATCTCCTGGCTCCCTCCAGCTGGAGCACAGCCACTGCCCTCTGTGCTGGGAAGGGACTCCCTGGCAGCAGCAGCAGCAGCCTCAGGCTGTCCTTGCTGCAGAGCCTACCAGCAGGAGTGCAGGGGAGCTGCTCACATCCCTCCTGCACTCATGCACTCCCCAAAGACACTCCAGGGCATGAAGCCAGCAGGCAGGAGATGACCACACCTGGAATCCTGTGTCCAGTTTGGGGCTCCCCTATTCAAGAGAGGCAGGGATCTGCTGGAGAGAGTCCAGCAGAGAGCTACAAGGATGATGAAGGGACTGAGCATCTCTGCTGTGGAGAAAGGCTGAGAGCCCTGGGGCTGTTCAGTCTGGAGAGGAGAAGGCTGAGAGGGATCTGATCAATGGCTATCAATAGCTGATGGGTGGGGGTCAGGATGAAGGTGCCAGGCTCTGCACTGGTGCCCAGGGATAGGACAAGGCTCAATAGGTACAAGCTGCAACCCAGGAGGTTTCACTTCAACATTGAGGTGAGGCCTGGAGCAGGCTGCACAGAGAGGCTGTGGAGTCTCCTCTGGAGACATCCAAACCCACCTGGATGTGTTCTGTGTGAGCTGCCCTGGGTGACCCTGTTCTGGCAGGGGGTTGGCCTGGATGATCTCCAGAGGTCCCTTCCAGCCCCTGCCAGGCTGTGACTCTATGAGGCAGCTGCTGCAGGCTGCAGCCCAAGGGCTGTCTCCCACTGTTGCTTTAGGAGGTAAGAGACACAAACTCAGCACCAGCTCCTGAGCACTTTGGGACTGAATGAACCATACCTTTGCCATGTCCTCCAGGGCAGGAGGCTGCAGAGAACCCCTTTTGTTTTCCTGCAATGTCCTTCTCTCCTCTTCCTCTGTGTCCTGTGAGTTGTTCTTCACAAGCTCCCAGCTCACACACCGGCAGCACTGACCACCAGCCCCTGCCTCCCCAAATCCCACCTGGCAGCCTGCTTGCCCCCCTGCTCTGCAGCTCCCCCCTGGCTTCCCCAGGGCTGCAGCTCTTGCCTGAAGCTTGCCTGAAGCTCACCCCTCTGACTCCTGCTCTATCACCCTCTGCAGTTTGTTGCCTTCAGAGCTGTGCTGGAGAGAGGCTGTTAGAAGAGAGCACTTGAACTGCCCCTGTGCAGAGGGCAAGCAGATCCACTTCCCTTTGCAGCCTCTAACAGCAGAGCCAGCAGTGGATCAGTTTGTTAAGTATCTCCCTAAGTATTTGCTGGACTGGGTAACAACAACAGAGAGGCCAACAGGCACAAACCCACTCAGCTTTGGGGCTGTAGAGCTCTCTCTGCCTCTGCCCTGCAGGAGGCCTGGGAAGTTCCTCTCTGCGAGTTTAGGCTGAAAGATCTTCCTGCACCAACAGGCAAGCTCATGCCTGGCATCTGTCCTTCTCTGAAGGGCTGAAACAAGACACAGATTAATCATCTGGCCCTAGCCAAGCTCTGGAGCCCTCTCATTTTATGTCTTGTGAGAGAAATGAAAGCCTGGAAGGATTTTCATGGCCCCTGGCTGTGTCTCCAGCAACTTCTTGTCACAAAGTGTGAATAATTTGCATCCCCTAACAGGAGCATTTCTAATGCTGCCATGGGCTGGGTGAGGAGTGGCTGAGAGCAGCCTGCAGGAGAAGGCCTTGGGGGTGTCAGCTGGTGACAACCTGCCCAGGAGCCAGCAGTGGTCCCTGGCAGCCCAGAGCCAGCTGAGTGCTGAGCTGCAGCCAGAGCAGGGAGAGCAGCAGCACAGGGAGGGGATTCTGCCCCTCTGCTCTGCTCTGCTCAGCCCCCACCTGCAGCACTGCCTCCAGCTCTGGGGCCCCAGCACAAGAAGGACCTGGAGCTGCTGGAGAGGCTCCAGAGGAGGCCACAGAGATGATCAGAGGCTGCAGACCCTCCCCTGTGGGGCCAGGCTGGGAGAGTTGGGGCTGTGCAGCCTGGAGAAAGCTCCAGGGAGACCTCAGAGCAGCCTTCCAGGACCTGAAGGGCTCCAGGAGAGCTGGGGAGGGACTCTGGCCAAGGGCTGGGAGTGCCAGGATGAGGAACAATGGCTTTGAGCTGGGAGAGGAGAGACTGAGAGTGGAGAGGAGGAAGAAATTGTTGAGAGTGAGGCTGGGGAGACTCTGGCACAGGCTGCCCAGGGAGGCTGTGGCTGCCTCCTGCCTGGAGGTGCTCAGGGCCAGGCTGGATGAGGCCTTGAGCAAGCTGGGCTGTGGGGAGGTGTCCCTGCCCATGGCAGGGGTTGGGGCTGGATGCTTTTTAGAGACCCTTCCAACCCAGCCCATTCCATGGATCCATGAATCTATGACTCAGAGGGCACAGGGAACCTGGGGCACAGGGCACCCAGAAGATGCCAGCTGATGAGGACAGGCAGCCCTCCAGGTCCTCTGTGGGAAGTTTTGCTGTCTGTCCATCCAAACATCTGCTGCAGCACACCTCAGCCCCACACCTCAGCCCCACACCTCAGCCCCACCTGCTCTGCTGCATTTGCAAGCTCAGTCCTGGACCCTGCTCCTCCTGTCCTTGTTCAGCAGCTCAGAGATGCATGGACATGGGACTGACCTGTGGGGCCTGCCCTTGGCCAGTCTCCAGTGCCTGGTTTGGGTCACAGGGACCTGCTGGGCAGTGGTTTCCAAGGCACTCAGCCACTCTCTTACTGGCTGCTGAATCAGGATGCAGTGTTTTGCCACAAGGCTTCAGACCTGCAGCCCCTTAGGGGTCTTCCATCTGCCTCTGATGGAGTCCTTACAAACCAGACAGGAAACTTGCCCAGTTGCTCTCTTTTGCAGGCTTGTCTGCAGGACCTCCTTGGCTTTTGTTCCCCCTCCTCTCCTCTCCTGCAGCAGTCACAGGACTCTGCCTGTGCAGGCTGCAGCTAGGAGAGCAACAAGGAGGCTGCTTCAGCACCTGACTGGGAACAAACCTCAGCCCTGACTTTAAGGAGGTGCTGGGAGGCAGCAGGAGAGACTCAGTCTGGCCTTGCAGCTGGGAGGGGAAACTGAGCTGAGAGCCACGAACCCCCTGGAGTGATTTGTTCCTGACCTGCACTCAGCAGTCCCTGTCCCCAGGAGGCTGAGCCCTGCTCCAGGAGAGCCTTGCTCGGGTGCAGCTTTGCTCTTCAGCTCCCTGTGTCCTCCTCCCCTCCCTTCCATGAGCTTTCCCACTCTGTGGCACTTCTCTCTCTTGCAAAGCCTTGTCACTAGCACACGAGGAGGTGACAGGGCTGGCAGTGACAAGTGACAAAGGACAAGGCAAGGCCAGCAGCCAGGCAGCTCCTGGGACATTTGCTTTGTTCCTTCCCCTGATTCTCATAGCCCATCGGATGCAGAGCCACAGGACCCCTGCCCTGCTCACCACACAGCCTGCTGCTGCCTGCAGCTGCCTGCTCAGGGCACCCTGGAGCCCCCTGGCAGAGCAGGGCAAGGCTGGGGCAGGTCTAATCTCTGCGGACGAGGGAGAGGAGCCAAGGGACTGGCGCTGGACTGAGAGCAGAGAGTGGATGGCTGCTGCAGGTCCCAGCTGGTGCCTGGCTGTGCGAGCCCAGCACCGCGATCCTCAGCGAGGTGTTGCTACACCGGACAAGCCCTGGTTCAGGCACAAATGCAGGCTGGGCAGGGACTGGCTGGAAAGTAGCCCTGAGGAGAGAGCCTTGGGGGTGCTGGTGGACAAGAAGCTCACCAGGAGCTCTCAATGTGCACTTGCAGCCCAGAAAGCCAACCAGAGCCTGGGCTGCAGCAGGAGAAGTGTGGCCAGCAGGGCAAGGGAGGTGATTCTCCCCCTCTGCTCAGCTCTGGGGAGACCCCACCTGGAGCACTGTGTCCAGCTCTGGAGCCCCTATTCCAAGAGGGATGTGGAGGTGCTGGAAGGTGTCCAGAGCAGGGCCAGGAGGATGAGCAGAGGGCTGGAGCTGCTCTGCTGTGAGGACAGACTGAAGGAGTTGGGGCTGTTCAGTCTGGAGAAGAGAAGGCTCCCAGGTGACCTCATTGTGGGCTTCCAGGATCTGAAGGGGGCTCCAGGAAGGCTGGGGAGGGACTGCTCAGGATCTCAGGCAGTGATAGGACTGGGGGGAATGGAATGAAGCTGGAGGTGGGGAGATTGAGGCTGGAGGGGAGGAGGAAGTTCTTCCCCATGAGAGTGGTGAAGCCCTGGAATGGGTTGTGCAGGGAGGTGGTTGGGGCCCTGTCCCTGGAGGTGTTTAAGGCCAGGCTGGCTGAGGCTGTGGCCAGGCTGATCTAGTGTGGGGTGTCCCTGCCCATGGCAGGGGGGTTGGGGCTGGCTGATCCTTGTGGTCCCTTCCAACCCTGAATGAAACTATGAAACTATGAAACTAAGAAGTTCTACACAGAGAGAGTGATTGCCCATTGGAATGGGCTGCCTGGGGAGGTGGTGGAGTCACCATCACTGGAGGTGTTCAGGAGGAGACTTGCTGGGGTGCTTGGTGCCATGGGTTAGTTGTTTAGGTGGGTTGGATTGGTTGATGGGTTGGACGTGATGGTCTTGAAGGTCTCTTCCAACCTGGTTTGGTCTATTCTATTCTATTCTACACACGTGGCCTGGTCTGGATGCCAGCGGGGGCTCTGGGGTGCCCCTGTGCCCGGGGCTACCCTCCTGCTGCCCCACACGGCTGCGGAGCTGGAGCCGAGTCCTGCTTCCGTGCCGGGGACGTGGATCTGGCCAGCTCACGGGCACGGATCCGCCCTCGGCACGAAGGGAGAGGGCAGGGAGAGGGCAGGGAGAGGGCATCGCCTTCCTGCCCTGTGCCTGGAAAGCAGCAGCGACCGCGGGGCGCCCTGCTCCCGGCGGCAGCCGCCCCGGCACGGCCCCGGCACGGCGCTGTCACCCAGGTCCCCCCCGCGGCACAGCCCCGGGCTCTGATAAAGAGTTAAGGCTCTCTCAGAGGCAGTTCTGTGAGAACATTTCTCAGAGGGCAGTGCACTTCTATTCGACATAATTTTCCATTCCATTTATATCTATATAATAGGAGGTGGCTCTGGGGTCCGAGTTTTCCATAGCCCTGGACCTCATTTCCCTGCCTGGGCCTGACCCCTGCTCAGCTTCCCCAAGAATAGCAGAGAAAAGTTCAACGGGAGAGGAAGAGCCACGGGGCTGGGCCCTGGCTGCTGCCTGCTGGTGCCGTGGGCAGGCAATTAGGCTCTGGGTTAACAGCTCAGACGTGCACAGATGGAGCTGCACTGCACACAGCTGAGATGCAAGAGGATGACATTCACAGGGGGCAAGGAGAGGCCAGGGGAAGAACATGTGCCCAGAGTGAGAGTGGCAAAGGCAGCTGGGCAGCAGGGCACTGCCTGCAGCTTGGCTCTGGGCTGCTTGGTAAGGGCCCAGTGGGACTTGGCAGTTCTGGTTTCCAAGGGTGTTTGAATGCTCCCCCAGCAGGTTTGCAGAGGACACCAAACTAGGTGGGGGAATTGATCTGCTCGAGGGTAGGGAGGCTACAGAAGCACCTGGACAGGCTGGACCCAGGTCAGCTCTATGAGCTTCAACAAGGCCAGGGGCCAGGTGAGCCTGCAACCCCATGGTGAGCTACAGGCTTGGGAAGGATGGCAGAAGAGCTGAGTGGTGGGATGGGACCCAGGGTGATAACTGCCAGGAGGAGGAACAGGAGCCAGCAGTGTGCCCACAGCAGTGTGCCCAGGTGGCCAAGAGCATCCTGGCCTGGATCAGAAACAGTGTGGCCAGCAGGAGCAGGGAGGGACTGCCCCTCTGTGCTCAGCATCTCCCCTCTCAGACCCTCCCCTGCTGAGGTTTGCTGCCCCTGGCCAGGAGCACTTCACTCTCACAGGCAGAGGGAAGCAGATGGACTGGTGCTGAGCTGGGAGCAGACAGTGGGGGCTGCTGCACGTCCCTGCCTGTGCCTTGTCATCCTTCTCAGGTTTGGGTGAGCCTCCAGGACACCTCTTAATCCAGCCCCTGCCTTCCCTGGAGCAAGCACCCACCCCTCTGCCCTCACCCTAGCCTGGTAAGAGCCTTGGTAAATGCAGACCCACAGTCCCCAGGGACATACTCTAGGAAGGTGGCCATGGGGGCCACGGTTCAGTGGGTTTGCCCTCCTGGACAGCAGCACCCAGGGGCACCAAGAGCCTGAGCACAGAACAGAAATGCTGGGATGTCCAAATGCCAGAGGAGCTGCCAGAGAAAGCCAGAGCAGAGCAGCAGCTACAGAAGCCCTCAGCTGCGTTCTGCTGCAGCTGGGGGGATTCATCACCCTCAGCTAAGGGCAAATGGCTGTGGGCCATGGGCTCCTGTGAACACACCAGAGGTGATTTCCAGCCCCCCGGGGGCCCATGCAGCTTTAGGAAGCCTCAGTTACCTGTTTCTCCCCTTTCCTTCCCACACAGCCTCCTCCTAAGAGGCTCCAGGCACTGGAAGCAGCCAAGCACAGGAGCAGCATGGGGCAGAAAGGTCATAGTATCACAGTATCATTCAGGGTTGGAAGGGACCACAAGGATCATCCAGTCCCAACCCCCTGCCATGGGCAGGGACACCCCACACTAGATCAGCCTGGCCACAGCCTCATCCAGCCTGGCCTTAAACACCTCCAGGGACAGGGCCCCAACCACCTCCCTGCACAACCCATTCCAGGGCTTCACCACTCTCATGGGGAAGAACTTCCTCCTCCCCTCCAGCCTCAATCTCCCCACCTCCAGCTTCATTCCATTCCCCCTAGTCCTATCACTCCCTGAGATCCTGAGCAGTCCCTCCCCAGCCTTCCTGGAGCCCCCTGCAGATCCTGGAAGGCCACAATGAGGTCACCTGGGAGCCTTCTCTTCTCCAGACTGAACAGCCCCAACTCCTTCAGTCTGTCCTCACAGCAGAGCAGCTCCAGCCCTCTGCTCATCCTCCTGGCCCTGCTCTGGACACCTTCCAGCACCTCCAGATCCCTCTTGCCATAGGGGCTCCAGAACTGGAGGCAGTACTCCAGGTGGGGTCTCCCCAGAGCTGAGCAGAGGGGGAGAATCACCTCCCTTGCCCTGCTGGCCACACTTCTCCTGCTGCAGCCCAGGAGCTGATTAGTCCTTCCCTGGCGAGCTGCTCAGGCAGGCACAGTCACACCTTGGACATTTGCCTTTTGAATCTTCACTTGCCAGCCCACCTTGCCCAGCAGGAGCTAGAGGAGTTGCTCCACAGTCCCACCCCCATCAGGATCCCTCTGCTGGGGGGGCAAAGGGCACTGGGCCTTCATGAGACAGAGGCTCTTCATGTAATTCATGAATCATTTGATGTCAGTTTTAGCTTCTGCAGCTGCCTTCTCCTCTGCTGAGCACAGATCTAGGGCAACACTGTGGCCATTGATTGGTTCAGACACCAAACCTGCCAGGCCAGTGCAGGAACCCACAGCAGGGCTGAGGCCCTTGCCTGCTTGGGTGTCAAAACAAAGACTGAGGGGAAAAGAAACCATGAGGAATCAGTATGAGGCAAAGCAGGGAGAGAGAAAAGGCTGCCAGAAGCCCAGATGTGATGCTCTACACCTCCTGTGATGGGGAAGCTCCTCTCACAGTCTCACAGTATCACCAAGGCTGGAAGAGACCTCAGAGATCATCAAGTCCAAGCTGTCACCACAGACCTCATGGCTAGACCATGGCACCAAGTGCCACATCCAATCCCCTCCTGAACACCTCCAGGGATGGGGACTCCACCACCTCCCTGGGTAGCACATTCCAATGGCCAGCTCTGGGAAGAACTTTCTCCTCACCTCCAGCCTAAACCTCCCCTGGCACAGCTTGAGACTGTGTCCTCTTGTTCTGGTGCTGGCTGCCTGGGAGAAGAGACCAACCCCCACCTGGCTACAGCCTCCCTGCAGGGAGTTGCAGAGAGCAAGAAGGTCTCCCCTGAGCCTCCTCTTCTCCAGGCTAAGCAACCCCAGCTCCCTCAGCCTCTCCTCACAGGGCTGTGCTCCAGACCCCTCCCCAGCTTTCTTGCCCTTCTCTGGACACCTTCAAGTCTCTCAATGTCCTTCTTGACCTGAGGAGCCCAGCACTGGACACAGGACTCAAGCTGTGGCCTCAGCAGTGCTGAGCACAGGGCACAAGGACTTCCCTGCTCCTGCTGGCCACACTGCTCCTGATGCAGGCCAGGATGCCCTTGGCCTTCATGGCCCCCTGGGCACACTGCTGGCTCATGTTCAGGCAGCTGTCAATCAGCACCCCTAGGTCCCTCTGTTTGGCAGCTCTCAGCCACTCTGCCCCCAGCCTGTAGCACTGCCTGGGGTTGCTGTGGCCAAAGTGCAGCCCCTGGCACTTGGACTTGTTGAATGCCATCCTGTTGGCCTCTGCCCATCTGTCCAGCCTGTCCAGGTCCCTCTGCAGAGCCTCTCCTACCCTCCAGCAGATCACCTCCTGCCCCCAGCTTGGTGTCACCTGCAGATTTGCTGATGACTGACTCAATGCCCTCATCCAGATCATCAATGAAGATATTTAACAGGCTGAGGCCCAGCACTGATCCCTGGGGGACACCACTGGTGCCTGGCTGCTAGCTGGCTGTGGCCCCACCAGGCCAGCAGCTCCTGGCAGCCCAGCACAGGCCCTTCTGCTGCTTACTACAGAAATCAGATGGTGCAAATCAAAGCATCCAGGCTTGAGAGCTCAGCAGAGCTGCCAGCTGCAGCAGATTCCCATCACTAACACACCTGCCACAGCGTGCCTGGAAGGCTGAAAGACACAGAGGACTTCTCAACACTGTGGCCAGAGCCATGGGATTGTCTGGGCTGGAAAAGTCCTCTGAGCCCATCCAGTCCAGCCAGCAACTGGGTGGCCACCAAACCATGGCCCCAGGTGCCATGGCCACAGGTTTCTTGAACACCTCCAGGCATGGGGACTCCACCACCTCCCTGGGCAGCCTCTGCCAGTCCCTGACCACTCCTGCAGCAAAGGGATTTTTCCTCCTCTCCAACCTAACCCTCCCCTGGCACAGTTTCAGGCCATTGCCTCTCCTTCCATCCCCTGATAACTAGGGAGCAGAGCCCGACCCCCACCTCACTGCAGCCTCCTTTCAGGGAGCTGAAGAGAGCAATGAGGTCTCCCCTCAGCCTCTTCTTCTCCAGACTAACCAACCCCAGCTCCCTCAGCCCTCCCTGTAAGAAGTGTGAGCACCCAGGCTGGCACTTAACGAGCTCTGTGCTCGTTAGGGATGAGCAGAGCCCACTGCAGGCACGGCCAGGATCCCTGCCAGGATTCCCAGCAGCTTTGCTGCAGGGAGGGCAGCGAGCAGCGAGCTGGGCTGAGTGTGCCAAGCAGGGACAGCTCCCAGGTGGGAAGCCCGCAGCAGCTGCCGACAGCATTTCAGTGGCAGGTCACATCCAGTGCAGCCTCCAAGGGACATTTCTCCCCTCCCCCCCCTGCGAATCACTCTGCTTAAGCCAGACCAGAAAGGGCTAAATGTGTAAATCCCTCCCCGAGCTGACAACAGCAGTTGGGCACTCGCAGAGCTGCCCCAACCTTCCCTGGCCTCCTGAATAGAATAGAATAGAATAGAATAGAATAGAATAGAATAGAATAGAATAGAATAGAATAGAATAGAATAAACCAGGTTGGAAGAGACCTTCAAGATCATCACGTCCAACCTATCACCCACCACCACCCAATCAACTAACCCATGTAACCAAGCACCCTGTCAAGTCTCCTCCTGAACACCTCCAGTGACGGCGACTCCACCACCTCCCCAGGCAGCCCATTCCAATGGGCAATCACTCTCTCTGTGTAAAACTTCCTCCTGACCTCCAGCCTGAACTTCCCCTGGCGCAGCCTGAGACTGTGTCCTCTTGTTCTGGTGCTGGCTGCCTGGGAGAAGAGACCAACCTCTGCCTGTCTACAACCCCCCTTCAGGTAGTTGTAGAGAGCAATAAGGTCACCCCTGAGTCTCCTCCTCTCCAGGCTAAGCAGCCCCAGCTCCCTCAGTCTCTCCTCACAGGGCTGTGTTCCAAGCCCCTCACTAACTTCGTTGCCCTTCTCTGGACTTGTTCCAGCAAGTCAACCTCCTTCCTAAACTGAGGGGCCCAGAACTGGACACAGGACTCGAGGTGTGGCCTAACCAGTGCAGTGTACAGGGGCAGAATGACCTCCCTGCTCCTGCTGGCCACACTGTTCCTGATGCAGGCCAGGATGCCATTGGCCCTCTTGGCTGCCTGGGCACACTGCAGGCTCATGTTCATCCTACCATCAACCAGCACCCCCAGGTCCCTCTCTGCCTGGCTGCTCTCAGCCACTCTGACCCCAGCCTGTAGCACTGCATGGGGTTGTTGTGGCCAATGTGCAGAACCCGGCACTTGGATGCGTTAAATCTCATGCCGTTGGACTCTGCCCATCTGTCCAGCCTGTCGAGGTCTCTCTGCAAAGCCTCTCTACCCTCTAGCAGATCAACTCCTGTCCCCAGCTTGGTGTCATCAGCAAATTTACTGAGCAAGCTGGTTCTGTGCTGCAGGCACTCAGAGCTCGCTGGTGCCCTGCAGCCAGAGCCCTGCAGCTTCTGCAGCCCACTGCTCCCTGCTGCAGAGATGGCAGCAGGAGCTGCAGCACAGAGTGACACAGGAACCACCCCACGCTTCCCACAGCAGTCTGGAGCAGGGAAGACTCTCCCTTGGTTGAGGAGAATCAAGCTGCAGGGGGGCTGGAGTAGATGATAGAGTCCCTTCCAACCATAGCCACTCTGTGGTTCTTTGGTTCCAAGTCAGAGATCAGTTAAAGAAACTGAGAGGCCATGGGTGCTGATGGGCTGCAGCCACCAGTGCTGCAGGAGCTGCAGGAGCCACTGCTGGGCTCCTCTCCATCATCTCTGAAAGGCCCTGGGGAGCAGCAGAGGTGCCTGAGGACTGGAGGAAAGCCAACATCACTGCAGCCTCCAAACAGGGCAAGGAGGAAGAGCCAGGAACTACAGACCAGCCAGCCCCACCTCCAGCCCTGGAGAGGTGATGGAACTGCTCCTTCTGGGCCTCACCTCAAAGCATTCTCAGCCTAGAGAGGTCTGAGGGGGGATCTGATCAATGCTGATCAATACTTACAGGGTGGGTGTCAGGAGGATGGGACCAGTCTGTTTCAGTGGTGCCCAGTGAGAGGCCAAGAGCTAATGTGCACAGCTGGGAACACAGGAAACTGTCTAAACATGAGGAGGATTTGGAAGCTCCCCACAGAAGGAGACTCCACAACCTCTCTGGGCAGCCTGCTCCAGGCCTCCAGCACCCTCACAACAAAGAAGTTTCTCCTCCTGTTCAGATGGAACCTCCTGGGTTCCAGTTTGTGCCCTCTGCCCCTTGTCCTGTCCCTGGGCACCACTGGAAGGAGTCTGCCCCCAGCCTCTTGCCCCCCACCTGTTGCTGAGCATTGCTCAGCTCCCCTCTGGGGCTGCTCTTCTCCAGGCTCTCAGCCCCAGGGCTCTCAGCCTTGGCTCCTCACAGAGCTGCTCCAGGCCCCTCAGCATCTTCACAGCCTCCCCTGGACCCTCTCCAGCAGTTCCCTGTCTCTCTTGGACTGGGGACTCCAGAACTGGACCCAGGACTGCAGATGTGGCCTCACCAGGGCAGAGTAGAGGGGCAAGAGAACCTCCCTTGACCTGCTGGCCACACTCTTCTGAATGGACCCTGGATGCCATTGGCCTTCCTGGCCCTGAAGGCACAGTGCTGGCCCCTGGGCAGCTTGTCCAGGCACAGGAACTCACAAGCTGGTAAAGCTCACAGTGCCTGCAACTGTCCCCCCCTTGGCTCTGCTCCCCAGGCAGGACATGGGGTTTGAGATGCCTGACTGGAGCTCAGCCCAGCCAGCTGTGCCCCTGAGCCACACCTGCTGCCAGAGGCAGGATGCCCACCCCTGCACCCACATGAGCATCCCTGCAGCCAGCACAGGAACCACTGTCTGGTCCCCCCGAAGTGCAGCAGCAGCAGCAGCAGCAGGGAGGAGGAGCAGCCCGAGCTGCGGCTTCCTCCTTTGCTCAGCCCCCAGCGCAGCCTGCAGCAGCACTGCGCTGTGTGAGCGGGGGCAGGGAGGGAGCCACCACATCTCCTCCCTTCGTGCCGGGGCTGGGAAGCTGGCAGGGAAATAATGAAAGCTTCTGCACACTTCCTAAATGTCAAGCCAATGTTTAGAGGGCCCAGTGGTGCAGGGCAGGCAGGGCAGCCCCGGGGGCAGAGGCGCAGCCCTGGCCGGGCACTGCCAGCCACGCTCTGTGCCAGCAGCGCTCTCAAACGTTTGTGGGTTTCCTGCTGAGAAACCCCGGGGCCAGATCCCTGCCAGCCCTGATCCTCTGGGGCTGCCACTGTCAGGGCACAGGGAAGCATGGAGCCTGCTTCTCCTTCCCATCCCTCACGGATTAGACAACCAGGGAATGAGTGTGGGCAGCAGGGCAGCAGAGGGGATTCTGCCCCTGGGCTCTGCTCAGACCTCACCTCCAACCCTGCCTCCAGCTCTGCTGTCCCCAGCAGCAGAAGGACACAGAGCTGCTGGAGTGAGGCCAGAGGAGGCCACAAAGATGCTCCAAGGGCTGGAGCAGCTCTGCTGGGAGCACAGGCTGAGGGAGCTGGGGCTGTGCAGCCTGCAGAGGAGAAGGCTACAGGGGCACCTCAGAGCTGCTGCCAGGAGCTGAAGGGATCCTGCAGGAAGGCTGCAGAGAGACTTCTCCTGAGGGGATCTGGAGCCAGGCCAAGGGGGAATGGTTTGGAGCTGAGGCAGAGCAGGGTTAGAGTGGAGCTGAGGAAGAAGTTCTTCAGTGTGAGGCTGGGGAGACTCTGGCACAGGCTGCCCAGGGAGGCTGTGGCTGCCTCCTGCCTGGGGTGTTCCAGGCCAGGCTGGATGAGGCCTTGGGCAGCTGGGCTGGGGGGAGGGATCCCTGCCCCTGGCAGGGGGCTGGAGCTGGATGACCTCTGAGCTCCTTTCCAACCTGAGCCATGCTGTGATTCCATGCAAGAAGCTCTGCTCCTGCTCTGCTCTGCTCTCTGCTCCTGCTCTCTGCTCCTGCTCTCTGCTCCTGCTCTGCTCCTGCACTGCTCTGCTCTCTGCTCTGCTGCAGGCACTGCCCTGCAATGCTGCCAGCTGCTGCGAGCTGCTGCTAGGCATGGGAATGGGCTGAGCATGCAGCACAGCTCCTGGGAGGCTCCCAGCACAGACTGCAGCCTCACTGCCATGCAGCCAGAACAGGCAGGGTGGCACTGGGACAAGTGTGCCAGGCACTGCTCTCTGCCAGCTGCTGGTGGTGCAGCCATGGGGAGGGAAGTGGCAGCTCCTGCTCCTACACCACACAGGGCAGCAATGGGTGCCCAGCCTGAGCTTGGGGAGGGGAGGGCTGGGTGCCCTGGGCTGGGTGGCAGGGCAGGGCTGGGTGCTCTGGTCTGGGTAGGGGGGCAGGGTGCCCCAGTCTGGGTAGGGGTGCAGGGCTGGGTGCTCTGGGCTGGGTGCCCTGGTCTGGGTAGGGGGTAGGGCTGGGTGCCCTGGGCTGGGTGCCCTGGGCTGGATATGGGGGCAGGGCTGGGTGCCCTGGGCTGGGTGCCCTGGGCTGGATATGGGGGCAGGGCTGGGTGCTCTGGTCTGGGTAAGGGGGCAGGGCTGGGTGCCCTGGGCTGGGTGCCCTGGGCTGGGTAGGGGGTAGGGCTGGGCGCTCTGGTCTGGGTAAGGGGGCAGGGCTGGGTGCCCTGGGCTGGGTATGGGGGCAGGGCTGGGTGCTCTGGTCTGGGTAAGGGGGCAGGGCTGGGTGCCCTGGGCTGGGTAAGGGGGCAGGGCTGGGTGCCCTGGGCTGGGTATGGGGGCAGGGCTGGGTGCTCTGGGCTGGGTATGGGGGCAGGGCTGGGTGCTCTGGGCTGGGTGCTCTGGGCTGGGTAGGGGGGCAGGGCTGGGTGCCCTGGGCTGGGTTGGAGGGCAGGGCTGGGTGCCCTGGGCTGGGAGGCAGAGCTGGGTGCCCTGGGCTGGGTATGGGGGCAGGGCTGGGTGCCCTGGGCTGGGTAGGGGGGCAGGGCTGGGTGCCCTGGGCTGGGTGCCCTGGGCTGGGTAGGGGGGCAGGGCTGGGTGCCCTGGGCTGGGTGCCCTGGGCTGGGTGGCAGGGCTGGGTGGCAGAGCTGGGTGCCCTGGGCTGGGTGCCCTGGGCTGGGTGGGAGGGCAGTGCTTTATCGCAGCCCCAGCCTCCATTTACTTCCAGCTTCAACTATTAGCCTCTAATGAAGACTTTCTAATGAGCTGTTTAAATAGCAATTAGAGGCCAGCAGTGAGGAGGGAGATAAAGTCCTGTGGGTATCTTGCCCTGCAAGCAAGGCCCTGATAAGAAAGACCCTGAATGGTTTTCTTCTGGGATCAATTCCAAGGGGCAATTATCCCCTTGATAGCTGCTTAATCAGGAGCAGGCTGAGAAAACACTGGAGAGTGGCAGGCAATGAATGGGGGCCCCCTGTTCCCTGCCTCTCCCAGGGGCAGGCTGGAGGCTGTCTGCCAGCACAGGAGAGGATCCAGGCAGTGCCCACAGCTCATCTGCATAAAACAATCACAAACTGCTTCCTGTCTCAAACCCTGCAGGGGTGAGAGACCCCTCAGGGTCAGCTGCACCCCCACGGGGTGGGCAGGGAAAGGAAAGGGCAATGCAGGGACAGGCCCAGGGACAGAGAATGGGATGGAATGGGATGGAATGGAATAGAATAGAATAGAATAGAATAGAATAGAATAGAATAGAATAGAATAGAATAGAATAGAATAGAATAGACCAGGTTGGAAAAGACTTTTGAGATCATCCAGTCCAACCTATCACCCAGCACCATCTAATCAACTAACCCATGGCACCAAGCACCCCATCAAGTCTCCTCCTGAGCACCTCCAGGGATGGGGACTCCACCACCTCCCTGGGCAGCACATTCCCATGGCCAATCTCTCTTGCTGGGAAGAATTTCTTCCTAACCTCCAGCCTAAACCTCCCCTGGCACAGCTTGAGACTGTGTCCTCTTGTTCTGGTGCTGGCTGCCTGGCAGAAGAGCCCAACCCCCACCTGGCTACAACCTCCCTGCAGGGAGTTGCAGAGAGCAAGAAGGTCTCCCCTGAGCCTCCTCTTCTGCAGGCTAAGCAACCCCAGCTCCCTCAGCCTCTCCTCACAGGGCTGTGCTCCAGACCCCTCCCCAGCTTTCTTGCCCTTCTCTGGACACCTTCAAGTCTCTCAATGTCCTTCTTGACCTGAGGAGCCCAGAACTGGACACAGGACTCGAGGTGTGGCCTAACCAGTGCAGTGTACAGGGGCAGAATGACCTCCCTGCTCCTGCTGGCCACACTCTTCCTGATGCAGGCCAGGATGCCCTTGGCCCTCTTGGCCCCCTGGGCACACTGCAGGCTCATGTTCAGCTGCTGTCAATCAGCACCCCCAGGTCCCTCTCTGCCTGGCTGCTCTCAGCCACTCTGCCCCCAGCCTGTAGCTCTGCCTGGGGTTGCTGTGGCCAATGTGCAGCCCCTGGCACTTGGATGTGTTCAATCTCCTGCCCTTGGCCTCTGCCCATCTGCCCAGCCTGTCCAGGTCCCTCTGCAGAGCCTCTGTGCCCTCCAGCAGATCAACTCCTGCCCCCAGCTTGCTGTCATCTGCATATTTACTGCTGATGGACTCAGTGCCCTCATCCAGATCATCAATAATGATGTCTTCTCTTTGTACCTTCCCCTCCTCATCTTCACTTCCCTGACCTGCCTACATCTTCCCCTGCAGCCCCCACAGGCCTCCCACCTGCTGGGGACCAGACCCAGGCACCACCATCATGCAGGGCACTCAGGACAGAGGCAGTGAGAGCCTCTCCAGCTCCAGGGCTGCCCTGGCTGCTCGCTGGGGGCTTTTCCTCAGGGTGCAGTCTCATGGCACAGCACAGCCAGCTCCCAAGCTGCCTGCTGAGCAGCCTCCATTCCCTAACTCCCTCTGTGTCTGCTCACCCCCTGGGGCTGGGGCTGGCACCCCCTCAGCTCACCCAGGAGCATTCCCTGGCTGCTGCAGTGCTCTCACCTGGCCTCCTGGCTGCTCAGAGGAGCCTCAGCTGCCGCTCAAGCTCTGCAGAGCACCAAGGGGAGGTGGCTGGAGAGGGACCTCCTTTTGGCAGCAGTGGCACCTCAGAGGCAGCCAGGGCACCCCATGACACACATCCTGGCAGGCAGAGAGGAGGGCAGGGCGTGGAGCAGTGACTCCTGCTCATGCTTCAAGCACAAACATGCTCAGGGCACTGTGAGGCCCCTCACAACTGGCAGTGGCAGCTCTGCACATCCCAGCTGGCACCACCACAGGCTCCAAATCCAACTGCCTCATGCAGGAGCTGGCAGCACCTCTGCCCCTGCCCTGCTGCAGTGACCCAGGGCCTGACCTTGCATTGCTGGAGTTTGTGGAACTCCAGGAGAAGGTCAGCTCCTGGAGCCCAAGCTGCACCCCTGCCTGTGCATGACTCCCTGGTGCTCTCATTCCTGCTCACTCCTTGGCTTCCCATCCTGAAGGGCCTCCAGTTCTTGATGAGTAACTTCCCCCAGCTTCTTTGGTTTGATGATTCCCCGTGGCAGGCAGCCTCCAAATTCCATCAGCAGTTTCTGTGTTCTGTGCCATGGGAAAGATGAAATCACAACATCTCCAAGGGCAGGTTCTGAGACACCCCTCGAGCACAGCCCAGCAGCTTCATCCTCCAGTCCATAGCTCCAGAGAATGGCTCATGTTGGAAAGGGCCTTAAAGATCAGCCAGCTCCAGCCCCCTGCCATGGGCAGGGACCCCTCCCCCCAGCCCAGCTTGCTCAAGGCCTCAGCCAGCCTGGCCTGAAACACCTCCAGGCAGGAGGCAGCCACAGCCTCCCTGGGCAGCCTGTGCCAGAGTCTCCCCAGCCTCACTCTCAACCATTTCTTCTTCCTCCTCTCCACTCTCAGTCTCCCCTCTCCCAGCTCAAAGCCATTGTTCCTCAGCCTGGCACTCCCAGCCCTTGGCCAGAGTCCCTCCCCAGCTCTCCTGGAGCCCTTCAGGTCCTGGAAGGCTGCTCTGAGGTCTGCCTGGAGCCTTCTCTTCTCCAGGCTGCACAGCCCCAGCTCTCCCAGCCTGGCCCCACAGGGGAGGGTCTGCAGCCTCTGCTCATCTCTGTGGCCTCCTCTGGAGCCTCTCCAGCAGCTCCAGGTCCTTCTTGTGCTGGGGGCCCCAGAGCTGGAGGCAGTGCTGCAGGTGGGGTCTGAGCAGAGCAGAGCAGAGGGGCAGAATCCCCTCCCTGTGCTGCTGCTCTCCCTGCTCTGGCTGCAGCTCAGCACTCAGCTGGCTCTGGGCTGCCAGGGACCACTGCTGGCTCCTGGGCAGTTTGTCACCAGCTGACTCCCCCAAGGCCTTCTCCTGCAGGCTGCTCTCAGCCACTCCTCACCCAGCCTGGCTCTGTGCTTGGGGTTGGCCAGCCCCAGCTGCAGGACCTTGCCCTTGGCCTTGTTGAACTCCAGGAGGTTGTCCTGGGCCCAGCTCTGCAGCCTGCCCAGGACCCTCTGGATGGATCCTTCCTGCAGCACCACACAGCCTGGTGCCATCCACAGAGCTGTGGAAGCTGCTGGAACATTTCTGCCCTGCTGAAGGGCAGAGCTCTGAGCTGCTTCCTGCCTGCCCTGTTGGGAAGTTCAGGTTTATCTGCTCAGAGAATCCCTCTCCCCCCTGCTCCCTCTGCCACCTTCTCAGCTCCTCTCTGTTTTGATGTTTGTTCCAGTGCTCTGCATCCTGACAGGGTCAGACTAACAGACTCCTACCTGCCAAGGACAGACCCTCCCTGCCCCAGCAGAGACCTCCATGTGCTCCTCTCCAGCCCCTGTGGTTTGACAGACTCACTTCAGCCCTTCCTCAGCTTTGTGCCAGCCCTTTCTCACCCCTGGAGGAGAAGCTGCCTGCTCCCACCTCTGCCTGCCTGCTGAGATGCTCTTGACTGCTGCTTCCAGGCTGCTTCTCTCATTTCCCACCCCATCCAGCACCACTCAGCACTCTGCCTCTCTGCCCTTGGCCAGCAGCTCCATCACTGCCAGCCTCCTGGGCACAGCTTTCATTTTGGCTCTTTCAGGCCTACACCAGGATCATCCCAAACTGAGAGGGACCTGGGGGTGCTGATTGACAGCTGCCTGAACACGAGCCAGCAGTGTGCCCAGGGGGCCAAGAAGGCCAAGGGCATCCTGGCCTGCAGCAGGAAGAGTGTGGCCAGCAGGAGCAGGGAAGTCCTTGTGCCCTGTGCTCAGCACTGCTGAGGCCACACCTTGAGTCCTGTGTCCAGTTCTGGGCTCCTCAGCTCAAGAAGGACATTGAGAGACTTGAAGGTGTCCAGAGAAGGGCAAGAAAGCTGGGGAGGGGTCTGGAGCACAGCCCTGTGAGGAGAGGCTGAGGGAGCTGGGGTTGCTTAGCCTGCAGAAGAGGAGGCTCAGGGGAGACCTTCTTGCTCTCTCCAACTCCCTGCAGGGAGGTTGGAGCCAGGTGGGGGTTGGTCTCTTCTCCCAGGCACCCAGCACCAGAACAAGAGGACACAGTCTCAAGCTGTGCCAGGGAAGGTTTAGGCTGGAGGTGAGGAGAAAGTTCTTCAGTGAGAGAGTTGTTAGCCACTGGAATATGCTGCCCAGGGAGGTGGTGGAGTCCCCATCCCTGGAGGTGTTCAGGAGGGGATTGGATGTGGCACTTGGAGCCATGGTTTAGTCATGAGGTCTGTGGTGCCAGCTTGGACTTGGTGATCCTCGAGGTCTCTTCCAACCTTGGTGATTCTGTGAGACTGTGAGCCTGTGAGACTGTGATCCCCCAGCCCTGTCCCACCTGCAGGGCACTCCAGCCTCACTTCTTCTTTCCTGCTTCTCCTTTTATTCATGTGGCTGGACACTTTCCAAGGGTTGTGCAACCCAGCCTTAGCTATTTCCTTTGCTGCCCCTCTCAAGGTTGGACTCTGCCTTCCTTCAGCCTCGACTGCTTCACAGGAATTGCTTCCTAGTCCTGGTCTCTGCTGCCTGTGGATGCCTTGGTCTCTCTCAGCAGTGTCTCTTCCACCCACACACCAGCTTCAGAGCCCATTCCCTGCCCCTGAAGACAATCACAGAAGCCTTCTGGTTGGAAGAGACTTTCAGAATCACCAAGTACAGCAGCTGCTCCTGCACTGCCAGCTCAGCACTGCACCCTGTCCCCCAGCACCACATCTGCAGGGCCTGGACACCTCTCCAGGAATGGGCTGCCCTCAGCAGCCTGTTCCAGAGCTTGGCAACCCTTTAGGGGAAGGAATTGTTCCTCATGTCCAACCTAAACCTCCCCTGGCACAACCTGAGGTGACTTCCTCCTGTCCTATGTCTTGTTCCTTGGCAGAAGAGGCCAACCCCACCTGGCTCCAGCCTCCTCTCAGGGAGTGGTAGAGAGCAAGGGAGGTCTCCTCCAGACTGTCCCAGTTCCCTCAGCTGCTCCTCAGCAGGCTTGTGGAGGTGACATGCTCAGCACCACAGGAAGCAGGTAGGAGCTGCTGGCAGCAGGGGGGAGCTGCTGGTGATTCACAGCCTTCCTGGCTGCGAGGCCATTGCCCATCCTGTTTGTGTTGAGCCAGGGGAGCAGAGCTTCATCCCCCCTCAGCCCTGCCAGCTGGGCAGGGATGTCCCACCAGAGGCAGGAGAGATGCTCCACACAGGCTCATTAGCTAAAGGCCTCCATCCCTCTTGCCTTCTGAGGCCACAGCCCATGCCTGGCTAGCAGAGGAGCAACTGGGGCAGGTGCTTGTGCTCTCCCCCTGCTCCCCCCAGGCTGTCCCTCTGCAGCTCCAGGGGCTGGGGCAGAGTCCTGCAGCCAAGCAGAGCTGATAACCAGAGCTACTATTTTTAGCTCTTTCCTTTCAGCTGCTCTCCAGAGCAGGCTGAGGCTCTGCTGAGCACCTTCAGCACAACCCACAAATATCCACAAAACCGGAGGGAAGAGGTCAGGAGGGAGGAGGGGAACCTGGGGAGCTCGCCCTGGGGAAGAGCTCTGCCCTCGCTGGCTGGCTGCAGGCAGGGTGCCCAGCTCCCCAGCAAAGGCTGCCAGCAGGGCCTGCCCACAGCTCCCCACAGCTCCCCGGGCTGGCAGCAGACTCCCCAGGAGCAGGGCTCCAAAGCTGTGCAGGAAGGGAAGCGGAGCTGCGCGCTCCGGCCGCCGGCTGCCGCCGCAGCAGCCCTGGGGCTTCGCTACCTGAGGAGCTGTGACACCAGAGGGGAGCAAAGGAAAGTGCTTCCAAAGAGGATGAGAAGCACTGCAGCTCCTGGCACGGCTCCAGCCTTGGCTGGGAAGTTGAGACATAGCTTGGAGGGGATGGGAGTCCCCTTGGAAGGCAATCAGAGGGTTTGAGTCTCTCCTACTTCCTCCCATTTACAAAGCCAGCGCACACCCCGAGCTGGTTCTCCACCCTGCCCCACACACAGCCTCCCTGCTCACAAGACTGGGGGACACCTCAGTGGGAGGCTCCTGGAGGCCCCTCAGGAGCTGCAGCCACTGGGGGGAGGAAGTGTTGGGCTGCAGAAGAGTTTCCAAAGCCAAGAGCAGTGAGGTGCAGTGCTGGAGGGATCTCACTTCCCAGAGCCTTGGCCCCACCACACATCCCTCTGACCATCTCCTCCTGCTGAACCAGGGTGGACCAGGGTGTGCTGGCTGCTGCCAGCCCTGGAGTGAACAGCTCCCTTGTGTGCTCTCCTCTCAGCCTGCCAGCCCCTCACTAGCCTCTTGCCCCGCTGCAGCACCCTGCCTGCCTCTGCAGTCTCTCTGGGCCACCACAAGCATTTGTGGGCACAGCAGTGCTGGCTGGGCTGGCAGCAGCTGGGCTGGAAGGGCTGATCCACATCTGCAAGCCCAGTGCCCCCTAACCACTGGTTCCTGGCAGTGTAAGGGTCCCTGATGCAGGCCTGTGCTGCAGCTGTGACCCTGCCCCAAGGACCTCTCCAGCAGCAGGATCTAACAGCCACATTTAATAGCTGTCTGCCCTCCCCTCTGAGCATGTTCCCAGGAGATTCCCCCTCCCCACTCACTTCCCTTCACTACCTTAAGAGAGGAGGAAACCCCAAACCCTGCCCAGACAGACTCCAGCTGCTGCAGCACTGTGCTGGGCAAAGGGAGCTTCATGCAGAACTTCTCTGCTCCCAGCAGCAGCAGAGAGAAACAGCAGCAGGATGCAGGTGGCCTTGCATCCTCCGTGCTGCATGGGCCCAGGAGTCAGAGCAACATCCTCCTCCTCTGCAAGATGCCCAGGGATCCCAGGAGGGCCTCTTGGATGGAGAAATCCAAGCAAAACCTCCTGAGCAGAGGAGGGACCTGGGCTGTGTGCACAGGAGCTGCTCCCTGCTGACATTTCTTCCTGCTCTGACTTCCCAGGTGGAGCTGGAGCCCCACACCCACCTTGCAGGCAGTGAAATCCTTCCCTTCACAAAGCCCCAGGGCTGCTGGGCTATGGCCATGGGGGGTAGAAAGCCAGAATCAGATGCCTCAAGAGAAGTCAGATGCAAGTTGAGGCCATAGCTGCAGCCTGAGGACAAGCCCTGGTGGTGATTCTATAAAGCAGCAAAGGTCACACAGTGAGCAGCTTGGGTCTGGCAGCCACGGGCAGCCAAGGGACACACACAGTGCCCTGGCACCTCGCAGGGCACGGAGCCAGCACTTTGCCTGCTTGTGCCTCACTTTCCCCAGCAGCTGTAGAAAACTGGCTGCCTTTCAGGGGCCTGGAGAGAGCTCATCAGGGCCGAGAAAGTGCCTTGAGAGCCTCCACAGGCTGCTGCTAGAGGCACACCAGAGGGTACTGCCCCCCAGGCTGGTTCACAGCACTGAGCTGAGAACGAAAGTTCCATCCCTGCTGCAAGCCCTTGGCAGCACGAGTGACCAGGGCACTGCCCACTGCTGCCCACCCACAGCTGGGTGGTCTTGGAGCTGCCCCAGCCCCCACTCCCATTGATAGGGGCATGAAAGGAGGGAGAGAGGCTTGAAGTGCCCCAGCTTGCCCCCACTGCCACAGGAAGCCTTCAGCTCTCTCTGCTGCTCCTGTCCAGAGCAGGCTGGAACCAGCACGGATGTGGAGGAATCCTCAGCAAGGCAGCAGCCAAAGGAGGCTTGGACACTCCATGTTCCCATCAAGGGAAGCACAACAGCCTCCCCTCACCCCAGCACACAGACCCAGGCTCTCACATTGCTCCCCTGGAGGGCAGGCTCCAGGGTCCCCACCCCCGCAGAGCCTCACAGAGTGGCCTGGACTGGAACCCAGCACTGCTGAGTCCTTGACTGAAGCACATCCCTGAGCTCCAGCTCTGCTGCCCCAGCTGTGAGTAAAGGCTCAGCCATGCAAATCTGCAGGCAAGTGAGTGCATGCTGCAGCATGGAGCAGGCTGCTCAGCTCCTCCTCCAGCAGCTCAGGGAACAGACTCACCAAAAACCTAACCCTCCAAGTATTTGCTTTTGCTCCATCAGCCTGGCAGGAGCTGCTGTGAGCAGCCACTCAGCCTGGCAGGAAGAAGGGGAGTGGTAGGGAGCCAGAACTGCAGGCTCAGGGCTGGGTTTGGGCAGGCTGCTGGGAAAGCAGAGGGGACAGCCAAGGTGCCAGGCTGGGGCAGGCACACAGAGGGGCCTGGACTGTCCTCTGGCACACAAGGATGGGGAGCATGAAAGGGACACTGGTCCCTCAGCCCCAGCACCCTGCAGCTGCCTCTTGCCTGGGGGGCACGTGGGGATCAGGGGGGCTGGAACTAGATGATCCTTGTGGTCCCTTCCAACCCTGAATGATACTGTGATACTATGATGTCTGGGGTCAGATTGGTTCCTCCAGCCACTGCTGCCATGGTGCCAAACCCTGGGGATCCTCTGAGTAATGCAGAGCTGTGGATCTGTTGTGGAGGCAGAGCCCTTCACTCCTTTAAGTCAATACAGAAGCCTTGGTATTTAAGGACAGAAAGCTGGTTGGTTTTTTGCCAGTAGCTCTTAGTCTGTGTGAGGAAAAAGCTTCCTGGACACCTCCTCAGCCTGCCTGCAGAACTGGGGATCAATAAGAAGCTGAGCAGATACTGCTCAGCATAGATCAGAACAGGGCCAAGAGGTACCAGCATGCAGCTGGCAGCCTGGGATGGAGCAAGGATGGAGCTTGGCTCAAAGACTTCATGTGGTGAGGAATGCTGCACCCCCCCCTCCTGCACCCTGAAAAGCAGAGAGCTCAGCTGGACAATGCCTCACTGCACTCCTGCAGGCCTGCAGCACTGAGCCCATCCCTTCCTTGGGTGCAGACAGAGTGCTCAGCTCAGCAGCCAGCACAGCACCTGTGTGGGACATGGCTTTGCTTGAGGGCTCCAGTGCCAGAGTCCCTGTGTGACACTGATGCCAGTGCCAGAGTCCCTGTGTGACAGTGATTCCAGTGCCAGAGTCCCTGTGTGACAGTGATTCCAGTGCCAGAGATCCTGTGTGACAGTGATTCCACTGTCAGAGTCCCTGTGTGACACTGATTCCAGTGTCAGAGTCCGTGTGACAGTGATGCTAGTGTCAGAGTCCCTGTGTGACACTGATTCCAGTGCCAGAGTCCCTGTGTGACAGTGATGCCAGTGCCAGAGTCCCTGTGTGACACTGATTCCAGTGTCAGAGTCCCTGTGTGACACTGATGCCAGTGCCAGAGTCCCTGTGTGACACTGATTCCAGTGTCAGAGTCCGTGTGACAGTGATGCTAGTGTCAGAGTCCCTGTGTGACACTGATTCCAGTGCCAGAGTCCCTGTGTGACAGTGATGCCAGTGCCAGAGTCCCTGTGTGACACTGATTCCAGTGTCAGAGTCCCTGTGTGACAGTGATGCCAGTGCCAGAGTCCCTGTGTGACACTGATTCCAGTGTCAGAGTCCCTGTGTGACACTGATTCCAGTGCCAGAGTCCCTGTGTGACACTGATTCCAGTGTCAGAGTCCCTGTGTGACACTGATGCCAGTGCCAGAGTTCATGTGTGACACTGATTCCAGTGTCAGAGTCCCTGTATGACAGTGATGCCAGTGCCAGAGTCCCTGTGTGACACTGACTCCACTGTCAGAGTCCCTGTGTGACACTGATTCCAGTGCCAGAGTCCCTGTGTGACACTGATTCCAGTGTCTGAGTCCCTGTGTGACAGTGATTCCAGTGCCAGAGTTCCTGTGTGACAGTGGCAGAGTCCCTGTGTGACAGTGATGCCAGTGCCAGAGTCCCTGTGTGACAGTGCCAGAGTCCCTGGGGACAGCTCAGTGCCCTGCAAGAGCTCCTCCACCCCCAGGCTGCCAGAAGTGCAGTGCTGGTTCATACACCCAGGGGCAGGCTGAGACAGAGAGGGGCTGTGGAAGAGGGAGAGCAGGGGGAGGACTCTCCTTCCAGGGAAAAAGTCCAGGGGAGTCCATGGACATGAGGAGCTGAGAAGAGCTGAGGCAGTGGGAACACAAAATCAGCCAACTGCCCTTCTGCACCACGATGTGAGATTCAAATGAGGCCCTGCTGGGACTCGAGGCAGACTCAGCAGCAGGATCAAGGCTGCCTTTGAGTGGCCAGCAGCGAGGACATTGCAAGGCAGTGATGTCAGCAGCACTTTCCATTCACAGAGGCTTCAGAGCAAGCCTGGGACCTGGAAGATGCTGTGAGCAGGATGCCAGCAGCCTCCATTGACCTTGCAGGGGAAGCCCAGGCTGAGGAAACAGGCTCCATGCCTCCATGGGGTACCAAGGGTATTCCTGCTGAAGTGTCTGGGGCGGCTGCTCTCCTCCTCTGCACAGCCTGGGGTGAGGAGCAGAGGGGTGCTCAGACCCCAGCTGCAGCTCCCTGTGATGGGTTATTTCTGTAGCTGAACTCTGGATGCATTATCCAGAGCACTAGGGAGAGCCTCAAACCTGCTGTCTTTCTTCTGCTGGAACCTCTGAGATCCCTTCCAGCCCAAGCCATGCTTCTCTAATTCTCTTCCCCCCACCCTCTTCTTGGAAGCCTGCAGGATAACAAACAGCAGGAGCAGGTGGATGGATTCTTCCCTTGGGAACCCCTCTTGGGAGACACACTCAGCAGAGTGGACTCCAGCAAGCTCCTGCTCCTTGCTGCATGCTGGACATGGCTGCAGCTGTCTTGTGTCTGCAGGGAAACCTTTGATCTCCTGCCAGCCTTGGAGTGTGGACATTTACCTCTGGCCAAATCCACAGAGGAGCCCCAGGAGGCACTGCTTTGTGTTGGGAAAAGCTTGGAGAGCTGAGGTGACCACCAGCAAATCCCCAGCAGCATGAGCACAGCACCCCTGCTCCAAAGCAAGCACTGCCACCTCCCCCTGGGCACCTCAGCTGCTGCTGCTCAGGCCAGGCTGTGGGGATGGCTTTCCCTCTGCCTAGGTAAGCTGGGGGAGAGTCAAGTCCTCTGTAATGACTCAGCTCTGAGGTGCTTACAAAGATGATGTCTTCCTACCCAGCCCCAGAGAGGCAGGATCCAGAGCCACACTTCTTTTGTTCAACCCCAGGACATGCTCAAACCAGTATCTGGTGCAAAGGAGAAAGGTGAAAGCTTAGAAATTAGGACTTGGGCAACCCAGCTCCCCCTGCCAGCCCCTGCTGGGAGCAACTGAGCCCCCCAGATGGAACAGCCTGGGCACTGAGAGCGCTCCATGCCCCATGGCTGGTGTTTGCCAGCAGCTCCCTGCCACAACAGGCATGGCTGCTGGCATCTCAGATCAGTACTCTTGATCCAAGACAGATCCAAGGCAAGAGGAATTGGCCTCAAATTGTGCCAGGGGAGGTCTAGGTCGGATGTGAGGAACAATTCCTTCCCCATAAGGGTTGTCAAGGCCTGGCCCAGGCTGCTCAGGGCAGTGGTGGAGCGCCCATCCCTGGAGGGGTTTGAAAGCCCTGGAGCTGTGGTGCTGAGGGGCAGGTGGTGCCCTGGCAGCGCTGGGCTGGGTGTGATAACCTTTTCCATCCCCCGTGGCTCTGTGGCTCCACGACTCTAGCACGACACCAGCTGAGCACAGCCCAGGATCTGCTGTGGGCTCTCCTGGAGCCGTGCACACAAACCTCACCACGTTCAAACTCAAGTCCCTGATCGAGGCAAGTGGCTGGAAAGCCCCGGGGGAGGCAGAGCCCCCGCGGCCAGTGCCGTGCCGTGCCGTGCCGTGCCGTGCCGTGCCGTGCCGTGCCGTGCCGTGCCGTGCCAGGGCAGCGGGCTGGGCCAGCGCTGCCGCAGTGCCTCTGCTGTCCCTGGCAGGAAGCTGTTTGTCTGCGAGGCAAGGAAACGGGGAGCTGGTGGCGATGGCAGAGCCGCGCCGCCGCTCGCTGCCTTTCCCACACCGAGCCCAGCCTGCCGCTGTTTACTTCCAGCCTTCCTCTCTGCTCCGCTGCCAGCAGCCCTGCCGCCGGACACAGGCCACCCCGCCAGGAAGAGCCCTGCCTCGCAGCAGATAAAAAGGCACAAGGACACTTCGCCGGCATTAACCCTGCTCTGCCCAGGGCCCAGCAAGGCGGCTGCGGGACGGGACAGGGGTCGCAGCCCCAGCGAGCGCCAGGAGCCTGCTGCGGGAGGCTGAGCTGCCGCACCCCAGGCTGCTCCGCGGCAGCGCCGAACCAGCTCGAATCGTGTCCCAGGGGATCAATACCTGAGTCACATCTGGGTATCAGCACAGGAAGGGCTGGAGAGCAGCCCTGGGGAGGAGGCCTTGGGGGTGCTGGGGGTGCAGAGCTGCACAGGAGCCAGCAGCCAGCACTGCCAGCCCAGCCCCAGCCTGGCCTGGGCTGAGCCCCAGCAGGGTGGGCAGCAGGGGCAGGGAGGGGATTCTGCCCCTCTGCTGTGCTCTGCTGAGACCTCCCTGCAGTGCTGGGGCAGCTCTGGAGCCCTCAGCACAGCACAGCCAGAGAGCTGTTGGAGGAGGAGGCCACAGCAGTGCTGGCAGGGCTGGAAGCCCTCTGCTGTGAGGCCAGGCTGAGAGAGTTGGGGTTGTGCAGTCTGGAGAGGAGAAGGCTCCAGGGAGACCTTCTGGTGGCCTTGCAGTGCTTCAAGGGCCCAGCAGAAAGCTGGGGACAGAGTTTTGAGCAGGGCCTGCTGGGACAGGATAAGAGGTCATGGTTTGAAACTAAAAGAGGAGATTCAGATGAGATGGAAGAAACTTTTTTGGCACAGAATGGTGAGAGCCTGTCCCAGGCTGCCCAGAGAGGTGAGAACTGCCCCATCCCTGGCACCATCCCAGGTCAGGTTGTGTGGGGCTCTGAGCAGCCTGCTCTGGCTGCAGCTGTCCTTGCTGGCTGCAGGGCTTGGTCTTGGTGCCCTCTCTAAGTGCCTTCCATGTCTCTGTGGCACTGCATTGCTTGCAGGCAGGGAGGTTGGACATGCCAAGCATGCATGGCTGTGGCTCCATGTTCAAACCCCTTGCACCTGCTGGAGAGGCTCCTTCAAGGCAGTAGGAAGCACACGAGACAGTGCTGCCCCTGCAGGAACCTCAGCTCCAGAGGGCTTGGCCTGTGGTGCAGCCAGATTGACTTCACCAGGGTCTGAAACCACTTGGAAGGAGTAAAGGAGCTAGGACTGAGCTGTGGTCAGGGTGGCTGCTAACTAGGGACTGATGGCTCAGCCTCTCCTCTGCTGAATGAAAAGGCAGCTTTGCCTCCCCAGGTTGTCAGGGCATGCTGGCATGCTGGGCACAGCCATGGGTGTCCACTCAAGACCTGCCAGGACCTTCCCCCAAAGGCATACCCCTCAGCAGCACCACGAGGCTCAGACCCTAAAGCAGGGCTCAGAAGACCAGGCCTGGCCCTAGCCCAGCTTCTCCTGTCCCCCACTTCCCAGCTGCACACCACCACTCTTCCATGGCCCATCTGCTCCCCATGGCACAGTGTGTCACTGCCAAGTGCTGGGGGCACCACCACCCACGGGCTCCCAGCCTCCACTAGCAGGGAAGGTGAGGCAGGAAAGCAAGCAGCAGACAAAAGCACTGAACCATCAGAGCAGCAGCAGCTCCTCTGCTTCCCTGCAGAAGATGTTTGTGTTGTGCACACATCTGCAGTCTCCTGGCCCTGGCAGGCAGCCAGCTGATTAGGATGGGACTGGGCTGCCTGAGCACCCACCACTGAGCACTGAGCACCCAGCACTGAGCACTGGGCACTGGGCACCCACCACTGAACACCCACCACTGAGCACTGGGCACTGGGCACCCACCACTGAACACCCACCACTGAGCACTGGGCACTGGGCACACACCACTGAGCACCCACCACTGAGCACACACCACTGAGCACTGGGCACACACCACTGAGCACCCACCACTGAGCACTGAGCACCCACCACTGAGCACCCACCACTGAGCACTGAGCACCCACCACTGAACACCCACCACTGAGCACTGGGCACTGGGCACACACCACTGAGCACTGAGCACCCATCACTGAGCACACACCACTGAGCACTGGGCACACACCACTGAGCACCCACCACTGAGCACTGAGCACCCACCACTGACCACCCACCACTGACCACTGAGCACCCACCACTGAGCACTGAGCACCGGGCACCCACCACTGAGCACTGAGTGCTGAGCACTGGACACTGGGCACCAGGCACCCACCACTGAGCACTGAGCACACACCACTGAGCACCCACCACTGACCACTGAGCACCCACCACTGAGCACCCACCACTGAGCACTGGGCACTGGGCACACACCACTGAGCACTGAGCACCCACCACTGAGCACACACCACTGAGCACTGAGCACCGGGCACCCACCACTGAGCACTGAGTGCTGAGCACTGGGCACTGGGCACCAGGCACCCACCACTGAGCACTGAGCACTGGGCACCCACCACTGAGCCCTGAACACCCACCACTGAGCACCCAGCACTGAGCACTGGGCACCCAGCACTGAACACCCAACACTGACTACTGAGCACCCAGCACTGAGCACTGGGCACCCATCACTGAGCACACACCACTGAGCATCCAGCACTGAGCACTGGGCACCCATCACTGAGCACACACCACTGAGCACCCAGCACTGAGCACTGGGCACCCATCACTGAGCACACACCACTGAGCATCCAGCACTGAGCACTGGGCACCCATCACTGAGCACCCAGCACTGAGCACTGAGCACAGATTACTAAGCACCCAGCACTGAGCACTGGGCACCCAGCACTGGACACCCAACACTGACTACTGAGCACCCAGCACTGAGCTGCCACCACTGACCACTGAGCACTGGGCACCCAGCACTGAGCTCCCAGCCCTTTCTCCTCCCTCCACCTCCTGCACATTCCCAGCAGTCCGAGTGTGTGGCCAGCAGGGCAGGTGGGCAGGGCTGGCAGGGGGCTGCCATGGGTCAGTCCCAGCAAGCTGTGCCACTGCTGTGTGTCAGTGCTGATGCCATGGCTGAGAGCTGACATTTCAGCTCTTCCTCAGCAAGAGGACAGTGCACAGCTGCCACCCTCCTCTTCTGGCTGAGGCAAGAGGCTGCTACAGGAGCCAGGGGAGAAGTAAACCCAGAGCTGGAATGAGGTCAACATGCAAGTGGCAGCCCAGTGGTGCTGGGAAGGGATTGCTCCCTTCTCCCCACCTAACCCACAGCTTCCCTTGGTTATGCCAAACACTACACCCAGCAGCCTCCCTTAAGCCACAGCTGCTCTGTCTCCTTCCCCCTGTCCTAGTGAGGGCTGGCATGAGCCACCCAGGAGCACCCTGGCTGGTGCCAGGGCAGCAGTGAGCCAAGGGGAGAGGACCTCTGCTCCTCCTCTGCTTCATTCTCAACCCAGAGTGCAGAGACAGGCTGACATTTCCATTCTGGGAGAAAGGGAAGGCAAATGCCCAGCATCTGAAGCCCCAGCACAGCCACCCTCCCTGGCAGAGCACTGACAGGCAGCCAGCAGTACCTCGTCCTGGGGACATCTGCACATGTCAAGATGTGCTTCATCTGCCCCTGTGTTTTATTTAAGTGAGACCAAGGCTATTTGAAGTGCCCTCCAGTCATCTGTGTCACTATTGCTGGGCCAGCACCTGACCTGACTTTGCTCTCACCCAGAGGACCAAGCAGTCCACTAAGCTAACACATCCAAACCAGTTCTGCCTCACCTGGATGATGGGAGCCAAATGGGCCAGCTCCAGCACCTCTGAGCAGAACCCCCAGCCACCCCTCCTGTCTCCTTGGCTGCACCCAGGCTCTGCAGACCCACCCCACTTCAGCCCACCCCAGTGAGCAGCAGAACGGCCAAGGGGGCAGACCCCCTGCACGCCCAAGCCTGGCGGTGCAGGCGCAGGAGGCTCTTGGCAGGGAGGGGTCTGGGTAACAGCTCTGACGTGCTTGAGCCTTGCTGCTGGCCCCGCTCTGCTGATCCCCTCCCAGAGCTGCCTGCACACTCGCCTGGGTCTGCAGGGAAGTGATCCTGTGTTTGACATCCTTGTTATTGTGTCTAGCTGGCTCTCACGCTCGCTGGCCCGGGGCCAGGCAGCAGAAGGACGCAACCTTGAGCCAGGACAAGCCCTGCCTTTCCCAGCGATTGAAACGGGAGAGGGGCTGCAGCAGGAAAAACAAGGAGGCAGCTTTTCCCTTTCTTTGGGTGGCAATTCCCCTGCCCTGCCCAGCACACACACATTCCTGACACGGTGCCAGGGTGGACGCCGGGCAGCCCGCAGGGAGCCGATGTCCTGCTGGAACGCGGGCAGCGTCCTGGAGGCTGCGCCGAGAGCTGGAGGAAGCCTGCAGGTCCCTGCACAGGTCGCTGCGAGGCTGGGACTCACCCAGCCGGGGCTGCACAAACAGGCAGGGCAAAACCAGCCCTGCAGCCCAGCCTGAGGCACCCCGGGCACGGCTCAGCACCAGCTCTGCTCTGGGGCTGATGCTTTGCATTTCTGCCAGTCCTTAACTGGAGTTAGAAAGTGCTGAGGATCCAACCACAGCGAGGGGAGCATCCAGTCCACTCTCCCCCTGCAGATTCCCAGCAGAGCCTGCTTGCCCTCACACTGTCATTCTCCCTCCCCATTGCCCTCCCAGTGGGTGGCAATGGGGACATGCCAGGGTGCAAAATACCCTGCACCACCTCACATGGCATCCTGTGCCTCTGGGCTCTCAGCTGCTGCTTCCACCAATGCCACTTTCCCCTAGAGGAGAAACCCTTTTGGCTCTTCTCCAGGCTTTGCAAGAGCCTTCCAAGCCCCAGCCTGGCCAGATGGAGCACAGAGCCCATGCAAAGGCCAGGGCTGCAGACCCAGCCATGGATCCTACCCTCCACCAGCTCACTCAGCAAGGCTTCAAAGCCACAGCCAGCCACCAGCACACAGCTTGCAAAGGGCTCTCTGGAGCACAGCTGAGCAGCAGAGATTTTGCTCACTGCCTTCTTGAAATGACCTTGGTGATGGTCTTGCCCATGGACATGCCTGCCCCTTAGGGGCATGTCTGAGTGCCAAGAAGGAGGTGTGGGTGAGAGTGTACTAGAAGGAGGCATCTCTCAGCTTTCACAGTGATGTTTTCATCACTGCTCCAGCTGATGGATCTTGACCTGAAACCATCTCCTGTGGTGACCATCTCCCTGGGAATTAAAGCAACTTCCCAGATGAAGGTCAGGGACTGGAATGGGGCAGGAGCTCTCTGAGAACCAGGAAAGCAAAGAGCAGGCAAGATGCAACTTACAAAAGCTGCAGCAAGGTCTGCCCTGGCATCAGTGACAGCTCCACAGCACCAGGGCCTACTCCTGCTGGGCCAGCTCTTGACCATATTGTCTGGAGAGGAGACAGAAACCTGCTCCTGGGGCAGACACTGTGCCCACCTGCTCCAGAGACAGACCTGCCAAGGTGTCACCTGCTGCTCACAGCATTGCCTTCCAGAGGTGTTTCTAGCCAGCTTCAGCAGGGCTGTGTCAGGCTCTGCTGTCCAAGGCTGTGGCAGCAGCCGGCACTGCTCCTGGCTGGCTCGGCAGAGCACAGGCAGGGGGGGCAGGCCGGGCTCCCTCTGCCAGCCTGTCCCTGGGAAATGCTCTCGGCTCAGCCGGGCTCCGCTCGCCCCCGGGCACGGAAGTGCCTGAGAACAGGGACCTGAGGTCCCGGGAGCAGCGCTCAGGGAAGGAAGCAGCAGGCCCGGGACACTTGCAGATGAGACAGGAAAGGATTACACATATCCCACCGATCCCAACACGCGTCCCCTCCGACAAAGCCGTTCCTGCCTCCCCGTGCAGCCGGGGCTGGGAACGGGCTCCCAGCTGCTCTGGGAACGCCACGGATCACTTTCCTTTCCCACTGTCAGCACCTGCTTAGAGGTTACTTCCTACGACCTTCGGGGCAACCCCGCATCACGGTTTTACTGCCCTGAGAACGAGATGGGGCTGATAGAGCAGGGCGCAGGCGAGGCGCCCGTCCCGCCCCCCGCGGCCGGCAGCGCCGGGGCCGCAGGGCTCTGCCGCTCCGAGCGCCCGGGGGCTGTGCCGCGGGGCCCGGCCGCGTCCCCTGAGGGCAGCCTGCGTGCGCTCGCTCCCATCCAGCCGGAGGCCGAGGCAGGAATAATATGGACGCATATTTTTAGCAGCAGCAGCAGCGAATTATTTCTCTCGCAGAAGGAATTATTTCCATGCTGGGCTTTTTCCCTTCCCTTATCGCAGATTGTATATTTAGAGCGTGAGAACTCTACCTCGCACAAACAACTCTTGCCAGGGCCCCGCGCCCGGCGAGGATCCGCCGCTGGCCCCTCCGACGTGCCCCTGCGACGGACGGAACCCCCCAGCCCTGCTCCGCGAGTGGGAACTGGCCGAAGGAGAGCTGGGCTTGGGTCACGGCGGGGAAAGGAAGGGAAAACGCGCTCCAGAGAGCTGCCGGCCGGTCAAACCGGAGCTGCAAGCCGCAGAGCTGTAGGAAACCCGGGACTGACCCTCAGCCCTGCCGCAGCCACCGGCAGGCTTCACCGCTTCCCCTCTGGCTGCAGGTGCGAGCCGGGATCCCGAGGGACAGCCGGAACGGTCTGGGACACCCCCCGGGCAATCTGGCTGCTAAACACATTGTACCTGCCAGCAGAGTCTCACCCAGAGCACTTTACAGCCTGTGCTGCACGCCACAAAGCTCCCGAGTGAAAGCTCCGCGGGTGCTTAAAGCCCCGTCCCACCACGTACAGAGCCGCTAGGTTAACGGGGGACTGAGGGGGGGGAGAGGGTGTCAAACCCCACGGCCTCTTGTTTTCATTGTTTTACCACCCCTCTAGCACACAGGAGGCTGTGCAGCCTTGCCTGCCCCTGTCCGCCTTCCTGCCTGCCTCCCTGCCCACCTCCCTGTCTGCCTGCCTCCCTGCCCACCTCCCTGCCCACCTCCCTGTCTGCCTGCCTCCCTGCCCACCTCCCTGCCTGCCTTCCTACCCACCTCCCTGCCTCCCTCCCTGCCCACCTCCTTGCCTGCCTGCCTCCCTACCTCCCTGCCCGTCCAGCCCCTGCTGGGAGCTGCTCTCTGGCAGGCAAGCTGCAGCCAGGCAGGCAGCCCTGGCTTGCAGCTCTGGAGGCTTCTCATTCCTGGAGGGGAGGCTGATTTCATGGCAAACCTCTCTGCCATTTGCAGTTTGTCATGGATGAGCTGCGAGCAGCTCCTGGATCTGTGTCCTGCTCCAGCAGGCAGTGAGCAGGATTCCTGCTGGCCACTCAGCCCCAGGCACTCCCCGTGGCCCCTCGAAGACAGATTTAGTGCATTTCAAACAGAAATGCATCCCAGGCTGCATTTCCACATCCAGCAAAGGGATTTCACGGTCTGGATGACTTTCATGACATTGATATGGGTGTGGAGCCTTCATCACAGGTAGCAGTTGCTGGCTGAAGCCCCAGGGGGAGGCTGCTGTCTCAGATGCCTGTCTGCATCTCAGCATCACAGCATGGTTTGGGTTGGAAGGGAGCTCCAGAGCTCACCCAGTCCAGCCCCCTGCACTCAGCAGGGACATCCTCCACTGGATCAGGCTGCCCAGAGCCCTCTCCAGCCTCACCTTGAATGTCTCCATGGATGGAGCCTCAACCACCTCCCTGGGCAACCTGTTCTAGTGTTCCAGCAGCCTCATGCTCCCCTCCACTCTGTTGATCTCCCCCACACCTCTACATGGGGCATCTGCTGTCCCACCAAGGATAAATGCCAAGTCCTTGGGCATTCTGCAAGTCCCAGCAGCATGCCCCTGGCCTGCACTGAGATAAGGCCAGCAGCATGGGAAGGGAAACCAGCATGGCTGGTGCAGCACTGCTGATGCCTGCTCAGAGGCACAGAGTGCAGCCAGCAGCTGACACTTCCAGAGCTCCCACAGCAGTACAGGCAGGGCTGCTGCAGAGCAGAATCACAGCAGCACAGAGTACAGCCTGTTGGAAGAGGCCTCCAAGCTCATCTAGTCCAGCTCTCAGCCCAGCACTGCAGGCTCAGCACCAAACCATGTCTCCAAGCCCCAGCTCCACAGCTGCTGGAACCCCCCCAGGGATGGGCACTGCAGCACTGCCCTGGGCAGCCTCTGCCAATGGCTGAGATCCTTTCCAGGGCAGAAATCTTTCCTGAGCTCCAGCCTGAGCCTCCCCTGGGGCAGCTTGGAACCATTGCCTCTGCTCCTGGCCCTTGGCACCAAGGAGCAGAGGCTGCCCCCTCCTCACTCCAACCTCCCTGCAGGGAGCTGTGGAGAGCAGTGAGGTCTCCCTCAGCCTCCTCTTCTCCAGCCTGAACACCTCCAGCTCCCTCAGCCCTCTTCTAGCCCAGGGCCTCCAGGCCCTTCTCCAGCCTGGCTGCCCTGCTCTGGACAGGCTCCAGCCCCTCAGTGTCCTTCCTGCAGGGAGGGCCCAGAGCTGAGCACAGTGCTCAAGTAATGCCAAGGCAGGGTGGGTTTTACCCACAGCCAGACACCCAGGCCCTCATCACCAACCTGTGCAGCATCCTGAGCCCCATCCTGCCCAGAGCAGGCATGCAGCAAGCACTGCCAGCCAGGACCATGGCAGGGGGCAGGGGAGGCCAGGCTCAGGCTGGTGTCAGCTGAATGCACCCCCACCTGTAAACTCCTTTTCCTCTTCTGCCCAGAGCCTGCTAGAATGCTCAGCCTGTTCAGCCTGCCTGTCTGGGCACACTGGGCACTTGGTGCATTTGACCTGGATTGCAGCAGTTGATTGGGGTTGTCTCAGCCAGGTCTGCAATAGCAGTCACTAACAGCTGCAAAGAGGCCACCTCCAAGCTCAGACCCTCACCTCACCCCTCCCTGAAGCCTGCTCTGTCTCCAGAGGACATTCCCTCTTGCCTGCAGACTCAGGGCTGGCAGGGTGGGCTGGGCTCTGGCCTGCCCCATGCATCAGCCCAGTCCTCAAATCTGTTCCTCTGCCCAGCTGTTTTGTTGCTGTTCCTGCTCCAGGGGTGCAGCTGGGAAAGCATTAGAGCTGTCTCCACGCTTGGCAGATGGGCTACAGGAGGCTCATAGCCTCTCCCCCCCAGTGACTTGGAAGAGCAGGGAGAAACAGCACAAGCAGTGCATGACCTGCAGCAAGGAGCCCCAGGCTTCATTCAGTCACCTCTAAGAGTTCACACAGCCTCAACCCTCAAGAGACCTCCTCTCCACCTCTTTGCTCACTCCTCTGAGAGGCACTGGCCAGAGCAGGTGGGCTGGAGCCCTTCCTCTCACCCAGCTCCCATGCATGGCCTCATTTCCACCACGCTGCAGGCTTAGGGCCAGTCCTGCTCCCACAGCAGAGCTCCCCTTGCCCTGCACTGATGGCCTGAGGCACCTCTGAGACCCCTGCCTGGGGAGGCTCCAGAGGAGAAAACCTCCTTGAAGAGCTGAGTGTCCCCTTGACCGTGCAGCAGGGCCTCCCCAGGGCCACAGCGCTGCGGGGTGGGGGAGAGCAACAGCTCAGTGTTTGCCTGCACTTCCACCCACCTCAAAGAGAGGAGGAGGAAGCTCCCACCTCTGAGCTGGGACAAGCCTTCCTCAGTCATTTCCTCCACCCTCCCCTCCCAGCTGCAGGCAGAAAGGTTAGCAGGGCCCAGGCACAGGAAATCTCTGCATGGAGCTGGTCAGGCATCGAGGGGCCTGAAAAGGCAGAGCCTGGCGGCAGGAGGGGGCAGCCTGCTCCAGTTGCCTCCAGCTCCTTCCCCCACAGGAGCTCAAGCTGCAGCCCTGGCTCCTGCTTCAGCTCAGGCACTTCTGGAGAGAGGACAGAAGGGTCTGGGGGCTGCACACAGTGACCAGAGGGCTTGTCAGGGGGTCCAGGAGTTGACTCGTGGAGGAAGAGGAGAGAAGCTGCCCAGCACAGGGGGCTGGTCCCTGGCACAGCCCTTGGGGAGAGGGTCAGCAGGCAGGAGGGAACCAGAGGAGCAAAGGACAGTCCTGTGCCAGGACTCCTTTCTCCCATGCCTGTGCTGCAGTGCTCTCAGCCCCACTGCTGCTGGGAGCTGGCCTGCAGGACACAAAGCTCCTGGCACAGAGCTGCACCGTGAGGCCGAGCCCAGGGGCTGAGCTGCACCATGTGAACCACTGCGAGCAGAGAGCAACCCACTGAAACCAGAGCCAAGCTGGCAGCCAGCAGAGCAGGCTCTGGTGTCTGCCACCTGCTCCCCAGACACACAGAAACGCTGCTTGCAGGGGGCTCTTCCCACCAAGGCCTCAGCTCTTGGGGACCCCACAGGGCAGGCAGGGATGGGCACAGCCTGTGCTGAAAACATGAGGTCGGTGTGGGAGAGCAGGAGCCTGGGAAGCACTGGCCTGGAGGTCTGAGCAGAGTGGCTTGGTAAGGACCAGCAGGCTGGAACCCAACCCCTGGGCCAGCCCTGGCAGGGGGATCCACACAGCTGGGGCTACACACAAGCAGCAAGTGGCCCTGGCTGGGGCAGCTGGCATGGCTGTGGGCACAGTACTGGGGGCTGGCAGAGCAGCGAGGGCCAGGCAGGCACTGCAGGAGCCAAGGGAGCCCAGCTCCTCCTGGCTGAGGATCTCAGGCCAGGAAAACACTTCAAATGGGGGTGGGAAGAGAGAAGTAGCAGCCAACAACTGGGAGGGAAAGCAGAGGGCTGTTTGGGGCAGCACTTGGACTGAAAACCCCCAGAGTGGGAGTGTGAAATGAGATTCCCAGGCAGGCCTCCTCCTCGCTGTGAGCAGAGGACTGGCTGCAGGAACAAACCAGCTCACCCTGGGAGCTGCACACCCAGCTCAGCAGCTGCTTCCCAAATTGCCTTCTGCCTGTTCCCTGCTCGAAGGGAGGCTCCTGCCCACCTGCACTGCCCTTCTTATCTCCTCACCGTGCTCTTATCACTCCAAGCACGTTGGAGCTCCCCGGGAAGCTGGTCCCTGGGCATGTGGCAGGTGGCACAGCAAAGTTTGCCAGCAGGGGCCATGCCTCCACGCTGCTGTGGTCACTGCTGAGGGGCAGGAAAGCAGGGGGCCCAAAACACTCAGTGGAATCACTCCAAGGTTAACCTCAAGGCTGGGGAGAAGCCTTCAGCCCCTGAGAAAGGAAAGGAAGGTTCTGCACCATGTCTGTTGCCCAGGCTGCACAACTCTGGTGCAGGCAGAGAGCTCAGATTCCTGCTGAGGAGAGGAGCCCAACCCCCCCTGCCAGTGCTGGGGGTCAGCTCTGTCTCTCATGCAGCAGCCACGCTCCCAGGGGGGGACAGGAGCTGGCTGGGCACGGTGCTGAGCGAGCAGGATGAGGGCAGAGCTACTGTTCTGCAGTCTCCCAGCTCAGGCACACAGCTGTGGATCCACAGCTGCTACAGAAACCATCTGCCCCTGCTGGGCTGGACAGGGGCTGTGCAGGAAGGGTGGCCAGGGTGGGAGGGCCAAGAGAGAGGCAAGGCTCTCCTGTGAGGTGGAGGCAGCTGACCCTGGGGGATGCCAGAACCATCAGTCCAGGGCTGGGGGAACTGTGGTGGTGGAGAACAGGGAGGTAGGAAGGAGAGGTCAAGTCCTCTGTGATGGCAGCTCAGGAAGGATCAAGACAGAGATATTAAGGCATTAAGAAACAGTCCCTGGCAAGTCCCTGCTGGTGCCTTCTGCCACCCAGCACACAGGGAGCCTCTGGGCAGTCCCTGCTCACAGAGGAGAGGCAGAAGCTTAACTCAGCCCCAGGCAGACAGCTCTGGGTTTGCATGGAGCTGGGGTTCACTGGCAGACTGCACAGCTGCTCTGCACAGAGGGGATCTTGCCTTTGCTCTGCATAAAGATGACCTTCCCTTGCCTGGTGCCTGCTGTCTCACCTGTCCTACCACAGCAGCAGGCTGAGGGATGGATGAATCCTGCACACAGTAGCTCCCCTCCAGGCTCTCCCTGCTGCACCATTAGATCCTTGCTGGCAGGTGAGTCAGGCGACTCCCAGCACATGAGCAGGGCCTGAAAGGATGAGAAACTCATTACCAGCACAGATGGCCTCCTGCTTACCTCCCTGCTCAGCAGAGGCCAGGGGCTCTGTGAGAGCAGAGCTCCTCCCAGCTTACGAGGTGCAGAGCACACTGCTGGTGGCTGCCTCAGTGACCCTGCCCTGGCTGCTGGGGCATGCCTGCTGCAAAGCAGGGGTGGCCCCCGGGGCTTAGCTGGCGCCCATGTGCTGCTGTTTGGATGGCTTCCACCACAGCTAACAGCTGGGCCCCGAGGAGCAGCCAAGGGCAGCTCAGATGTCATCATCTCTCCGCTCCAGCAACCCACCCACGGCCACAGCCATGTGCCCAGGGCAGCACGGGGTCCCAGCCAGGCTGGGCAGCCCTCTCTGTGCTCGTGGGGGCTCGGGAGAGGTGGCAGCCCTGAGCTGGCAGGGCTCGGTGTGGGCTCCTGAGCTCTAAGCTGCTGCAGCCAGCACCATGCCCCTGGCCTCCAGCATCTGCACTGCAGTGGGGCTCCTTTGTGCAGGAGGCCAGTGGGAGAGTCAGATGGGCAAGGAGAGACACTTTGGAAGGCAGGGGCCAGGCTGCACACCTGGAAGCAGGGAGGCAGCAGGAGCCTGAAGAGCCCAGCAAGCCCCCAGCACGGCAGCAGGGCAGGGGGGATGTGTGGCCCCTGCTTTGCTGGGGAAGGAGCAACAACAACAGGAAGAGAAGAGAACTCACTCAGACAGAAGATAAACAGAGCAGCTAGAGAGTGAAGCCAGGAGCTGCTAATTAACCCCAAATTGCCTCAGAAGGGGCTCCAAGTGGAGTGTTCCCTTCTGTGTCCCAAAACATCTGCTGATGGCCCTGCTCTGCAGCCTTGTCCTGCCAGCAAGCCCTCAGCTGCCCTGAGACAGCAGCAAGCAGCCTGAAAAGGAGCTGCACCTTGCTCCTCACCTGGCCTAAACCTTCCCTGGGAGCAGCAGTGATGAGCTGGAGCCCTTCATGGCAGGAGAGCAGGGCCACAGGGGCTGTGGAAAGCCAGGCTGGAGGAGGGGGAACCACAGCTCTTGGGGCACAGGAGACCTCCTTGGCTAGGGGGGGCTGTGGGGTCACAGGGCTGGGGCTGTCTGTGGGGTCAGGCCCTGGCTGGGGCTGTCTGTGGGGGCACAGGGCTGGGGCTGTCTGTGGGGTCACAGGGCTGGGGGTGTCTGTGGGGGCACAGGGCTGGGGCTGTCTGTGGGGTCACAGGGCTGGGGGTGTCTGTGGGGGCACAGGGCTGGGGCTGTCTGTGGGGTCAGGCCCTGGCTGGGGCTGTCTGTGGGGTCAGGCCCTGGCTGGGGCTGTCTGTGGGGGCACAGGGCTGGGGCTGTCTGTGGGGTCAGGCCCTGGCTGGGGCTGTCTGTGGGGTCACAGGGCTGGGGCTGTCTGTGGGGTCAGGCCCTGGCTGGGGCTGTCTGTGGGGTCACAGGGCTGGGGGTGTCTGTGGGGGCACAGGGCTGGGGCTGTCTGTAGGGTCACAGGGCTGGGGCTGTCTGTGGGGTCAGGCCCTGGCTGGGGCTGTCTGGGGGTCACAGGGCTGGGGCTGTCTGTGGGGGCACAGGGCTGGGGCTGTCTGTGGGGTCACAGGGCTGGGGCTGTCTGTGGGGTCAGGCCCTGGCTGGGGCTGTCTGTGGGGTCAGGCCCTGGCTGGGGGTGTCTGTGGGGTCACAGGGCTGGGGCTGTCTGTGGGGTCAGGCTCTGGGCTGGGGCTGTCTGTGGGGTCACAGGGCTGGGGGTGTCTGTGGGGGCACAGGGCTGGGGGTGTCTGTGGGGTCAGGCCCTGGCTGGGGCTGTCTGTGGGGGCACAGGGCTGGGGCTGTCTGTGGGGTCAGGCCCTGGCTGGGGGTGTCTGTGGGGTCACAGGGCTGGGGCTGTCTGTAGGGTCACAGGGCTGGGGCTGTCTGTGGGGTCAGGCCCTGGCTGGGGCTGTCTGGGGGTCACAGGGCTGGGGCTGTCTGTAGGGTCACAGGGCTGGGGCTGTCTGTGGGGTCAGGCCCTGGCTGGGGCTGTCTGGGGGTCACAGGGCTGGGGCTGTCTGTGGGGGCACAGGGCTGGGGGTGTCTGTGGGGTCAGGCCCTGGCTGGGGCTGTCTGTGGGGACACAGGGCTGGGGCTGTCTGTGGGGTCAGTCTCTGTCTGGGGGTGTCTGTGGGGTCAGGCCCTGGCTGGGGCTGTCTGTGGGGACACAGGGCTGGGGCTGTCTGTGGGGTCAGTCTCTGTCTGGGGCTGTCTGTGGTGCCAGGCCCTGGCTGGGGCTGTCTGTGGGGTCAGGCTCTGTCTGGGGCTGTCTCTGGAGCCATGCTGATGGGCACAGAGCAGCAGCAGCAGCCCTGTGCTCCCGTGGGCCCCATGCTGGTGCCTGCAGGGGATGTGTGCTGATGGAAGGAGCTGTGCCCACCTAACCAGGGCTTGGGGCAGCAGAGTACCTTAGCAGCCCTGCACTGCAGCATGGCTAACCCCAGCAGCAGTTCAGGGCACAAACCAACCCCTTGCCCCCAGGAGCACATGGAAGGAGATGCAGAGATGGGGGCTGGAGCACAGCTCCACAGGCAAAGGGAAGCAATGGGAGAGAAAACCTAAGCCAAGGGCAGGCAGGAACAGTCTGGGCTCAGAGCAGCTGAGCATCTGTGAGCATGTCAGGACAGATCAGGAGCCTGCCAGGCTCACAGGGAGGGCTGCAGAGGAGCTCTGGCCACCAGGAGCATCGTTACAGGCACTGCAGCCCCAGAGCATCTGCCACTACCCTGCAGGACCACACTGCTTCCCTCTCCACTCAGGGGAGGCTGTGCCAGGTGAGACAGCAAATCTGGATGCACAGCAGGGCAGTTCTCAGGCACAGCATCTGGTGAAGCATGGGGATGTGAGAGCCCTGCTCTGCCCAGGAGCTGCCAGGCTGCTTCTGCCAGATGCAGCTGTGCTGGAGGGGGAAGGGGAAATCCCTGCACTGCTCAAGAGGAGGTCTTGAGATCAGCTGAGGTGGAGATAGGCCTGGCTTTGGCACTGCCCTAGCCTGCTCTAGCCATGCAAACACACTGACAGCCTGCACTTTTGGGTTAGGAAGGGCTACAGACAGCTCAGGATGGCCATGGGGGCTACACAGAGGAGATGAAGGAGCCTGCAGCTCAGGATGGCCATGGGGACTACACAGAGGAGATGAAGGAGCCTGCAGCTCAGGATGGCCATGGGGGCTACACAGAGGAGAGCTGGAGGAGCCTGCAGCTCAGGATGGCCATGGGGACTACACAGAGGAGAGCTGGAGGAGCCTGCAGCTCAGGATGGCCATGGGGGCTACACAGAGGAGAGCTGGAGGAGCCTGCAGCTCAGGATGGCCATGGGGACTACACAGAGGAGATGAAGGAGCCTGCAGCTCAGGATGGCCATGGGGGCTAGGCAGAGGGCTGTGCACTGTGCAGCTCAGGATGGCCATGGGGGCTAGGCAGAGAGCTGTGCACTGTGCAGCTCAGGGTGGCCATGGGGGCTAGGCAGAGGCTGTGCACTGTGCAGCTCAGGATGGCCATGGGGGCTACACAGAGAGCTGTGCACTGTGCAGCTCAGGATGGCCATGGGGGCTAGGCAGAGGGCTGTGCACTGTGCAGCTCAGGATGGCCATGGGGGCTAGGCAGGGAGCTGTGCACTGTGCAGCTCAGGATGGCCATGGGGACTACACAGAGAGCTGTGCACTGTGCAGCTCAGGATGGCCATGGGGGCAGGGAGAGAGCTGTGCACTGTGGAGCTCAGGATGGCCATGGGGGCTAGGCAGAGGGCTGTGCACTGTGCAGCTCAGGATGGCCATGGGGGCTAGGCAGAGGGCTGTGCACTGTGCAGCTCAGGATGGCCATGGGGGCTAGGCAGAGGGCTGTGCACTGTGCAGCTCAGGATGGCCATGGGGGCTAGGCAGAGAGCTGTGCACTGTGCAGCTCAGGATGGCCATGGGGGCAGGGAGAGAGCTGTGCACTGTGCAGCTCAGGATGGCCATGGGGGCAGGCAGAGAGCTGTGCACTGTGCAGCTCAGGATGGCCATGGGGGCTAGGCAGAGAGCTGTGCACTGTGCAGCTCAGGATGGCCATGGGGGCTAGGCAGAGAGCTGTGCACTGTGCAGCTCAGGATGGCCATGGGGGCAGGGAGAGAGCTGTGCACTGTGCAGCTCAGGATGGCCATGGGGGCTAGGCAGAGGGCTGTGCACTGTGCAGCTCAGGATGGCCATGGGGGCAGGCAGAGGGCTGTGCACTGTGCAGCTCAGGATGGCCATGGGGGCAGGGAGAGAGCTGTGCACTGTGCAGCTCAGGATGGCCATGGGGGCTAGGCAGAGAGCTGTGCACTGTGCAGCTCAGGATGGCCATGGGGGCAGGGAGAGAGCTGTGCACTGTGCAGCTCAGGATGGCCATGGGGGCTATGCAGAGAGCTGTGCACTGTGCAGCTCAGGATGGCCATGGGGGCTATGCAGAGAGCTGTGCACTGTGCAGCTCAGGATGGCCATGGGGGCTAGGCAGAGAGCTGTGCACTGTGCAGCTCAGCCAGATGAGTCTGTAACCTCTTTTTTCACATCATGAGCAGCAGCACAAAGGGCAAAGGGCAGTGCAGACCTCCACAGGGACCTGGTCAGCAAGCCCTGAGGCCCACACAGATTGCTGCTTAATCAAGAGGTTTTGCTTTTAGAGACATAGAATGCACTGGGTTGGAAGGGACCCTTAGAGGTCACCCAGTCCAACCCCCTGCAGGCAGCAGGGACATCCCCAGCTAGATCAGGCTGCCCAGAGCCCCATCAAGCCTGACCCCAAATTCCTCCAGGGATGGGGTCTCCACCACCTCCCTGGGCCACCTGTTCCAGTGTTCCACCATCCTGGCAGTGAAGAGCTTCTCCCTAATGTCCTGAATGCCTCATGTTCTAGACCTGCCCTTCTCTACTTTCAAACCACTGTGCCTCAGCCTGGCACCCCCAGCCCCTGTCCTAAGTCCCTCCCCAGCTCTCCTGGAGCCCCTTCAGGCTCTGGAAGGCCTCCCTGGAGCTTTCTCAGCCTGGCCCCTCAGGGGAGGTTCTCCAGCCCTCTGATCATCTTGGTGGCCTCCTCTGAGCCCTCTCCATCAGTTCAGACTTTCATCTGTTCAGACTTTGGACACAAATGTTGAGCTCCTGCTCTGAAAGCCAAAGCTTTTGGCTGCAGCACTGCCCCAGCCCAGGAGAAGACTTTCACCATTCTGCTCTGGGCTTTCCTTCCAGCATCTCACCATCCAGGGTGGGGGCTCAGTACTGCCTGCAGACCCACTGCAGCTTGCTTAACCCTGGCTTTTCTTTGCAGGAGAAAGGACTCTAAGGAGGTTCAGCCCAGCTGCTTTCCACTGCTGGGGTCTTGTTTCGTGGTGTGTCACAGATGCTGCCCTTCCATTTTCTTTGTGGGTTCCCTGGAAGCTCCTAAATTCTTGTCTGGAAACACTCTTTGAGAGCAAGTCAGTCCACAGTATGGTGACAGCCTGATGCTTTCAGCTTCTGGGCTTAAATCCTGCTGGCTGAGCTCTTCTCTGCTCTCTCTCAAGCAGTGCAGCTGAAGTCTAGCAGCAGGAAAACCCTCCCTGTGAAATGAGACTTGGGCACTGAGCCTCACCACAGCCTTGAGCTGTGGAGGCCCTGCCAAGCTGTTTGGTTCACTGCAGACTGAAACTCCCCTGGACACTTTCTCTGCCCTGAGTGGGAATGTAAGAGCTGATTGCAGTCAGGCACCCAGAGCCTCTCCCCAAGGTCCCTCTCCCCTGCCTCTTACCTGAACAGCTCCAAGTACTGGATGGGTCACAGAGGCTTTCCTAAAAGCTGCTGGCAAGAGACTGGGGACCTGCAACAGGTCACTCACACCCCCACGAGCCTCAGGATCGGTGGAAGCAGCCTTGCAGACACCTGCATCGCTTCCAGGAGCTGCCTAACTGCTAGGGGAACAAAGTCTGGGGCCAGGGATGTCACCAGCAGCTCCCCAGAGGTGCCACTCAGTGTCACAGGGAACCTCTGTGCTCACTCCTTCAGAACCTGGGATGAGCCCCAAGAGAACCATTTCATGTAAGTCCTCACAGCCCTTTTCTATACTCAGATCAAATGATTATCAATCCCAAAGCTACCCTCCAGCTCCAGGGCCCCCAGAGGCCTTTCCAACCTCGGCTGCTGAAGGATTCCAAACAGTGTGCCTCTTGTTAAAGCCTTTTGGGGATGAATACACCGAGGTCATCATCACAGGCAGGCACAGGCAAATGTTCTGCACCCCCCAGTGGGCTGAGACAGAGGTGGGACATTGTGCTGGGACGGCTGTGAGCTTGGCCCTGGCTCCCAGCTGTGCCAGGAGCTGTGGTGGGACCAGTGCTTGCTCCTGCACAACTCTGAGACCTTGGGAGTGCAAACCAAACCAAACCCAACCTCCCAAGGCACAGTTCAGACAAAGACAGCTCCAAACTCTGGAGAGGTAACAGACATGGGAAGCAGGATGCCCCTGCTGTGGCACAGGGCCTGGACACCTGGAGTGACCTCTGAGCTCTTAGCACACTTTGCCTCTGAAGGGACCCTGGCTGACCACCCCAGCTGCTCCCATGGGCACAGCAAACACAGAAGCTGTCACAGGCCCAGCAGGTCTTAAATGCTCTACAAATACCTTGCAGCTTTCCATGGCAGTGCAAACACAGCCCATGGAGCACCCACCTGTGCCAAGCTGCTCCCTCCCCTCCCTCTGTGGGCACCAGCCTGCCCAGCTTGCCTCCCCCCCACCGAGGAGGCGACACTCAGAAGCCCCTTCCCAAGAGCTGAGTTGCAGGCACAGCAGCTGGGGCAGGTTTGTGAGAGCCTCCCTGTCCCTTTCTCCCGGGGTACCCCACACCCCTGCTGAAACATTCCTCAGCATGTGATAATCTTGCAGTTAAACGGGGGAGGCGGGGGGGGGGGGGGGGGGGGGGGGGAACAAAAAAGCACTAAGAAAATAAGAAAGCCTCCCAATATCTGTCACAGAGCAGTAATTGATTGTGCAAGCCAGGGATGAGAAGCTTGGGTAAACGATTTGGGTATTTGACAGCTAAGGAAAAGAAAAGTTTGGATGGGAACAGTCCCTCTGGCTGGGAACATTCTCACGCCTGAGCAGGGCTGGGAATAAGGCTCAGCACAGCTCACAGCTGCCACCGCTGCTCCCTCCGTACACTTCGCTTTCCTTTCCTTAGGAAAACAAGGAAGAAATTAGAGCAAGCAAACAAAGCAAACAACAAGGCTTGGCCCGGCAAAACTGCAGCGTCATGATAAAGGCAGATAAGGAATGGGGGAGAGCTGATCGCGCCGGGGCTGCTGAGAGCGGAGCCGCTCGACGCGGCGAGGGAAACGAACGGCTCCCTCTCCGCTGGGAGAAAAGGGATCCTCTCAGCTGGGAGCAAAGGGATCCTCTCCGCTGGGAGAAAAGGGATCCTCTTAGCTGGGAGAAAAGGGATCCTCTCCTCCGGGAGAAAAGGGATCCTCTCCTCCGGGAGAAAAGGGATCCTCTCCGCTGGGAGAAAAGGGTTCCTCTCCTCTGGGAGAAAAGGGTTCCTCTCAGCTGGGAGAAAAGGGATCCTCTCCTCCGGGAGAAAAGGGTTCCTCTTAGCTGGGAGAAAAGGGTTCCTCTTAGCTGGGAGAAAAGGGATCCTCTCCTCCGGGAGAAAAGGGATCCTCTCAGCTGGGAGAAAAGGGATCCTCTTAGCTGGGAGAAAAGGGTTCCTCTCAGCTGGGAGGAAAGGGATCCTCTCCTCTGGGAGAAAAGGGATCCTCTCAGCTAGGAGAAAAGGGTTCCTCTCAGCTGGGAGAAGAGGGATCCTCTCAGCTGGGAGAAGAGGGTTCCTCTCAGCTGGGAGAAAAGGGATCCTCTTAGCTGGGAGAAAAGGGTTCCTCTCAGCTGGGAGAAAAGGGATCCTCTCTGCTGGGAGAAAAGGGTTCCTCTTAGCTGGGAGAAAAGGGATCCTCTCAGCTGGGAGAAAAGGGTTCCTCTCCTCTGGGAGAATAGGGTTCCTCTTAGTTGGGAGAAAAGGGATCCTCTCAGCTGGGAGAAAAGGGATCCTCTCAGCTGGGAGAAAAGTGTTCCTCTCCTCTGGGAGAATAGGGTTCCTCTTAGTTGGGAGAAAAGGGATCCTCTCAGCTGGGAGAAAAGGGTTCCTCTCAGCTGGGAGAAAAGGGATCCTCTCAGGTGGGAGAAAAGGGTTCCTCTCCTCTGGGAGAAAAGGGATCCTCTCAGCTGGGAGAAAAGGGATCCTCTCAGCTGGGAGAAAACGGATCCTCTCCTCTGGGAGAAAAGGGATCCCCTCAGCTGCGAGAAAAGGGATCCTCTTAGCTGCGAGAAGAGGGATCCTCTCCGCTGCGAGAAAAGGGTTCCTCTCAGCTGGGAGCAAAGTGTTCCTCACAGCTGGGAGAAAACGGATCCTCTCCTCTGGGAGAAAAGGGATCCTCTTAGCTGGGAGAAAAGGGATCCTCTCCGCTGCGAGAAAAGGGATCCTCTCCTCTGGGAGAAAAGGGATCCTCTCAGCTGGGAGAAAAGGGTTCCTCTCAGCTGGGAGCAAAGTGTTCCTCTCAGCTGGGAGAAAAGGGTTCCTCTCCTCTGGGAGAAAAGGGATCCTCTCCTCTGGGAGAAAAGGGTTCCTCTTAGCTGGGAGAAAAGGGATCCTCTCCTCTGGGAGAAAAGGGATCCTCTCTGCTGGGAGAAAAGGGATCCTCTCCTCTGGGAGAAAAGGGTTCCTCTCCGCTGGGAGAAAAGGGTTCCTCTCCTCTGGGAGAAAAGGGATCCTCTCCTCTGGGAGAAAAGGGTTCCTCTCAGCTGGGAGCAAAGGGATCCTCTCCTCTGGGAGAATAGGGTTCCTCTTAGTTGGGAGAAAAGGGATCCTCTCAGCTGGGAGAAAAGGGTTCCTCTCAGCTGGGAGAAAAGGGATCCTCTCAGGTGGGAGAAAAGGGTTCCTCTCCTCTGGGAGAAAAGGGATCCTCTCAGCTGGGAGAAAAGGGTTCCTCTCAGCTGGGAGAAGAGGGATCCTCTCAGCTGGGAGAAGAGGGTTCCTCTCAGCTGGGAGAAAAGGGATCCTCTTAGCTGGGAGAAAAGGGTTCCTCTCAGCTGGGAGAAAAGGGATCCTCTCTGCTGGGAGAAAAGGGTTCCTCTTAGCTGGGAGAAAAGGGATCCTCTCAGCTGGGAGAAAAGGGTTCCTCTCCTCTGGGAGAATAGGGTTCCTCTTAGTTGGGAGAAAAGGGATCCTCTCAGCTGGGAGAAAAGGGATCCTCTCAGCTGGGAGAAAAGTGTTCCTCTCCTCTGGGAGAATAGGGTTCCTCTTAGTTGGGAGAAAAGGGATCCTCTCAGCTGGGAGAAAAGGGTTCCTCTCAGCTGGGAGAAAAGGGATCCTCTCAGGTGGGAGAAAAGGGTTCCTCTCCTCTGGGAGAAAAGGGATCCTCTCAGCTGGGAGAAAAGGGATCCTCTCAGCTGGGAGAAAACGGATCCTCTCCTCTGGGAGAAAAGGGATCCCCTCAGCTGCGAGAAAAGGGATCCTCTTAGCTGCGAGAAGAGGGATCCTCTCCGCTGCGAGAAAAGGGTTCCTCTCAGCTGGGAGCAAAGTGTTCCTCACAGCTGGGAGAAAACGGATCCTCTCCTCTGGGAGAAAAGGGATCCTCTTAGCTGGGAGAAAAGGGATCCTCTCCGCTGCGAGAAAAGGGATCCTCTCCTCTGGGAGAAAAGGGATCCTCTCAGCTGGGAGAAAAGGGTTCCTCTCAGCTGGGAGCAAAGTGTTCCTCTCAGCTGGGAGAAAAGGGTTCCTCTCCTCTGGGAGAAAAGGGATCCTCTCCTCTGGGAGAAAAGGGTTCCTCTTAGCTGGGAGAAAAGGGATCCTCTCCTCTGGGAGAAAAGGGATCCTCTCTGCTGGGAGAAAAGGGATCCTCTCCTCTGGGAGAAAAGGGTTCCTCTCCGCTGGGAGAAAAGGGTTCCTCTCCTCTGGGAGAAAAGGGATCCTCTCCTCTGGGAGAAAAGGGTTCCTCTCAGCTGGGAGCAAAGGGATCCTCTCCTCTGGGAGAAAAGGGTTCCTCTTAGCTGGGAGAAAAGGGATCCTCTCCTCTGGGAGAAAAGGGATCCTCTCTGCTGGGAGAAAAGGGTTCCTCTCTGCTGGGAGAAAAGGGTTCTTCTCAGCTGGGAGAAAAGGGTTCTTCTCAGCTGGGAGAAAAGGGATCCTCTCAGCTAGGAGAGAAGGGATCCTCTCCGCTGGGAGGAAAGGTTTCTTCTCAGCTGGAGAAAGGAAAACACAGAGCAGCTCAACTGCAGCCCCGCAGTTGTGCAATTGCGCTTTGCATATTTGGCAGCGAAAGCAGAAGGAGCAGTTCGTAATCCCGGGGTTTCACGCAAATGACAGGTTCTTGGTTCTCCCCGGCGCGTTTCATTTCGGTGTGCTCTCGTAATCAGCATTCTAATGGGACGGGAGGGTCAGAGGAACGGCGCTCGCAGCCGGGGGAGCGTCCCCAGTGGCTGCTGTCGCAGCCGGCCCCAGGCTGTGACTGAAGCGGATCGGGGACCTGGCAGCTCCCCGGCTGCTCTGGGGGTTCTGAAGCCTTTTTGTGCGGCCACTTTCTCTGCCTACCTTCAGCAGGCAGGGCCCCCCCGCCCCGCAGCAGCAGCGGACAGGACCCGAAGCGGAGCCGGCAGCAGCGCCCCGAAAGCGGTGGGCGGGCAGGGGCTGCGGGTCGGAGCTGAGCTCTGGGTCTCTTTAACCATTTACTTACAAAGAGGCAAACTGCTGTGCATATTACTGTTCTTAAAGGTTGATCTTGGCTACATTCGGGTGGAAATTCTGTACGGCACAGCCTGTAAGGCTTCTTGTGCTGCCCCAAGTGTTGGTTCTGTTTCGAGATACAGCGCAGCTGGTGTGAAACACATCTGCGACTGAAAAGGGCACTGCCTGCCTGCAGAAGCGGCTCACAGGTGCTGAGAATCTCCCACAGAAAGTCACTTTTTCAGCAAGGAGCCGTCCCGGGCTGCTCCCCAGCAACTCTCAGGGCAGCAAAGGGAACCAGCTCTGCTGCCTCTGGAGAGGAAGGGGGGGAGGGGGGAAACCCACGGGGGAAGTGAAACTGTGACCATTTTTAAGTGCTATGGACAGAGTCCTGTGACTGGGCACAGCCCCGCGTCACATGCAAGCTGTGGGAAAATGCTGAAGCCTTGGTTACCCTTCACGTCTGCCGGCAGAAGCAGCCTGAGAACCGGGGAGGGCTTCGCCGCCGCAGCCGCCGCTGCCCTGCGCCGCGCTGCCAGGAGGCTCCGCGGCTGCCAGCCCGGCCGCTGGGGACCCTGCCCGCACCTGCCCCGCGGCTGCCAGCCCGGCCGCTGGGGACCCTGCCCGCACCTGCCCCGCGGCTGCCAGCCCGGCCGCTGGGGACCCTGCCCGCACCTGCCCCGCGGCTGCCAGCCCGACCGCTGGGGACCCTGCCCGCACCTGCCCCGCGGCTGCCAGCCCGGCCGCTGGGGACCCTGCCCGCACCTGCCCCGCGGCTGCCAGCCCGGCCGCTGGGGACCCTGCCCGCACCTGCCCCGCGGCTACCAGCCCGGCCGCTGGGGACCCTGCCCGCACCTGCCCCGCGGCTGCCAGCCCGGCCGCTGGGGACCCTGCCCGCACCTGCCCCGCGGCTACCAACCCGGCCGCTGGGGACCCTGCCCGCACCTGCCCCGCGGCTGCCAGCCCGGCCGCTGGGGACCCTGCCCGCGGCTGCCCCGCGGCTGCCAGCCCGGCCGCTGGGGACCCTGCCCGCACCTGCCCCGCGGCTACCAACCCGGCCGCTGGGGACCCTGCCCGCACCTGCCCCGCGGCTACCAACCCGGCCGCTGGGGACCCTGCCCGCACCTGCCCCGCGGCTACCAGCCCGGCCGCTGGGGACCCTGCCCGCACCTGCCCCGCGGCTACCAACCCGGCCGCTGGGGACCCTGCCCGCACCTGCCCCGCGGCTACCAACCCGGCCGCTGGGGACCCTGCCCGCGGCTGCCCCGCGGCTGCCAGCCCGGCCGCTGGGGACCCTGCCCGCACCTGCCCCGCGCCTGCAGAGCCGCGGCCCCGCACGCAGCGAGCCCGGCTGGAGCCGGCAGTGGCTCTCAGCTTAGGGTTAAACCTTGGAGGCGGCCCAGCGAGGGAGACATTTTCCAGTGCGCTCCTCCAGCGCTTCCAGTCACGGCGCTGGCTTCCGAGACCGACCCAAACCGCACACAAATCACACTGACACCGAGAGCGGCGCTTGGCAGGGCTGCCCTTTGCTGAGCTCTCCAGGTTTACTCTGTTTACAGCTCTCTCTCTTTACTGCCCTCAGCTCCCCAGGTTCCCCAGTCCCCAGCACAAGATGCCAAGAGGCAGACACTTGGCTACTGGTTCTGAGGATGAGATGTTAGTGTGTGAGATCTGGAGGGGATAATAAGAGCAGAGCAGGCTGGTGCAGAGTGTGCGTGGTCAGAGAGCATCCAGAAGGCCCTGGGAAGGCGTTGCAGGTCTCAAGCTCAGGGCTCTGCATGCTCTGCATCTGTCTGAGGCTCACTGTGCCTCTGCCTAGGGAAGATAAATCTCCTGCACAGCTGAAGCTCGCTGGTGTCCCACCTGGATGGGGCCCACCAGAGCCTCATGCTCCTCTGGGGAGATGCAGGGCCCCATGGTACTCAGCAGCCCTGCTCCCCACAGCCTCCTTGCACAGCTCTGGCTCCTGGCAGCACCTGGCTTTGTCTCGGCTCCACATGGAGCCAATGGCTCTGCCACAACCCAAGAGCTTCTGCCAAAGAAGTGCTGCACTGGGGTCAGGCCAGGCAGATGCTGTCAGTCACCTCCAAAGAAAAGGGAAACCTCCAGAAAGTAACCCAAACCTTCCAGCTGCCTGCACAACCCAGCCAGGCTGCTCAGCCCCTGCCCCAGAGCACCAAGGAGCTGCAAGGACCCTCTGGAGCACCCCTGGCTTTGTGCTGGGCTGCATGGAAGGGCACTGAGTCCTTTCCACCTCTCCAGCTGCAACCACGTGTTGCACTCAGAATCACAACAGCATCAGGCTCAGGAAAGACCTCCAAGGGCATCAAGTCCAAGAGTCAACCCAGCGCTGCCAGGGCACCACTAAACCACATCCCTCAGCACCACAGCACCACAGCTTTTGAAGGCTTCCAGGGATGGGGATTCCACCACTCCCCTGGGCATCCTGTTCCACGGTGTCCACAGTGCATGTCTGGGCAGCAGCAGCAGCTCCTCTCCCCTGTGGCCCTGCTGGCAGTGGCTGGTGCTCAGCTCTGTTTCAATGCCATCCAGGCTCATCAGCCCTCTGGGGGCGTTACCCTGCCCTGCAGCTGCGGCAGTGAGAGCTGCACAGGGATGAAAGACAGTTCCCAGCACACGTTGTGTGCACAACCCTGCTCCCGTCTGCCCTGGCCACAGGTGCAGGGGAGATGTTCTGGGCAGTAACTGGCTGGAAAGCAGCCCTGAGGAGAGAGCCTTGGGGGTGCTGGGGGAGGAGAAGCTCACCAGGAGCTCTCAGTGTGCACTTGCAGCCCAGAAAGCCAACCAGAGCCTGGGCTGCAGCAGGAGAAGTGTGGCCAGCAGGGCAAGAGAGGTGATTCTCCCCCTCTGCTCAGCTCTGGGGAGACCCCACCTGGAGTCCTGCCTCCAGTTCTGGAGCCCCTATGGCAAGAGGGATCTGGAGGTGCTGGAAGGTGTCCAGAGCAGGGCCAGGAGGATGAGCAGAGGGCTGGAGCTGCTCTGCTGTGAGGACAGACTGAAGGAGTTGGGGCTGTTCAGTCTGGAGAAGAGAAGGCTCCCAGGTGACCTCATTGTGGCCTTCCAGGATCTGAAGGGGGCTCCAGGAAGGCTGGGGAGGGACTGCTCAGGATCTCAGGCAGTGATAGGACTAGGGGGAATGGAATGAAGCTGGAGGTGGGGAGATTGAGGCTGGAGGGGAGGAGGAAGTTCTTCCCCATGAGAGTGGTGAAGCCCTGGAATGGGTTGTGCAGGGAGGTGGTTGGGGCCCTGTCCCTGGAGGTGTTTAAGGCCAGGCTGGATGAGGCTGTGGGCAGGCTGATCTAGTGTGGGGTGTCCCTGCCCATGGCAGGGGGGTTGGGGCTGGCTGATCCTTGTGGTCCCTTCCAACCCTGAATGATTCTATGATACTATGATGTTCTCCATACAGCAGCCAAGGTCACACTGCCAGCTGGGCATCGTGGCAGAGAGTGTGGGGGGGTGGCAGCACTCACACCAGGTCCCTGTCTGCACTGACACCTGCACTCACAGTAGGCTGGAAATGGGGAGGGACTTAGCAAGAGCAGCCATACATATAGGAGAAATCCCAAAGCAGCTCCAGATCCTAGCCACACAGTTCAGCTGCTTCCCTGTTGCAGCAGAGTCACATCATAGAATCACAGAGCTCTCAGGGCTGGAAAGAGCCTCCAGGATCAAAAGGTCCTGCAGTCAGCAGGGACATCCTCAACTGCATGGACTCATAGAACCATAGAATAGTCAGGGTTGGAAGGGGTCTCAAGGCTCAGCCAGCCCCAACCCCCCTGCCATGGGCAGGGACACCTCACACCACAGCAGGTTGCTCACAGCCACCTCCAGCCTGGCTGCAAACACCTCCAGGCAGGAGGCTTCCACCACCTCCCTGGGCAGCCTGTGCCAGGCTCTCACCACCCTCCTGGGCAACAACTTCTTCCTCACATCCAATCTGGATCTCCCCATTTCCAGTTCTGCTCCATCCCCCCCAGTCCTATCCCTCCCTGACATCCTCCAAAGTCCCTCCCCAGCTTTCTTGTAGCCCCCTGCAGATCCTGGAAGGCCACAAGAAGGTCTCCTTGGAGACATCCGCTGTCCCCAGGCTGCTTCTACATAAGCCAAGCATCAAGGAATAGGAAGGAGTGAAGAAACTCTTGGCCCTGCCCTAGGGGTGCTCTGCTCTCTGGAAGCCTGGGTCCATAGCAGTCAGTCCTCACCCCCTTTTCTGTCAGCTGAGGCTGTTCTTCCACCCAGCCCAGCACACCCTGCTGCCACGCTTCTGCTGACACAGCTGTTGGTGCCTGATGTGGTAAAGCCATGCAGGGAGCTGGTTTGTGCTGCATGTGGCCCTGCAGAGAGACAAATTGCTTGTGCTCTGTTTCTCTGGTTGGTTGGTTGTTTGTTTCCTGGTTCTAGCAGCTGAATGTCCTTTGCCTTCCCCCTCCCCCTCCCCAGTGCCTCAGCTCCCGGTGGCAGCAAGCTCCTGCTCCTTCAGCCCCATTCTCCCAGGCAGGTTTCTAGAAGTGACTGTGGCAAAGAAAACTCTTTCCAAGCTCCCAAACCAAAGGCAACAGCACAGTGATGACAGAAAAGGCAACTCCTGCTGGAGAGCAACAGACAAGGCTGATGCTAAATGCAGCCACCCAGGAGCTCAAACATCTGAATGGGCAGCACATGCCAGGGGGCTGCTGGCAGCCTCCTGCCTGGAGGTGTTTGCAGCCAGGCTGGAGGTGGCTGTGAGCAACCTGCTGTGGTGTGAGGTGTCCCTGCCCATGGCAGGGGGTTGGGACTGGATGGTCCCTGAGGTCCCTTCCAACCCTGACAGTTCTCTGACATTGACCCTCCCCAGCTTTCTTGTAGCTCCCTGCAGATCCTGGAAGGCCACCAGAAGGTCTCCTGGGAGCCTTCTCCTCTCCAGACTGCACAACCCCAGCTCCCTCAGTCTGTCCTCACAGCAGAGCAGCTCCAGCCCTCTGCTCCTCCTCCTGGCCCTGCTCTGGACACCTTCCAGCCCCTCCAGATCCTTCCTGGCACATAGGCTCCAGAGCTGGACCCAGAGCTCCAGCTGTGGTCTCAGCAGAGCAGTGTGGAGGGGGAGAATCCCCTCCCTGGCCCTGCTGGCCACATTCCTCTTGCTGCAGCCCAGGATGTCCTTTTGTTTCCCTCTGTCTATAAGGGAAGAGCACGAGGAGAGATGACCACCAGCAGCCCAAGAAGGGGCCAGAGCCCCACGGGCTGAGTGGGCAGAGGCTGGCAAGCACAGGCACTATGAGACACCTGCCTAACAGTGCTTCCATCCTTCTAGGCTTTATCCTGCTGCTGCTCCTTACAGTGGCAAGGGCCTGGGTGACAGAGGCCTAAGTGTCCTTCCCAGACTGAAGACCTCCACCCCTTGCAGCTGGAGGCTCCAGAAGCTCAGAGGTTGGACTCTGTACTTTTCCTGTTGTGGTTGGCATCTCAAGAGATGGCTCCACAGGTTGTGAGTTCCCTTACTCTGTCATCTCCACCTCTGGATCCTCTCCTCCCTAGACAGATGAGCTCTGACCCAAGCTCTGCATGAAGCTTAACCCATGGGCACTCAGCAGGGGGAAGGGTGAGGAGCTGTGGGTAACTCACTTCCCAGTACCTCCTCCCTGCAGATGAGAAGGGGAGCTGCGGGCAGCTCTGTGCTCCCATCCCGAGGACGCTCCAGGCTCCTCAGAAGCGTGCCTCACGTGCAGTGGCACACACAGGCTGCAGGTGCCAGTGCCAGGACTTGTTGCTCAGAGCAGGACCTGCACTCAGGAGTTCTTTGCTGCTGTGGGTGTCTGTTGCTGCCTGCAGTCGGATTCCTGCTGCGTGTTTGCGCTTGCGGCGGGAACGACAGGCAGGCACCAGGCACACCTTGGCTGTGCCTCTCTCCAGACAGCTGCAGATTTGCCATGGCTCTGCACTCCAGAGAGCTTTCATGGGTGCATGAAACCACGCCACAGAAGGAGAGGCTTGGGGAAAGGACAGTGAGAGCCAGCTCTGTGCTGGAGCCCCGCAGTAAAGAGGCAGAGGGTCAACACCTTCCAGCCCTGCCTCAGCACAGGCTGCAGAGCCTTCCCCCCGGGGATGCTGAGGGGAATCTCACTGCAGGGCTGCCAGACACAGTCCCTGCCCCACAGGAGTTAACTGGGGAACTCTGCATGCATTGACCTAAGCTGGCCTTGTTCAGTCTAGGGAAGAGAAGGCTCCCAGGAGACCTTCTTGTGGCCTTCCAGGATCTGCAGGGGGCTCCAGGAAAGCTGGGGAGGGAGTTTTGAGGGTGTCAGGGAGGGATAGGACTGGGGGGGATGGAGCAGAACTAGAAGTGGGGAGATTGAGATTGGCTGTGAGGAAGAAGTTGTTGCCCATGAGGGTGGTGAGAGCCTGGCACAGGCTGCCCAAGGAGGTGGTGGAAGCCTCCTGCCTGGAGGTGTTTGCAGCCAGGCTGGAGGTGGCTGTGAGCAACCTGCTGTGGTGTGAGGTGTCCCTGCCCATGGCAGGGGGTTGGAGCTGGCTGAGCCTTGAGACCCCTTCCAACCCTGACAATTCCCTGGTTCTAGTGTCACAGCTCTTAGAGCTGCCTTTGCCTCTCTCTCGCTCCAGCAGCCAGCAGTGCTGCTCAGGGACACCCACAGGAATTCCACATCATGTCATTTCTAAACCACTTCTATGTAATTAGAGCAATTCCCACGAGCATCTCCTTCACTGGATGCTAGGAATGGCCTGGAATGGCTCTGCCCTGATGGTGTCCCTGCAAAGGCTCTGAAGGACTTTCACAGAAGGAAACAAAAGAATCCATTAAGACAAATTCATTCTTTTTATCTCCCTTCTTCTGTCTAGGGAAAAGACCTCACTTGGCCACAGGGTCTTCAGGGCTGAATGCAGGCAGAGCTTTTGTCAGGGCCTGTGGTGAGGGCATTGAGTCAGTCAGCAGCAAATCTGCAGATGACAGCAAGCTGGGGGCAGGAGTTGAGCTGTTAGAGGGCTGAAGGGCTCTACAGAGGGACCTTGCCAGGCTGGATAGATGGGCAGAGGCCAACAGGATGGCATTCAACAAGTCCAAGTGCCAGGGGCTGCACTTTGACCACAGCAACCCCAGGCAGAGCTACAGGCTGGGGGCAGAGTGGCTGAGAGCAGCCAGGCAGAGAGGGACCTGGGGGTACTGGTTGACAGCCGCTGAACATGAGCCAGCAGTGTGCCCAGGGGGCCAAGAAGGCCAAGGGCATCCTGGCCTGCATCAGGAAGAGTGTGGCCAGCAGGAGCAGGGAAGTCCTTGTGCCCTGTGCTCAGCACTGCTGAGGCCACACCTTGAGTCCTGTGTCCAGTTCTGGGCCCCTCAGTTTAAGAAGGACATTGAGAGACTTGAAGGTGTCCAGAGAAGGGCAAGAAAGCTGGGGAGGGGTCTGGAGCACAGCCCTGGGAGGAGAGGCTGAGGGAGCTGGGGTTGCTTAGCCTGGAGAAGAGGAGGCTCAGGGGAGACCTTCTTGCTCTCTCCAACTCCCTGCAGGGAGGTTGGAGCCAGGTGGGGGTTGGTCTCTTCTCCCAGGCAGCCAGCACCAGAACAAGAGGACACAGTCTCAAGCTGTGCCAGCGGAGGTTTAGGCTGGAGGTGAGGAGAAAGTTCTTCCCTGAGAGAGTTGTTAGCCATTGGGATGTGCTGCCCAGGGAGGTGGTGGAGTCCCCATCCCTGGAGGTGTTCAGGAGGGGATTGGATGTGGCACTTGGTGCCATGGTTTAGCCATGAGGTCTGTGGTGCCAGCTTGGACTTGGTGATCTTTGAGGTCTCTTCCAGCCTTGGTGATTCTGTGAGACTGTGACAGGGGGCAGTGGTTTGAGACCAGGGGCAGGGGGGATTTAGGGTGGGCACTGGGAAGAAATTCTTTACTAGGAGGGTGGTGAGAGCCTGGCACAGGCTGCCCAGAGGAGCTGTGGATGCCTCATCCCTGGAGGTGTTTCAGACCAGGCTGGATGCTGTTTTGAGCAGCCTGGGCTGGTGGAAGGTGTCCCTGCCCATGGCAGGGGGTTGGTGCTGGGAGGTCCCTACGGGCTTGCACAAAGCACTTCTGTCCTAGGAGCTCAGCCCCATGCAGCTCTCACCATGGCTCACAGCAGGCTGATCAGCACCCCTCAAACCACCATGCCCCTGGGCTTTGCCCACAGCCCTGGTTCAGACACCTGCTGGAATTCAAACCCAAGGAATCCATTTCAGATTCCCAGAAGCGCCCAGGAGGCCTTTAGGATCCAGTGGGAGCTGCCCAGGGCTCACTGCCCAAGGCTCACTGCCCAAGGCTCACTGCCCAAGCTTCACTGCCCTGCACAATCCTGCCCTTCTCTCACAGAATGCTCTGAGCTGGAAGGGACCTCCAAGGGCCTTCCAGTGCCTGCAGGGGGCTGCAAGAATGCTGCAACAAAACCAGAAGTGGGGAGATTGAGATTGGCTGTGAGGAAGAAGTTGTTCCCCATGAGGGTGGTGAGAGCCTGGCACAGGTTGCCCAGGGAGGTGGTGGAAGCCTCCTGCCTGGAGGTGTTTGCAGCCAGGCTGGAGGTGGCTGTGAGCAACCTGCTGTGGTGTGAGGTGTCCCTGCCCATGGCAGGGGGGGTTGGGACTGGATGATCCTTGAGGTCCCTTCCAGCCCTGACAGCTCTGTGATTGAAGGCTGACCTGGTGCTGCAGCCAGCAGGGACATCCTCAGCTCCATCAGGACCCCTGAGCACTCTCCAAGCTGAGCTGCAGTGCTCCCAGGGCACCAAAAACCTCTGGGCAGCGTGGGGGAGGGGCTCCCCACTCTCACAGCAAGAAAATGACTTCTCCCTCTCCTCTCCTCTCCTCTCCTCTCCTCTCCTCTCCTCTCCTCTCCTCTCCTCTCCTCTCCTCTCCTCTCCTCTCCTCTCCTCTCCTCTCCTCTCCTCTCCTCTCCTCTCCTCTCCTCTCCCTCTCCCTCTCCCTCTCCCTCTCCCTCTCCCTCTCCCTCTCCCCTCTCCCTCTCCCTCTCCCTCTCCCTCTCCCTCTCCCTCTCCCTCTCCCTCTCCCTCTCCCTCTCCCTCTCCTCTCCTCGGGGATGGGATGTGTTCAGAGGGGATGGGATGTGCTGGGGGGGATGGGATGTGCTGGGGGGGATGGGATGTGCTGGGGGGATGGGATGTGCTGGGGGGGATGGGATGTGCTGGGGGTATGGGATGTGCTGGGGGGGGATGGGATGTGCTGGGGGGGGATGGGATGTGCTGGGGGGATGGGATGTGCTGGGGGGGATGGGATGTGCTGGGGGTATGGGATGTGCTGGGGGGGGATGGGATGTGCTGGGGGGGATGGGATGTGCTGGGGGGATGGGATGTGCTGGGGGGGGGATGGGATGTGCTGGGGGGATGGGATGTGCTGGGGGGGATGGGATGTGCTGGGAGGGGATGGGATGTGCTGGGGGGATGGGATGTGCTGGGGGGGATGGGATGTGCTGGGGGGGATGGGATGTGCTGGGGGGGATGGGATGTGCTCAGAGGGGATGGGATGTGCTGGGGGGGGATGGGATGTGCTGGGGGGGATGGGATGTGCTGGGGGGATGGGATGTGCTGGGAGGGGATGGGATGTGCTGGGGGGGATGGGATGTGCTCAGAGGGGATGGGATGTGCTGGGGGGGGATGGGATGTGCTGGGGGGATGGGATGTGCTGGGGGGATGGGATGTGCTGGGGGGATGGGATGTGCTCAGAGGGGATGGGATGTGCTGGGGGGGATGGGATGTGCTGGGGGGGGATGGGATGTGCTGGGGGGGATGGGATGTGCTGGGGGGATGGGATGAGCTCAGAGGGGATGGGATGTGCTGGGGGGGGATGGGATGTGCTGGGGGGGGATGGGATGTGCTGGGGGGGATGGGATGTGCTGGGGGGGGATGGGATGTGCTGGGGGGGATGGGATGTGATCAGAGGGGATGGGATGTGCTGGGGGGGATGGGATGTGCTGGGGGGGATGGGATGTGCTGGGGGGGATGGGATGTGCTGGGGGGATGGGATGTGCTGGGGGGGATGGGATGTGCTGGGGGGATGGGATGTGCTCAGAGGGGATGGGATGTGCTGGGGGGGGGATGGGATGTGCTGGGGGGGATGGGATGTGATCAGAGGGGATGGGATGTGCTGGGGGGGATGGGATGTGCTGGGGGGATGGGATGTGCTGGGGGGGGATTGGATGTGCTGCTGGGGGTGGTGGTCACCTGCAGCAAGGTTTTGCATGGGGAGGGGAAGAGAAGCACTGCTGGCAGAGAGGGGGAGCAGAGCCTTGGGCTGGGGGCAGCTCTCTGTGCCACAGCATCACAAGCTCCAGCTGTGAGACCTCTGGGTGCTGGCCTGGCACAGCACAGCAGCACTGGCAGCATACTCAGGGTGCAGAGGCAGCCTTGGCAGGTGGGGGCAGGTGTCTGTGCATTAGCTGAAGTGATCCCCCCCCTCACCCCCCAGCCCTTCCCCTCACCCCCAGCCCTTCCCCTCACCCCGTGTGAATCCATCCTCTGGCTCTGCAGTTTGGCAATTGCTGGCAGCCAGCTTCTGGGAATCAGGTTTGGGAGCGTGGGGCTGAGCCCAGGGCACTGAGTGCTGGCTCTGAGAGCAGAGCTGTGCTGCCTCTGAGAGCAGAGCTGTGCTGCCTCTGAGAGCAGAGCTGTGCTGCCCAGCTGCCCAGATGTGTTTTGCACAGCACTTCCAGGCCAGCCCAGCGGTGCCCGGGAGCCATCCCCACCTCCAGCTGCCACAAGCCCACCCCAGTTGTTTGTGTCCAGAGGCAAAAGCTCTCTCTGCCAAGCAGAGGGCTCCTGCCACATGCCCCCAGCCTCCCTGCACCTTCTCCCCCGAAGGTTTTGCAGTCCTCTCCCCTGGTCTGATAAAAGAGAGTTCCTCCCCAGAGCAAAGGCTCTGTAAGTGCTGCTGATCTAACCAGATGTGGCTCGACAAAGGCTCCATTGTAGGGCCCTGCTCAGGGCTTTCTGTTTTAACGATGCAGGCTTTGGTTGTTTGTTATGGTGAGAAATAGTTTCCCCCTCCAGATAGCCCCTGGAGAAATCCATGAGAGAAAATCCAGACTGTGACAAGTATGGCTTGTGAGGAATTCCAACCGGCACGACAAGGGAAGCAAATCGTCGTGGCAAGCCCACCACGGGGCCCTGGGCTCATGCCCTGCCCCTGCTGGGCTCAGCCTGCCCGGCCCCAGGTGAGCTGCCAGCACCCTGCCTAGCCCCAGCAGCAGCCCCTAAGGACTTCTGACCTCACCAACTGCAGCCCTGTGCCTCCTGCCCCAAGGTTCAACAAGAGCAAGGGCAGGGTCCTGCAGCTGGGTGGAGGCAATCCCAGGCACAAATGCAGGCTGGGCAGGGACTGGCTGGAAAGCAGCCCTGAGGAGAGAGCCTTGGGGGTGCTGGGGGAGGAGAAGCTCAGCAGGAGCAATCAGTGTGCACTTGCAGCCCAGAAAGCCAACCAGAGCCTGGGCTGCAGCAGGAGAAGTGTGGCCAGCAGGGCAAGGGAGGTGATTCTCCCCCTCTGCTCAGCTCTGGGGAGACCCCACCTGGAGTGTGAGCTCTGGGGAGACCACACCTGGGCGTAAACACCTCCAGGGACAGGGCCCCAACCACCTCCCTGCACAACCCATTCCAGGGCTTCACCACTCTCATGGGGAAGAACTTCCTCCTCCCCTCCAGCCTGAATCTCCCCACCTCCAGCTTCATTCCATTAGCAGAACTTGTTCAAGTAAGCACAAAGCTATTGGGGGATGGAAGTGACTCTGCTGCCAGGGCACAGCAGCAGCAGCAGCAGCACAGCAGCAGCAGCAGCAGCAGCGCAGCAGCAGCAGCAGCGCAGCAGCAGCACCAGCACCAGCACCAGCAGCAGCACCAGCAGCAGCACCAGCACCAGCACCAGCAGCAGCACCAGCAGCAGCACCAGCACCAGCAGCAGCAGCAGCAGCACAGCAGCACAGCAGCAGCAGCACAGCAGCACAGCAGCAGCAGCACAGCAACAGCAGCAGCAGCAGCACAGCAGCAGCACAGCAGCAGCAGCACCAGCAGCAGCAGCAGCAGCAGCACCAGCAGCAGCAGCAGCAGCAGCACAGCAGCACAGCAGCACAGCAGCAGCACCAGCAGCAGCAGCAGCAGCAGCACCAGCAGCAGCAGCAGCAGCACCAGCAGCAGCAGCAGCAGCAGCAGCACCAGCACCAGCAGCAGCAGCACCAGCACCAGCAGCAGCAGCACCAGCAGCAGCAGCAGCAGCACCAGCAGCAGCAGCAGCACCACCACCAGCACAGCAGCAGCAGCAGCAGCAGCAGCAGCAGCACAGCAGCACAGCAGCAGCACCAGCACCAGCAGCAGCAGCAGCAGCAGCACAGCAGCACAGCAGCAGCACCAGCAGCAGCAGCAGCAGCAGCACAGCAGCACAGCAGCAGCACCAGCACCAGCAGCACCAGCAGCACAGCAGCAGCAGCACAGCAGCAGCAGCAGAGCAGCAGCAGCAGCACAGCAGCAGCAGCAGCAGCACAGCAGCAGCACCAGCACCAGCACCAGCAGCACAGCAGCAGCAGCAGCAGCACCAGCAGCACAGCAGCAGCAGCAGCACAGCAGCAGCAGCACAGCAGCAGCAGCAGAGCAGCAGAGCAGCAGCAGCAGCACTCAGCAGCAGCATTCAGCAGCAGCACTCAGCAGCAGCACTCAGCAGCAGCAGCAGCAGCACAGCAGCAGCAGCAGCAGCAGCAGCAGCAGAGCAGCAGTAGCAGAGCTGCACAGCAGCAGCAGCAGAGCAGCAGCAGCACAGCAGCAGCAGCACCAGCAGCACCAGCAGCAGCAGCAGAGCAGCAGTAGCAGAGCTGCACAGCAGCAGCAGCAGAGCAGCAGCAGCACAGCACCAGCACCAGCAGCAGCAGCACCAGCAGCACAGCAGCAGCAGCAGCACCAGCAGCAGCAGCACAGCAGCAGCAGCACTCAGCAGCAGCAGCACAGCAGCAGCAGCAGCAGCAGCAGCACCAGCAGTAGCAGCAGCAGCAGAGCAGCAGCAGCAGCAGCAGCACCACCACCACCACCACCAGCAGCAGCAGCAGCAGCACCAGCACAGCAGCTGCAGCAGCAGCAGCACCACCACCACCAGCAGCAGCAGCAGCACCACCACCACCAGCAGCAGCAGCAGCACCACCACCACCAGCAGCAGCAGCAGCAGCAGCAGCACCACCACCACCACCACCAGCACCACCACCAGCAGCAGCACAGCAGCACCACCAGCAGCACCAGCAGCAGCTGAGCCTCAGGACCTGCATCCTTCCCAGCCCAGCTCCTCCGGCGCTCCGCAGAGCATGGGGCAGGGCTGAGGGCAGATGTGGTATCCTCACCTCCTGGCACAAGCTTCTCCTTCCCAGTGGTGGCTCACAGGAAGGCTGGCAGACTCTGCCTGGCCTGGCCAGGGCCCATCAGACCTGGGCACACAGGCTTCACAGTCTCACAGTCTCACAGTATAACCAAGGCTGGAAAGGACCTCAGAGATCATCGAGTCCAACCTATCAACACAGACCTCATGACTACACCATGGCACCAAGTGCCACATCCAATCCCCTCCTGAACACCTCCAGGGATGGGGACTCCACCACCTCCCTGGGCAGCACATCCCAATGACCAATGACTCGCTTGGTGAAGAACTTCCTCCTCACCTCGAGTCTAAACCTCCCCTGGCACAGCTTGAGACTGTGTCCTCTTGTTCTGGTGCTGGCTGCCTGGGAGAAGAGACCAACCCCCACCTGGCTACAGCCTCCCTGCAGGGAGTTGTAGAGGGCAAGAAGGTCTCCCCTGAGCCTCCTCTTCTCCAGGCTAAGCAACCCCAGCTCCCTCAGCCTCTCCTCACAGGGCTGTGCCCCAGACCCCTCCCCAGCTTTCTTGCCCTTCTCTGGACACCTTCAAGTCTCTCAATGTCCTTCTTGACCTGAGGAGCCCAGAACTGGACACAGGACTCCAGGTGTGGCCTAAGCAGTGCTGAGCACAGGGCACAAGGACTTCCCTGCTCCTGCTGGCCACACTCTTCCTGATGCAGGCCAGGATGCCCTTGGCCTTCTTGGCTGCCTGGGCACACTGCTGGCTCATATTCAGGCGGCTGTCAATCAGCACCCCCAGGTCCATCTCTGCCTGGCTGCTCTCAGCCACTCTGCCCCCAGCCTGTAGCTCTGCCTGGGGTTGCTGTGGCCAAAGTGCAGCCCCTGGCACTGGGACTTGTTGAATGCCATCCCATCAGAGGCTTAGAGTGGAGCAAGACGCCAGGCACCAGGAGAAGGCCACACACCTCCGCAGCGAGCAAAGGGAGCTCAGCCTCCCCAGGCAGGCCCTGACTCTGCTGGTGCTTGGCTAAAAACCGACCAGAAAACCACCTCTGGGAACTCCCTTTTGTGGGCAGCACTGAGCAGAAGCTCAGCCCAGGAGGCTGCCTGGGAGGAGGGGGTTTTGATGGCTCCCAGCCGCAGGCACTCTGCAGCCTCGCTTCCCCAGCAGCCTGCTGCGGCCGGGCAGGCAGCTCATCCATCCTCTGACAATCCTCAGCTGCACAAAACTCAGCAGCCAGGATTTATGTGCCTCTGATAAGGCAGAGGAGGGCACTGCTAAGGTTCTGGCTTCTGCTGGCTGTCAAGCTCCTTGCCTAGCACTTCATGTCAAGCTGACACCACCACAAGGCTCCTCCAGCCAGGGTGTCCTGGAGGTATCACAGTATCAGTCAGGGTTGGAAGGGACCACAAGGATCAGCCAGCCCCAACCCCCCTGCCATGGGCAGGGACACCCCACACTAGATCAGCCTGCCCAGAGCCTCATCCAGCCTGGCCTTAAACACCCCCAGGGACAGGGCCCCAACCACCTCCCTGCACAACCCAGTCCAGGGCTTCACCACTCTCATGGGGAAGAACTTCCTCCTCCCTTCCAGCCTCAATCTCCCCACCTCCAGCTTCATTCCATTCCCCCTAGTCCTATCACTGCCTGAGATCCTGAGCAGTCCCTCCCCAGCCTTCCTGGAGCCCCCTGCAGATCCTGGAAGGCCACAATGAGGTCACCTGGGAGCCTTCTCTTCTCCAGACTGAACAGCCCCAACTCCTTCAGTCTGTGCTCACAGCAGAGCAGCTCCAGCCCTCTGCTCATCCTCCTGGCCCTGCTCTGGACACCTTCCAGCACCTCCACATCCCTCTTGCCATAGGGGCTCCAGAACTGGAGGCAGGACTCCAGGTGGGGTCTCCCCAGAGCTGAGCAGAGGGGGAGAATCACCTCCCTTGCCCTGCTGGCCACACTTCTCCTGCTGCAGCCCAGGATCTGGTTGGCTTTCTGGGCTGCAAGTGCACACTGAGAGCTCCTGGTGAGCTTCTCCTCCCCCAGCACCCCCATGGCTCTCTCCTCAGGGCTGCTTTCCAGCCAGTCCCTGCCCAGCCTGCATTTGTGCCTGGGATTGCCTCCACCCAGCTGCAGGACCCTGCCCTTGCTCTTGTTGAACCTCCTGAGGCTGGCTTGTGCCCACCTCTCCAGCCTGTCCAGGTCCCTCGAGCCCAGGGCTGTGCCACAGGCCATGGGATGGATCCTTTCACTGCCTCAGTTTCTCCAGGGGTGCAAGCAGGGTCTTGCAGCCAAGTGCTCAGAGGCATGCAAAGGTTGGTGTCCAAGACCCAGAGCTGTCAGTCTTGAAGCAAACAGCACCACAGCTGCCCACAGCATCTGCATCTGCCACAGGGACAGGACCTGGGCACACAGCAGCTTAGGTCTTGTGGATCCACCCCAAGGCTGTCCTCAGGGCAGGCAGCAGCAGAGCCAAAGTGGTGGCTGGGGTGGGACAACAGCTCACAGCCTCATCTCCATCCACTGCCACCCCCAAGGCAGGCACAGCCACCACCCAGGGCAGAGCTTGGCAGGCTCCATGAAGGGTAATGGCTGCATAGTATCACAGTATCAGTCAGGGTTGGAAGGGACCACAAGGATCAGCCAGTTCCAGCCCCCCTGCCATGGGCAGGGACACCCCACACTAGATCAGAGCCTCCTCCAGCCTGGGCTTAAGCACCTCCAGGGACAGGACCATGAAGGGTGATGGCTCCACCAGCATCCCCAGTGGCCCTGGCAGCTCTCCCCTGGGGCTGCAGCTGTCTGGCAACAGGTAGGAGTTCCCCCAAACCCAGAGAGCCACGAAGGAGCAGCTGAGAGCTTTGCTCAGCCCTGGTGGGGTCTGAAGCCCCCCAGGTGAGGCTCTGCCTTCAGCCAGCCTGGGCCTCTGCCAAGTGGCTCATTGCTGGGGGCACATCACCCAGGGCAGGGTGTCCTCTGCCTGGGCAGGAAGGAGCTGCCTCCAGGGGCCTGCTCCCCCCATCTGCCTCCACACAAGGAGCAGGGCAGGCTGCCTCTGGCAGCAGGGCAGGAGCAGTTCTCCCTTTCTGCTGGCTGCAGGTGGAAGCCTGGAGGGGCAGTGCCCAGAGCTGTGCTGTGAAGCCATTCTCCATGCACAGCTCTGCTTTTCCATGGCTGCTAAGTTCCCACTCCCAGCCCCCACTGCTCTGGGCTGGGATTTGTCATGCTTGTTCTCCCCCAGAGCAGTTCCTGGAGGTAAGCTCAGCAGCAGCAGTTCCTCATCTGCCTTTCGTCACGGCAGGCACCAGGCAGCCGCCGAGTGCTGCCGAGCCGGGGAGGGAGGTGGCAGGAGGGAGGACCTCTGCCCCACAGCACAGCAGCACACAGCACAGCCCCCCAGGAGCCTCCCAGCAGCAACCCCTGTGCCCAGGCAGGGACCTACAGCCACCCACAGCTGAGCACCCCACGCAGCTCCACAGGGCTGCGGTGCAGAGGGCTCAGAGGGAGCTCTGCTGAGCAGCAGCGAAGCAAACAGCACCCAGAGGTGCCCTGGGTGCAAGTGCCAGCTCTGAACCTGCCTGGTCAGGGGTGGGGCTGGGGGTGGAGAGGCCTGAGGGGGACACAGAGCCTTGGTCTTGCACAAGGAAATGTCACTTGCAGCTGGGCACAGCTCTGCTGAGCACTGCCAGCCCTGTGCCCCCCACAGCTCTGCTGAGCACTGCCAGCCCTGTGCCCCCCACAGCCCTGCTGAGCACAGCCCTGTGCCCCCCACAGCCCTGCTGAGCACAGCCCTGTGCCCCCCACAGCCCTGCTGAGCACAGCCCTGTGCCCCCCACAGCCCTGCTGAGCACTGCCCTGTGCCCCCCACAGCCCTGCTGAGCACAGCCCTGTGCCCCCCACAGCTCTGCTGAGCACTGCCCTGTGCCCCCCACAGCCCTGCTGAGCACAGCCCTGTGCCCCCCACAGCTCTGCTGAGCACTGCCAGCCCTGTGCCCCCCACAGCTCTGCTGAGCACTGCCCTGTGCCCCCCACAGCTCTGCTGAGCACTGCCTGCCCTGTGCCCCCCACAGCCCTGCTGAGCACTGCCCTGTGCCCCCCACAGCTCTGCTGAGCACTGCCCTGTGCCCCCCACAGCCCTGCTGAGCACAGCCCTGTGCCCCCCACAGCCCTGCTGAGCACTGCCCTGTGCCCCCCACAGCTCTGCTGAGCACTGCCCTGTGCCCCCCACAGCTCTGCTGAGCACTGCCAGCCCTGTGCCCCCCACAGCTCTGCTGAGCACTGCCTGCCCTGTGCCCCCCACAGCTCTGCTGAGCACTGCCAGCCCTGTGCCCCCCACAGCTCTGCTGAGCACTGCCTGCCCTGTGCCCCCCACAGCTCTGCTGAGCACTGCCAGCCCTGTGCCCCCCACAGCTCTGCTGAGCACTGCCTGCCCTGTGCCCCCCACAGCCCTGCTGAGCACTGCCCTGTGCCCCCCACAGCTCTGCTGAGCACTGCCAGCCCTGTGCCCCCCACAGCCCTGCTGAGCACTGCCAGCCCTGTGCCCCCCACAGCTCTGCTGAGCACTGCCCTGTGCCCCCCACAGCCTGCTGAGCACTGCCAGCCCTGTGCCCCCCACAGCTCTGCTGAGCACTGCCCTGTGCCCCCCACAGCCCTGCTGAGCACTGCCAGCCCTGTGCCCCCCACAGCTCTGCTGAGCACTGCCCTGTGCCCCCCACAGCCTGCTGAGCACTGCCCTGTGCCCCCCACAGCTCTGCTGAGCACTGCCAGCCCTGTGCCCCCCACAGCTCTGCTGAGCACTGCCAGCCCTGTGCCCCCCACAGCCCTGCTGAGCACTGCCCTGTGCCCCCCACAGCTCTGCTGAGCACTGCCAGCCCTGTGCCCCCCACAGCCTGCTGAGCACTGCCAGCCCTGTGCCCCCCACAGCTCTGCTGAGCACTGCCCTGTGCCCCCCACAGCCTGCTGAGCACTGCCCTGTGCCCCCCACAGCCCTGCTGAGCACAGCCCTGTGCCCCCCACAGCCCTGCTGAGCACTGCCCTGTGCCCCCCACAGCTCTGCTGAGCACTGCCAGCCCTGTGCCCCCCACAGCCCTGCTGAGCACTGCCCTGTGCCCCCCACAGCTCTGCTGAGCACTGCCCTGTGCCCCCCACAGCCCTGCTGAGCACTGCCCTGTGCCCCCCACAGCCCTGCTGAGCACTGCCAGCCCTGTGCCCCCCACAGCTCTGCTGAGCACTGCCCTGTGCCCCCCACAGCTCTGCTGAGCACTGCCCTGTGCCCCCCACAGCCTGCTGAGCACTGCCCTGTGCCCCCCACAGCCCTGCTGAGCACTGCCCTGTGCCCCCCACAGCCCTGCTGAGCACTGCCAGCCCTGTGCCCCCCACAGCTCTGCTGAGCACTGCCCTGTGCCCCCCACAGCTCTGCTGAGCACTGCCCTGTGCCCCCCACAGCCTGCTGAGCACTGCCCTGTGCCCCCCACAGCCCTGCTGAGCACTGCCCTGTGCCCCCCACAGCCTGCTGAGCACTGCCAGCCCTGTGCCCCCCACAGCCCTGCTGAGCACTGCCCTGTGCCCCCCACAGCTCTGCTGAGCACTGCCCTGTGCCCCCCACAGCCCTGCTGAGCACTGCCCTGTGCCCCCCACAGCCCTGCTGAGCACTGCCAGCCCTGTGCCCCCCACAGCTCTGCTGAGCACTGCCCTGTGCCCCCCACAGCTCTGCTGAGCACTGCCCTGTGCCCCCCACAGCTCTGCTGAGCACTGCCTGCCCTGTGCCCCCCACAGCCCTGCTGAGCACTGCCAGCCCTGTGCCCCCCACAGCTCTGCTGAGCACTGCCAGCCCTGTGCCCCCCACAGCTCTGCTGAGCACTGCCTGCCCTGTGCCCCCCACAGCTGTGACTCCTGAGCACTGCTCACAGTCTCACAGAATCACCAAGGCTGGAAGAGACCTCAAAGATCATCAAGTCCAAGCTGGCACCACAGACCTCATGACCAAACCATGGCACCAAGTGCCACATCCAATCCCCTCTGGAACACCTCCAGGGATGGGGACTCCACCACCTCCCTGGGCAGCACATCCCAAAGGCTAACAACTCTCTCTGGGAAGAATTTCTTCCTAACATCCAGCCTAAACCTCCCCTGGCACAGCTTGAGACTGTGTCCTCTTGTTCTGGTGCTGGCTGCCTGGGAGAAGAGCCCAACCCCCACCTGGCTACAACCTCCCTGCAGGGAGTTGCAGAGAGCAAGAAGGTCTCCCCTGAGCCTCCTCTTCTCCAGGCCAAGCAACCCCAGCTCCCTCAGCCTCTCCTCACAGGGCTGTGCTCCAGACCCCTCCCCAGCTTTCTTGCCCTTCTCTGGACACCTTCAAGTCTCTCAATGTCCTTCTTGACCTGAGGAGCCCAGAACTGGACACAGGACTCAAGGTGTGGCCTAAGCAGTGCTGAGCACAGGGCACAAGGACTTCCCTGCTCCTGCTGGCCACACTCTTCCTGATGCAGGCCAGGATGCCCTTGGCCTTCTTGGCCCCCTGGGCACACTGCTGGCTCATGTTCAGGCAGCTGTCAATCAGCACCCCCAGGTCCTTCTCTGCCTGGCTGCTCTCAGCCACTCTGCCCCCAGCCTGTAGCACTGCCTGGGGTTGCTGTGGCCAAAGTGCAGCCCCTGGCACTGGGACTTGTTGAATGCCATCCTGTTGGCCTCTGCCCATCTGTCCAGCCTGTCCAGGTCTCTCTGCAGAGCCCTTCTGCCCTCTAACTGACCAACATCTGCTCCCAGCTTGCTGTCATCTGCAGATTTGCTTATGACTGAGATGTTCAAGGTGAGGCTGGACAGGGCTCTGGGCAGCCTGATCTGGTAGAGGATGTCCCTGCTCAGTGCAGGGGTTGGACTGGGTGAGCTCTGGAGCTCCCTTCCAGCCCAAACCATTCTCAGGTTCTGTGGCCCTGTGAATGTCTCCAGGGGTGAGGCTTCCACCACATGCTTGGGAACCCTGCAGCTCCTGCAGCTCCTCTTCCTCCAGCCTCAGCAGAGCTCCTCCAGCCCATCCACACTGCACCCACAGCTGCTCCCCTCCTGTGCCCTGTCCCTGCCTTCCCTCTCCCTCTCAAGTCCAGCACCAGCTGCTCTCTGGCCTCTGCTCTTCTCATTCTCTGAGGGCCCAGCTCCACCTCAGCTCCTTTCAGATCCTACTGTGACATTCAACTGCCTCTTGCTGCCACAGAAGCAGTTTTATGTGCTCCCCACCTCAGGAGGCTCAGGACCTCTGCAGCTTGCTGCCCAGAGCTCTCTCCTCAAGCTCTCCCTTCTGTCTTTATCCTTGCAGACTGACTTCTGTGGTGCCCTCTCACCAGCAGTGCTCCTCCAGAGCTCAGCATCAGCCCTTTGTGTCCCACACCCAGAAGGCTCTGCAGGCTGCTGGAAGCTGCTGGTCTTGGACCCACAGACAGACACAGGTCTGCAGAGATGGAATCTGCCCAGATAGGCTCCAGCACAGCCTGGAGTCTCATGCTGCAGCATGGCCCCCAGCACAAGAAGGACCTGGAGCTGCTGGAGAGAGGCTCCAGAGGAGGCCACAGAGATGATCAGAGGCTGCAGACCCTCCCCTGTGGGGCCAGGCTGGGAGAGCTGGGCCTGTGCAGCCTGGAGAGGAGAAGGCTCCAGGGAGACCTCCTGGTGGCCTTGCAGGGCTTCAGGGGCTGAGCAGAAAGCTGGGGACAGACTTTTGAGCAGGACCTCCAGTGCCAGGACAAAGGGTGATGGTTTGAACTAAAAGAGGGAGATTGAGAGTGGAGAGAAGGGGGAAATGTTTGCTCCTGAGGGTGCTGAGTCCCTGTCCCAGGCTGCCCAGAGAGCTGGGAGCTGCCCCATCCCTGGCACCAGTGCAGGGCAGGTTGGTTGGGGCTGTGAGCAGCCTGCTCTGGCTGGGGCTGTCCCTGCTGGCTGCAGGGGCTTGGCCTGGATGAGTTTTGGTCCCTTCCAACCCAAGCCAGTCTGGGATTCTTTGGGTGTGTGTTCTGCTGAGACACACTGGAACAGGAGCATTGCATCCCCCTGGGGGCACCTGTGCAGAGCACCCAAAGAGAGAATTCAGTGCAGAATGAAGAGATCTCAGCAAATGAGCACAAAGGAACTGCTCCTGGGTTGTGTGAACTGCTCCTCTGCTGCCTCTGACATGAGGACAGCTGTGCTTCAGCTGCCCTGCAGCAGCACAGGCAGGGAGTCTGGCACTGCCACCCTGGGGAGGCAAAGGCTGCAGATGGGGAGCCTGGCACAGACTCACTCACAGGCTGCATGGGGTTGCAAGGGACCCTCAAAGGCCACCTTCAGCCCCCCTGCAGGCAGCAGGGACCCCTCCAACCAGAGCAGGCTGCCCAGGGACACAGCCAGGCTGAGCTTGACTGTCTGGCAGGGCTGGAGCCTCCCCCTGGAGCCTGGGCAAGCTGCTGCAGCAGTGATTTGGGTGCCAGGTGAAAGCAGTGCAGCAGGGAAGGAGCGGGCGCTCGCTGAGCCAGGTCTCCACAGCCACCTCCTGATCTGCCCTGTGCACAGCAGGAGCTGCTGGCCGAGCTGTGCTCCAGCACAATGCAGCAGGCACTGCTGCCCCTGCCAAGGGGGGAGATAAACTGTCAGTGACTCGCAGATTAAGCATCCAGATGTAAATGAATCCATTGCTATGCAACTGATAGGGCTCAGGATGCAGGATGGAGTCAGGTCTGGAGAGCTCTCTCAATGGCCAGAGAATTTATAACCTGTATTCATGGCCCTCTCTGCAAAGGGCTGCCTAACAATGCTGGAGCTTGCAAGCATTGTTCCCTTTGAAGGGCTTTGCCACTCTACCCCCCACTCCTCTGCCCCCAATTTACTCCCCTCCTGCCTGGCTCCCCCCAGCCCTGCTCTGCACCCTCCCCTCCTCCTGATCACACAGGAAGAAGGCTGGGGGGGGGGGGAGGTGACCTCCCCAGCAAAATTTGCTATTCATGTTCTGTTCCCCCTCACAAATCCTTAACTTCTTGTCTCTTTTTAAGCTTTTTTTCTCTTGAGAAAGCAAAGATCAAAGGCCTTGGGGCTGCTGCTTTCTGAAGGAGGCACTGCCTGCCATGGGAAAGCGGCGGCAGGGAAGGGCTGCACAGAGCTGCTTCTGGCTGGGGGTGGGGGAGAGACAATGGGGCAGGGCTTTCTTCCCTGGAAATGCTCTCTGCAGGCCTCTTCCAAGCAGCCCTGCCAGCAAGGCCAAGGAAGCAGAGGATCCTTCGGGCTGGGGAAGCCCTTTAGGCTGATCCAGCCCGCTGCAGCCCTGCAGCAGCCCTCCCAGGCCGGCTGGGAGAGCGCAGCCCCAGCCCCCCGGGCAGGCTTTGCCCTGGGGTCACACAGGGATGGGGCTGGTGCCCTCCAGCAGCCAGGAGGGACAGCCAGAGCCCAGCTGTGCCCTCTGCACAGCACACAGCCACCAGCAGCAGGTCCCTCCCGTGGTGCCTGGCCCCTGTGTGTGCCTCCTGAGTGCCCTTTGCAGAGGAGAGCCAGGGGGGCTCCCAGCACTGCTCCCAGCACTGCTCCCAGCAGAGGGGGGAAAAGCAGCCAAGCATGGGCCTGCAGAGCTGTCCCCTGGGCCTGCCACCTGCACACAGCAGAGCTGCACCTTCACAGCTGCTCCTGCACCCAGGCCTGTGCAGGGCTCAACACAGAGGCTGCCTTTCAGAGGTCCATTTCAAAGGGCTGTGCTCTCTGCTCCCCAGGGATCCACCTCTGCTATGGAGGAGAGCTAAAAGCTTCACAGAGAAGGAAGGGGAGGGATGCAAAAGACCTTCCTCCCAGGCTGTGTGTGGTAAGCTCATCTCCAGGCAGGATTTTGAGGGCCCCAGGTACCTTTGCAGGGCACTGGGCTGTGCTCCCTCCCTCGGTCTGCCACTGGCTGCTGCCTTCCTCAGGCCAGCTGAGTCCCCAGGCAGAAGCTGCACAGCAGTGAGAGATGTGCACCACAGCCCTGGTACTGAACAGAGCAGGGGGAAAGGGCTCTTGGCCCAAAGGTTTGTGTCAGCTGCCAGCTGGAGATGGAACTTCAAAGCAGAGGCTGAAGTCTCTAAGGAGGGACCAGGCCTGCTGAGAAAGCTTTAATCGTGGTGGCTTGGACAGGCAGCACACCAACAGGCTCCCTTGTGGAGCCCTCCTGCTCCTGGGAAGTAGCTGCTCTGCACTTTTGGGTTTGGGAAAACCTGACCTGAACTCAGTTTTCTGCTCTAAGTCTGACCTCAGGCCTTGCTGGCACAGGAAGGCCAATCTGCAAAGCCCCTCCAGTTGGCCAGCATCTCCTCTCCTCACAGAAATCCCTCCCTGTCCATCTCTCCTGAGGGCCATGACCCATCCAAGACTTCAGAGGGTGCCCAGTTCTGCTCTGACAGTTCTGCTGTGGTCTCTGCTCTGCACTCTGCTGCTGCCAGAGCTCTCGTGGACTTCCCACTCTGGCTCATGCGCCACTGTCCTCCCCTGTCAGGACCTGGCACCTTCATGCTCTACAACAAATCAACCACCCCTGCAGAGCCACCCACCAGCATGGGCAGCTCAGGCACAGCTCTCTCACTGTCCTTCTGGCTCTGGAACACACAGGACAGGGCAGGATCTGAGCCCTGCTTCCCCCATGCAATGCTCCATCTTCTGAGCAGCAGCCTTTGTGCCACGGCACTGGCAACAGCCTGCACCCAAACCCAAGGTGCTGCACTCATGTCCCCTTGTGGGGCAAGGCTGGGAGAGCTGGGGCTGTGCAGCCTGGGGAAGAGAAGGCTCCAGGCAGACCTCAGAGCAACCTTCCAGCACCTGAAGGGCTCCAGGAGAGCTGGGGAGGGACTCTGGCCAAGGGCTGGGAGTGCCAGGCTGAGGAACAATGGCTTTGAGCTGGGAGAGGGGAGAGTGAGAGTGGAGAGGAGGAAGAAATTGTTGAGAGTGAGGCTGGGGAGACTCTGGCACAGGCTGCCCAGGGAGGCTGTGGCTGCCTCCTGCCTGGAGGTGCTCAGGGCCAGGCTGGATGAGGCCTTGAGCAAGCTGGGCTGGGGGGAGGTGTCCCTGCCCAGGGCAGGGGGCTGGGACTGGGTGAACTTCAAGGTCCCTTCCAACCTAAACCATTTCATGAACCTATGACTCAGTGCAGCTCTCCCAGTGGACAGGAGAGCCCTGGCACACCAATGCCCATGGGCTTGCTGCCAGCCATGAGTGAGCTGCTGGCACCCAGCTGGCTGTGTTTGGGCTGGTGGCACCCAGGGGAGGGAGGGTGGCAGCTGGGCAGTGGCTCTGCTGGTGCTCTTCAGGTCTCTTCCAACCCAACCCACTCTACAAGCCTATGTCAGGAGCAGCTCCCTGCAGACCAACCACATTTCCCAACCCCACCTTCTCCCACAGCAGCCTCTGGTTCAGCTCAGCCACCTTAGATTAGAATCTGCTAAGTGTGCTGCTGTGCATATCCCGTGAGGGCTTCTCTAACCCACAGCACAAAGGACCTGCAGCACCCACGGTGCTGGAACACATTCCAGGGCTCAGAGGAGCAGGAGGAATTCATCCACAGGGCTGCTCTGCCTTCCAAGCTGCTCTCCTGACACAGGCTTCAAGAATGTGTTTCCTCTGCAGGCTCCACCAATGCCTGCAGGAGGCTGGGGAGCCAAGGGAACAGCTGCCTCTGCTCACAGCTCAACCACTTTCACCACCCCCCAAGCCCCAGCTCTGGAGCGGTCTCATTGCTGGAGAGAAGTGTCTGTGCTGAAAGAAAAATGTCAATTGCTCAGGGAGAGAGAGGGAGAGGAGAGAGGGAGGGAGAGGAGAGAGGGAGGGAGGGAGGGAGGGAGGGAGGGAGATGCCAAATTAGCACCAGTGACCCACGACCAGAAATGCAAACCATTCCCTGGGGGAGACTGAAGGCAGTTGGATGTCCTCAGCAAAGAGCCTGGGGGCTGCCACGGTGCTGAGCCCCCTCTCCCCCTCACCCTGCCATGGCTGTGAGCCACTTGCTGCCCCAAGGCACTGCTGATGCATTTTGCTCTGCTGCTGGCTGGGGAACCCAACCTGCAAGCCTGCCAGATGTGTGTGCTGGGAGGGAGCAGGCAGGTGGCAACCATCCCCCCCCCCCCCCCAATCCTCCCTGCTGTGCCAGGGCAAGCCAGGTCCTTGGCACTGCTCTCCAGTCTGCACTTTCCTCTGAGCCACAGCAACTCTGCTCAAGCCAGCTGAGGCTCTGCAGAGTGAGGGCCACTGCAGGGTGGCAGCACAGCAAAGCCAGCAGCAAGCTCCTGGGGTCAGAGGCAGTGCAGGCAGCAGCCAGGAGCACAGCACAGCACCAGCCCAGGGCACCACAGCAACCAAAGCCCTGAGCTGCCTCCTCCTCACTGCCTGCTGCCTCCTGACAGCTTGGCCTCCTCTGTCTGCCTCCAGCTGGCTCTGGGATGGGCAATCCTGCCCAGCTCAGCAGTGGGCAGCAGGGAGCACAGCAGCCAGCCCCAGCACACCTGGGCAACACAGCAGCCTGTGGCTGGCAGGGTGGTGCCACAGTGCTGCTCCCATGGGCACCCAGAGAGGGCTGCACTCCTAGGAGGGACAGGGGATGGCTGCACAGCTCTGGGGGCATCAGGAGGAGCTCTGGGGAAGCTTAGGCCGAACACAAGCTGTAGGAGGAGAGGCTGAGGGAGCTGGGGTTGCTTAGCCTGGAGAGGAGGAGGCTCAGGGGAGACCTTCTTGCTCTCCAACTCCCTGCAGGGAGGTTGTAGCCAGGTGGGGGTTGGGCTCTTCTCCCAGGCCCCCAGCACCAGAACAAGAGGCCACAGTCTCAAGCTGTGCCAGGGGAGGTTTAGGCTGGAGGTGAGGAGGAAGTTCTACACAGAGAGAGAGATTGGCCATGGGAATGTGCTGCCCAGGGAGGTGGTGGAGTCCCCATCCCTGGAGGTGTTCAGGAGGAGACTTGATGGGGTGCTTGGTGCCATGGGTTAGTTGGTTGGGTGGTGTTGGATGATAGATTGGACTTGATCTTGAAGGTCTCTTCCAGCCTGGTCTGGTCCATTCCATCCCATTCCATTCCATTCCATTCCATTCCATTCCATTCCATTCCATTCCATTCCATTCCATTCCATTCCATTCCATTCCATCCCATTCCATTCCATTCCATTCCATTCCATTCCATTCCAAACATTTCTTTGCTGCAGGAGTGGTCAGGGATTGGCAGAGGCTGCCCAGGGGGGTGGTGGAGTCCCCATGGCTGGAGGTGTGCAGGGAGCCTGTGGATGTGGCAGCTCAGGGCACAGTTTGGGGGCCATGGCAGTTGGGTTACAGCTGCACTTGATGACCTTAAAGGTCTTCCCAACCTCACTGATCCCATGAAGTGCCAACCCTGCCTTTCTCCAGTCAGCAAGGCCCTCCTGGCTTTCCCAGTACATCCATCCATGCTCAGAAAGCAATCCCAAGGGCTCAGAAGTGCTGTGGGTGGAACACTGCAGACCTAAAGGATGTGACAGCAATTTGTCTCCAGGTGAGTACCCAACAGCAGCCCCTAAGCACAGTGCCAGACTCCACTGGCAGCACAGAGGGCTGCAGCCACCAGCACAGTGCAGGAGGCAGGGAGAGGGAAAGGCCCTGGGGGCAGGGGCTGCAGCAGAGGCATTTTGGGCACCCTGCTCTCTGTCTCCAGCAGCCAAAAGCTCAGCAGGGCCACAACTGCTGAGGCAGTGCCTAGAAGGGAACAGCAGGGCCAGTGTTCAGGGAGCTGTGCAGGCAGCCTGGCTGCCTTGCCCTGATGAATGTGTGACCTCTGCATGACTCCTTCCCTGCCAGCAAGCTGCCTGCACAGGAAGAATGAGCACACATCTGAAGCACATCCCAGCAGGATCTGAGCTGTGAAGATGTACACTGCAGAACCCTGCAGTTGGCAGTTGTTTGCACCACTACAGGGACAGAAATAAACCCATGGGTGAATTCAACCTTTCACAGCAGGGTAGAGGCTGGAAGGGACCTCTGGAGCTCACCCAGTCCAAGCCCTGCTCCAGCAGTGCACCCACAGCAGCTTGCCCAGGAGCACAGTGCCCAGGGGGGTTGGAAGCTGCCCACACACAGAGACTCCACAACCTCTCTGGGCAGCCTGCTCCAGGCCTCCAACAGCCTCACAACAAAGAAGTTTCTCCTCCTGTTCAGGTGGAACCTCCTGGGTGCCAGTCTGTGCCCCTTGCCCCTTGTGCTGGCCCTGGGCACCACTGAGCAGAGTCTGGCCCCAGCCTCTTGCCCCCCACAGCTGCTTTAGCTCTTGCTGAGCATTGCTCAGCTCCCCTCTGGGGCTGCTCTTCTCCAGGCTCTCAGCCCCAGAGCTCTCAGCCTTTGCTCCTCCCAGAGCTGCTCCAGGCCCCTCAGCATCTTCCCAGCCTCCCCTGGACCCTCTCCAGCAGTTCCCTGTCTCTCTTGGACTGGGGAGCCCAGAGCTGGACCCAGGACTCCAGATGTGGCCTCACCAGGGCAGAGTAGGGGCAGAGAAGAACCTCCCTTGACCTGCTGGCCACACTCTCCTGAATACAGCCCCAGATGCCATTGGCCTTCTTGGCCACAAAAGCACTCTGCTGGCTCCTGGGCAACTTGTGCAGACACAGGGGCTCACAAGGTCTGCAGTCAGCATCCTGGGTGAGCTCTAATGAAGATGTAGGTAAAGATTTGTTGACTGAGGCTGAATCCATCTCAGCAGCCCAGTCCCTAAACTTGGTGGGAGTTGGCTTCATGTCCACAGCCACCAGCAGATGCTCCACACCTGGAGCTCCTCAGCAAACAGCCTTAAACCCAGCCCCACAAGCAAGCAGAAGCAAGCTGCAAGCTGTCTCTGGGTAGTTTCTGCACAGAGGTGAAATTTGCCTAAGAGCCTGGACAGTCCCTGTCCTCTGGGGAAAGGCCAGCCATGCTCTGCAGGGGCTTCAGCTGTGGGCAGGGGCTTCAGCTGTGGGCAGGGGCACTCCCAGAACAGGTTGCCCAGGCCAGGCCCAGGCTGCCCAGGGCAGTGGTGGAGTCCCCATCCCTGGAGGGGTTTCAGAGCTGTGGAGATGTGGTGCTGAGGCCATGGCTCAGTGGTGCCCTGGCAGTGCTGGGGTAAGGCTTGGACTTGATCTGGAAGGTCTCTGCCAAGCAAAATGATTCTGTGAGTCTCTGCCTTCACCAGGCCATGGGCAGGGACATCACAGCCCCGAGAGTGCCCTGGGTGCAGCTTGCTGTGCGGCTCTCCCCTTGGCTTCTCCTCCTCATTCCTGTCTCATCTTGACTTGCTCTCTGCCTGCTGAGTGCTGCTTTTCTAGCAGCATCCATCCAGCTGCACCATGAGGAGACAAAAAGCCCTCAGGGACCTCCTTTTCTCCCCAGCTTTGGTATTTGGCTCCTGTGCTTCGATCCCTTCCGTACCGACAGAGGTGGCCGCGGCCGGCAGCGAGCTGCTCCTGCGCTGCAGCCTCTTTGCTGACAGCTTGCAGCGGCCCTGACTCCAATTGCTCCTCCAAATGTGCTCTGCCCTGCAGACCTCCATTGAGAGCTGAGGAAACAGCTCCCCAGAGAAGCCCCAGGGCCTCTGAGGCAGCCTGACAGAACCTTGCTCTCTCTTCAACTTCCAAAGCCGCTCGCTTCTCCCTCTTTGTGACTGCCCCAGCTGGCTGGGAGTGTTGGAACAAACCTCTGCAGCAGAGAGGCTGCCTGGGGGTGGGGGCTGGGCTGCAGCCTCCCAGCAGCAGCCCCTGGTGCCTATGGCTCCCAGCAGCATCCCTGTGCCCATGGCTCCCAGCAGCATCCCCTGTGCCCATGGCTCCCAGCAGCATCCCTGTGCCCATGGCTCCCAGCAGCATCCCCTGTGCCCATGGCTCCCAGCAGCATCCCCGTGTCCATGGCTCCCAGCAGCAGCCCCTGTGCCCATGGCTCCCAGCAGCAGCCCCTGTGCCCATGGCTCCCAGCAGCATCCCTGTGCCCATGGCTCCCAGCAGCATCCCCTCTGCCCATGGCTCCCAGCAGCAGCCCCTGTGCCCATGGCTCCCAGCAGCATCCCTGTGCCCATGGCTCCCAGCAGCATCCCTGTGCCCATGGCTCCCAGCAGCATCCCCGTGTCCATGGCTCCCAGCAGCATCCCTGTGCCCATGGCTCCCAGCAGCATCCCTGTGCCCATGGCTCCCAGCAGCATCCCCTGTGCCCATGGCTCCCAGCAGCATCCCCTGTGCCCATGGCTCCCAGCAGCATCCCCGTGTCCATGGCTCCCAGCAGCATCCCTGTGCCCATGGCTCCCAGCAGCATCCCCTGTGCCCATGGCTCCCAGCAGCATCCCCGTGTCCATGGCTCCCAGCAGCATCCCCTGTGCCCACGGCTCCCAGCAGCATCCCTGTGCCCATGGCTCCCAGCAGCATCCCCTGTGCCCATGGCTCCCAGCAGCATCCCTGTGCCCATGGCTCCCAGCAGCATCCCTGTGCCCAAGGCTCCCAGCAGCATCCCCTCTGCCCATGGCTCCCAGCAGCATCCCTGTGCCCATGGCTCCCAGCAGCATCCCTGTGCCCATGGCTCCCAGCAGCATCCCCTGTGCCCATGGCTCCCAGCAGCATCCCTGTGCCCATGGCTCCCAGCAGCATCCCCTCTGCCCATGGCTCCCAGCAGCATCCCTGTGCCCATGGCTCCCAGCAGCATCCTCCCTGCCCACGGCTCCCAGCAGCATCCCTGTGCCCATGGCTCCCAGCAGCATCCCCTGTGCCCATGGCTCCCAGCAGCATCCCCTGTGCCCACGGCTCCCAGCAGCATCCCCTCTGCCCATGGCTCCCAGCAGCATCCCTGTGCCCATGGCTCCCAGCAGCATCCCCTCTGCCCAAGGCTCCCAGCAGCATCCCTGTGCCCATGGCTCCCAGCAGCATCCCCTGTGCCCACGGCTCCCAGCAGCATCCCCTGTGCCCATGGCTCCCAGCAGCATCCCCTGGTGCCCATGGCTCCCAGCAGCATCCCCTGTGCCCATGGCTCCCAGCAGCATCTCCTCTGCCCATGGCTCCCAGCAGCATCCCTGTGCCCATGGCTCCCAGCAGCATCTCCTCTGCCCATGGCTCCCAGCAGCATCCCCTGTGCCCATGGCTCCCAGCAGCATCCCCTCTGCCCATGGCTCCCAGCAGCATCCCTGTGCCCATGGCTCCCAGCAGCATCCCTGTGCCCATGGCTCCCAGCAGCATCTCTGTGCCCACGGCTCCCAGCAGCATCCCTGTGCCCATGGCTCCCAGCAGCATCCCCTGGTGCACATGGCTCCCAGCAGCATCCCTGTGCCCATGGCTCCCAGCAGCATCCCCTCTGCCCATGGCTCCCAGCAGCATCCCTGTGCCCATGGCTCCCAGCAGCATCCCCTGTGCCCATGGCTCCCAGCAGCATCCCCTCTGCCCATGGCTCCCAGCAGCATCCCTGTGCCCATGGCTCCCAGCAGCATCCCCTGTGCCCATGGCTCCCAGCAGCATCCCCTGTGCCCATGGCTCCCAGCAGCATCCCTGTGCCCATGGCTCCCAGCAGCATCCCCTGTGCCCATGGCTCCCAGCAGCATCCCTGTGCTCATGGCTCCCAGCAGCATCCCCTGTGCCCATGGCTCCCAGCAGCATCTCCTCTGCCCATGGCTCCCAGCAGCATCCCTGTGCCCATGGCTCCCATCAGCATCCCCTGTGCCCATGGCTCCCAGCAGCATCCCCTGTGCCCATGGCTCCCAGCAGCATCCCCTGTGCCCATGGCTCCCAGCAGCATCCCTGTGCCCATGGCTCCCAGCAGCATCCCTGTGCCCAAGGCTCCCAGCAGCATCCCTGTGCCCATGGCTCCCAGCAGCAGCCCCTGTGCCCATGCCTGTGGGCACAGCCAGGCCAGGGAGGCTCCCTGCAGCCCCGGGGAGCTTCCTGGCAGAGCCGCACGGAGAGCCCAGTCCTGGAAAGGCCTCAGTGCAGGACTCCTCTCCTCGGCTGTGGCTCCAACGTCTCAAGAGCCAGCTCAGAAAAGAACACCATGGCAAGAGCTCCTTTTGCTGTGTGTTTCTCTCCCCTGCTCGTTGTGCTTCACAGAGCTACTGCAGACGGAGCCCAAGCTTTGTCTTGGCTGCTGTCCCCTCGCAGCCTCCCTGCCCGCGCAGAGGAAAAGCCCTCTGGAGATTTCCAATCCAAACAGGCCCTTGTTTTATCTACAACTATTTGAGTACATGACCTCAGATAACCCCGTGGCCAACTGTGTGCCAAACTCCAACTGCAGCCATGGGAACTTTAAACAGGGAGAAGATTTTCCAGCGTCCCTCCGAAGGGAAGACGCCGAAGTTGTTTTCGCTCTCCTCGGGTCGGACGGAGCCAAGGAGCCTGGCAGGAACCCCTGGGAGCAGCTCCCTGGAGCCCTGGGGGCACCGTGGTGGCACTGAGCTCAGCTCTGCTGCAGGAAGCTGTTGGGCTTAGGCAGCACTGCTGACCTCCACTGAGCACAGTCACTGTCCCCTTGGCTTCTCAGGGTACTGCTCTGGCTTCGGATGACAGCAAAGACAAACAGCAGCGCTGGGGCCAGGAGCCTCCTCCCTGAGGCTGCTTGGACTGCCCTGGTCAGGGCAGGTTTTTCATCTTCATTAGCCTGCTGCTCACAGCCATGGCCACAGCTTCTCCCTGGGTCAGAGCCTCCTGCTCTGCACTGCTGTTCAGGAATCTCAATGAATCAATTCATCTGGTATTTGGAGCGAGACAGGAGGCTGGTGCCTGGCCTGCCACAGGCACTCACTGCTTGTGGGCACCAAGCTCCAGGAGTCCTGGGAAACAGCAGCCCAGGGAATGCAGGCAGCAGGAGCAGGGCTGAGTGCTTTGCACAGCAGTGACCACTCCATTTTGCTGCCCAGATCAACACTGCTTCATCTTCCCAAAAGAAGAAGAGAATGAAGCCCAGAGCTGAACACAAGCACAGAGGGCAAAGATGCCAGCTGCAGGAGCAGCACAGGGACTCAGCCCTGGCAGTCTCTGTCTGGGTTCCCAGCACTGTCACACACATGCCCCACATCACTGCCCACTGGGAACCAACCTCAGTGAGCAGGGCATGGCCCAGCCAGCCCTGTGAGAGCATCTGCTCCTCACTGGGATCTCTGTGTCTGTGACATGGGGCACACTGCAGCCTGGCTGAGGTCACAGGCTCAGTCCAGTCCAGCCTGGAGGAGAAGGTCTTGGGGGTGTCAGCTGGTGACAACCTGCCCAGGAGCCAGCAGTGGTCCCTGGCAGCCCAGAGCCAGCTGAGTGCTGAGCTGCAGCCAGAGCAGGGAGAGCAGCAGCACAGGGAGGGGATTCTGCCCCTCTGCTCTGCTCTGCTCAGCCCCCACCTGCAGCACTGCCTCCAGCTCTGGGGCCCCCAGCACAAGAAGGACCTGGAGCTGATGGAGAGGCTCCAGAGGAGGCCACAGAGATGAGCAGAGGGCTGCAGAACCTCCCCTGTGGGGCCAGGCTGGGAGAGCTGGGGCTGTGCAGCCTGGAGAAGAGAAGGCTCCAGGCAGACCTCAGAGCAGCCTTCCAGTGCCTGAAGGGCTCCAGGAGAGCTGGGGAGGGACTCTGGCCAAGGGCTGGGAGTGCCAGGCTGAGGAACAATGGCTTTGAGCTGGGAGAGGGGAGACTGAGAGTGGAGAGGAGGAAGAAATTGTTGAGAGTGAGGCTGGGGAGACTCTGGCACAGGCTGCCCAGGGAGGCTGTGGCTGCCTCCTGCCTGGAGGTGTTTCAGGCCAGGCTGGCTGAGGCCTTGAGCAAGCTGGGCTGGGGGGCAGCATGCAGCCACCAGGCACTGCCTCTGCACCCCCAGAGCCCTGCTGCCTCGCTCAGCCCCCTGGCAGGGCAGCTCCCGGAGCCAGGCTGGGCAGCTGCTGGGCAGGCTGCATGCAGCCACACATTCATATGCATCACCTCCAGACCTTTTGCATTTCAAGGCTGCTGTTATTTTGATCTTTACAACCCCTGCTAAAACCGAGCTCAATTAAGTCTCATTTACATAAGGTCACTTCAAGGCTTGGCACATTTCCTCTGGTTCGGATCTCAGCGCTCCTGGTGTTTCCCCTCCTCATTTATAACCTCCTTGCTGCAGGGCATTCCAAGTAAATCATCCACCAGCAGCTTCCTCTCTTCAGCAGCGTGCAGCAAGCTTTTCATTCAGGCTAAATGAAGCTTCAAGCGCTCTGGGCAGCGGCCGCCCCGTTAAAGGCACAGCCGCGCTCGGAGCGGCTTCCCCCTGCGCGCAAGCAGCGAACCCACCGCGGCACCGGAGGGGCTGGACGGGTTCTGCCTGCTCCAGGAGGAGCCAAGGTTGAGCTGCATTTGGCAGCAGAAGCTCAGGCACTGACTGAGCTCTCACCTCTCCCCTGGGCAATTAATCTGCTGATCCCCCCGGGAGCCCTCCTCACTATGAACACGTTGGGACGCAGGCTCCCAGGCTGCGGGCTGAGCTCAGAAGCTGCATTCAGCCACCAAGCACAACTGGGGGGAGGTGCAAATCAGTCCCAGGCTGACCCACAGGGGACAGTTTCTGGCTGCACAGGAACAGGCACCCCCCTGGCTGCCCTCTGCTTACCAAGCTGAGGAACAAATCCCAACCCGAGCAGATTCTGAGCTGCCAGAAGGGTCCAGAAGGAATGGAGATGAACAGGGCAGGGATGAGGCAGGCCAAGGCTTCATCTCCTGAGCCCAGCCAGGCACAGAGGACAGTGCACCCACCCTGGGGAGCCCCTCCCTGGCACACTGCAGGGCACCAGCCAGGTTCTCATGGTTCAGCTGGGGCTGTTGAAGTGCCCCCTGGAGCCCTGCCAGCTGTGGGCTCCCCAGGGCTTTGGCCAGTGGCCAGCTGGTGCTGGCACAGCCGAGGCTGAGTCCTCCTACCCCCCTCCTGTGTGGGCACACATCTGGGCAGCTGCAGAGAGACCCAGCCTGGGGAGCTGAGCTGGGTTGAAATTAACCACCTGGCTTTGACAGGTCTGCTTCAGCTGGGATCAGCTCCCTTGTGCTGGAGCCAGGAGGGGCAAGGAGAGGCACTGGGGCAGGGGAGAGGCAGCAGCAGAGGCACAGCTTCAGCTGCCAGCAGTGTGCGCCTACAACTCAGAACAATCATGTCATGAGCATCCCACTCCCACCTCCAACAGACCCCCCAGAGATCCTCAGGTGGTTTTCTGCCTCTCCTCTGACACTGGCAGGCAGGAGCCCAGCTCCTTTGGGCACCACTCACAGCCCAGCCTGCAGCCCCTGCCTGCTGCTGTGCCGCCACCACCGGCTGGGGCAGCAGGAATCGCCTCCCAGCTCTGTTACAGACCCTTTCCAAACGGCTGTTTGCAAAGTCAGGAGGCAGCAATGCCTCAGCCTGGAGGGGATGCTTTGCCCCAAGCCTTTCCCCTCCCTTTATCCCCTGTCCTCCCCTGCCAGAGCCCTCTCTGCCCTGCTAAGCAACCGGCCCTGCACGCACGGCTGCGCCTCCGCGGCTGGGAACGGCCGAGGCCGCCGCAGCTTGGGTAGGAGAATCCCAGTGTGTGCATTCCTCCTGCGGCTGGCCCCAGGGAAAGGACACCCCTGCCTCTGGGAAGCCTGGGAGGTCTTTGAGCACTTGGCAGCAGGCCCCTGGGAGGCCCTGTCATTAGCCATTCCGAAGGCCTCTGCTGGGGGGCTGCATTGAGCGGGGGGACAAAGCCTGCCGAGCTATCTGTCAGGAAAGGCTCCCGGCCCTGGCAGGGGCTGCGAACAGCAACAAAGATGACAATGTAGGGGGGGAGGGTTTGCAGGGGTGGGGACTTCAAAGGAGCCCTAAAGAGGTATTTTTCATTAAGGAGTAAGAAAGCAGCTGAGGATTGGCTTTGGCACAGGAGCTGCATGTGAATCGCTGCTGCCCAGCCCTCAGGCTGATGTCACTGTGCTGGGTGTCTCCTCTGCTCCTGGCCAGCAGAGCAGCCCTTGGGCATCCCTGCTGCTGAGCCAGCAGCCAGCAGGGCCCTGGGGGCAGCTCTGACCTGCCCCTGCTGTCGTGCCACGGATGGGCACCCCAGTGCCGCGCTGGAGCCCAGAGCTTCAGCCTGACCCTGCTGCCCCCCTGCAGCCTGAGCCTGGCTCAAGCTGGGAGCAAGCTCACATCTAGATGGCTGCTTCCAGAGAGATGCACTCAGTGCCTGTGTCCAGATGGAGAACTGTGATGAGTCCCTGAGGGCTTGGTGCTGGGGCCAGAGCTGTTTCACATCTTTGCCTGGGACTGAGGCACCCTCGGCAGGTTTGCCAGCAACACCAAGCTGCAGGGAAGGATTCATCCAGAGGCACCTGGGCAGGCTGCAGGGCTGGGCCCAAGCCAACCTCGTGGAGCTCAACAAGGCCAAGGCCAAGGTCCTGCAGCTGGGGCAGGGCAAACCCAAGCACAACTCCAAGCTGGGTGAGGAGTAGCTGGAGAGCAGCCTGGAGGAGAAGGACTTGGGGGTGCTGGTTGATGAGGTGTCTGCCATGAGCTGGTAATGGTCACTGGCAGCCCAAAGAGCCACCTGTGTGCTGGGCTGCATCAAAAGAGGCACAGCCAGCAGGTCAAGGGAGGGGATTCTGCCCCTCTGCTCTGCTCTGCTCTGCTCACACCCCACCTGCAGCACCTCCCCTGTGCAGAACCTCCCCTGTGGGGCCAGGCTGGGAGAGCTGGGGCTGCTCAGCCTGGAGAAGAGAAGGCTCCAGGCAGACCTCAGAGCAGCCTTCCAGGACCTGAAGGGCTCCAGGAGAGCTGGGGAGGGACTCTGGCCAAGGGCTGGGAGTGCCAGGCTGAGGAACAATGGCTTTGAGCTGGGAGAGGGGAGACTGAGAGTGGAGAGGAGGAAGAAATTGTTGAGAGTGAGGCTGGGGAGACTCTGGCACAGGCTGCCCAGGGAGGCTGTGGCTGCCTCCTGCCTGGAGGTGTTCCAGGCCAGGCTGGATGAGGCCTTGAGCAGCCTGTGGTGGTGGAGGTGATGGAACCAGATGATCTTTAAGAGCCCTTCCAGCTGAAGCCATTCTTGATTCTGTGCTCCCTGTGTTCAGGAATGAGATGGGGACCATGGCCAGCAGGCAGAGTCAAGGGTCCACAGGAATGTTCTGCACTGAAACTCCAATGAGCCTCCAAATCTGTGGCTTTATCAGGGAGGAAGGGAAGTCAGGCACTAAGGAAGTGTGAGATGGACACCATGGGAGAGCTGTGCTGCAGCAAGGCCTCCTAACCACCTCTGTTTGCTGCATGGACCACGACAAGCCCTGGAAGGGAAACTCCAGCCAAGAGCATTCAGCCAGCAGCCACAGCCTGCCCCCACCAGCCTGCACCTGCCTGAGACAGCCAAAGGCCTCTGCAAGCCCAGCAGGACCCCAGGCTCACAGCCTCCTCTCTGGTGCTCCATTTGTTCTGCCAGACCAGGGCTGGCTCAGCCCCAGAGGGACTCAGGAGCTGCCCTGTCCCTGAGCCCAGCCCCACCACAGCCACCTGTGCTTTGTGTCCCTTTGCCCCCAACCCAGGGCCAGCTTCTGCCTCACCAGTGAGCCCCTGGAGCTGTCCTCTCCAGGCAGCACAGAGAGTGCCCTGGGGGTGTGAGGAGCAGATTGGCTTTCACACCTGGGTGAAACCCAACCTGAGGAGCACAGAACCAACTCTTTGCACTGGGAGCATCCCAGCCCTGGCTGCCACCAAAGGGCTGCTGGGCCCTGCTGTGGCATGGGGCTGCTGCTCAGGGCACCCTGCAGCTGCACAGGGCAGCACCTGCACAGCCAGGCACATGGGCAGCCTCCAGTGCCAGCTTGCTCCTCCAGCCACAGGCTGGAAGGAGGCCCAGGGAAGCACACTGCTGGGCCAGGAGCTGCCTGGCTTCCCTTGGTGTCTTTTGAACTAACTTCTCCACAATGTCTCCACCATTTCCAGAGGCTTCAGCTCTCAGGCTGCCTCCCCAGTGACCTATTATCCCTGCACATCCATCACTCCATCCTGTCACCACACAGCCATTCACATGACCTTGCTTGTAGGGAACCATGTTCCTCCTCTGACTCTTCTGTCACCAACTTCCTTCTGTCCAGCCACCAGCTCATTTCCTCCTGCAGGACCCACTTCAGGCCTTTGAGCTGTGTGACAGGAGACTGCCAAAGCCCAGCAGCTGCAGAGTGTGGTGGGCTGCCCACAGCTCTGCAGGACAAACCTGACTCGCTGCCATGCCCCAGGCTCCAGGCAGGAGCTCTGCCTCAGAGCTGGAATGCTCCATGCCCTTGGTGCACCCAAGACATAACTCCCTGCTGTGGTCCCTTGTGACTGCAAAGCACCAGCCCAGCTGCAGATGGGAGCTCCCATTCCAGCTGCAGCCATTTCAACATCTGGTTCTCCATGTGCCCCCTCCCCAGGTATCACAGAACGTTGGAGCTCATCCAGTCCAACCCCCTGCCAGAGCAGGGTCCCCCAGGGTAGTCCTCACAGGAACACATCCAGGAGGGGTTTGAAAGTCTCCAGAGGAGACTCCACACCCCCCCGGGCAGCCTGCCCCAGGGCTCTGCCACCCTCACTGCAAAGGAGTTTCTCCTCATGTTCAGCTGAAGCCAGTTCAAGTTTGTCTCCATTGGCCCTTGGCTCATGCCTGTGCACCACTGAAGAGCTTGGCCCCCTCCCCTTGCCCCCCACCCCTCAGATATTGACAGACATTGATCAGATCCCTCTCAGCCTTCTCTTCTCTCCACACTAACCAGCCCCAGGGCTCTCAGCCTCTCTTCACAGGGGAGAGGCTCAAGTTCCCTAAGCATCCTCCTGGCTCTCCACTGGACTCCCTCCAGCAGGTCTCTGCCTCTCTTGAATTGGGAAGCCCCAAACTGGACACAGGATTGCAGCTGTGGTCTGAGCAGGGCAGAGCAGAGAGAGAGAACCTCCCTAGACCTGCTGGATCAGTATGAGCTGCAAGCACTAAGCATGGACAGGAGGACAGGGGAGCTGGGGCACCCTCCTGGCTGCAGGACACCCAACTGCAACCACAGCCCTGCCAAGGGGCAGTTGTGAAAACAAACCTGGCTGTGCTCACATTGAACATGGGGATGCTCTCCCACCTCACCCCAATGCCTCTGCAGGAGTAGCTCCTCAAAAACCATGAGAGAAAAGCCAAAGTGGGGGTGAGAATGAAGATGGTACTGGGGGTGAGAGGAGAGGAGATGAAATTCACCTGCACCATCCCCCAGCATTACTCTGACTGAAAGGATGATGCCCTCAGCTGTGTGCTGGGAGTGAAGACAGCAAAGTCAGACACAGTGCAGCCCAGGATTGCTCTGAGTGTGCTCAGTGCAGCCCAGGAGTGCTCTGAGTGTGCTCAGTGCTGCCCAGGAGGGCTCTGAGTGTGCTCAGTGCAGCCCAGGATTGCTCTGAGTGTGCTCAGTGCAGCCCAGGAGTGCTCTGAGTGTGCTCAGTGCTGCCCAGGAGTGCTCTGAGTGTGCTCAGTGCTGCCCAGGAGGGCTCTGAGTGTGCTCAGTGCAGCCCAGGATTGCTCTGAGTGTGCTCAGTGCAGCCCAGGAGTGCTCTGAGTGCGCTCAGTGCTGCCCAGGATTGCTCTGAGTGTGCTCAGTGCAGCCCAGGAGTGCTCTGAGTGCTCTCAGTGCTGCCCAGGAGTGCTCTGAGTGCTCTCAGTGCAGCCCAGGAGTGCTCTGAGTGTGCTCAGTGCAGCCCAGGAGTGCTCTGAGTGTGCTCAGTGCTGCCCAGGAGTGCTCTGAGTGTGCTCAGTGCAGCCCAGGATTGCTCTGAGTGTGCTCAGTGCTGCCCAAGGAGTGCTCTGAGTGTGCTCAGTGCAGCCCAGGATTGCTCTGAGTGTGCTCAGCGCTGCCCAAGGAGGGCTCTGAGTGTGCTCAGTGCAGCCCAGGAGTGCTCTGAGTGTGCTCAGTGCAGCCCAGGAGTGCTCTGAGTGTGCTCAGTGCTGCCCAGGAGTGCTCTGAGTGTGCTCAGTGCTGCCCAGGAGTGCTCTGAGTGCTCTCAGTGCTGCCCAAGGAGGGCTCTGAGTGTGCTCAGTGCTGCCCAGGAGTGCTCTGAGTGTGCTCAGTGCAGCCCAGGAGTGCTCTGAGTGCTCTCAGTGCAGCCCAGGAGTGCTCTGAGTGCTCTCAGTGCTGCCCAAGGAGGGCTCTGAGTGTGCTCAGTGCTGCCCAGGAGTGCTCTGAGTGTGCTCAGTGCAGCCCAAGGAGTGCTCTGAGTGCTCTCAGTGCTGCCCAAGGAGTGCTCTGAGTGTGCTCAGTGCAGCGCAGGAGTGCTCTGAGAGTGCTCAGTGCAGCCCAGGAGTGCTCTGAGTGTGCTCAGTGCAGCCCAAGGAGTGCTCTGAGTGCTCTCAGTGCTGCCCAAGGAGGGCTCTGAGTGTGCTCAGTGCTGCCCAGGAGTGCTCTGAGTGTGCTCAGTGCAGCCCAAGGAGGGCTCTTAGTGTGCTCAGTGCAGCCCAGGAGTGCTCTGAGTGTGCTCAGTGCTGCCCAGGAGTGCTCTGAGTGTGCTCAGTGCTGCCCAAGGAGTGCTCTGAGTGCTCTCAGTGCTGCCCAGGAGTGCTCTGAGTGTGCTCAGTGCTGCCCAGGAGTGCTCTGAGTGTGCTCAGTGCAGCCCAAGGAGGGCTCTGAGTGTGCTCAGTGCTGCCCAAGGAGTGCTCTGAGTGTGCTCAGTGCTGCCCAGGAGTGCTCTGAGTGTGCTCAGTGCTGCCCAGGAGTGCTCTGAGTGTGCTCAGTGCAGCCCAGGAGGGCTCTGAGTGTGCTCAGTGCTGCCCAGGAGTGCTCTGAGTGCTCTCAGTGCTGCCCAGGAGGGCTCTGAGTGTGCTCAGTGCTGCCCAAGGAGTGCTCTGAGTGTGCTCAGTGCTGCCCAAGGAGTGCTCTGAGTGTGCTCAGTGCAGCCCAGGAGGGCTCTGAGTGTGCTCAGTGCTGCCCAGGAGTGCTCTGAGTGCTCTCAGTGCTGCCCAGGAGTGCTCTGAGTGCTCTCAGTGCAGCCCAAGGAGTGCTCTGAGTGCTCTCAGTGCAGCCCAAGGAGGGCTCTGAGTGTGCTCAGTGCTGCCCAGGAGTGCTCTGAGTGCTCTCAGTGCTGCCCAGGAGTGCTCTGAGTGTGCTCAGTGCTGCCCAGGAGTGCTCTGAGTGCTCTCAGTGCTGCCCAGGAGTGCTCTGAGTGTGCTCAGTGCAGCCCAAGGAGTGCTCTGAGTGTGCTCAGTGCTGCCCAAGGAGTGCTCTGAGTGTGCTCAGTGCAGCCCAGGAGGGCTCTGAGTGTGCTCAGTGCTGCCCAGGAGTGCTCTGAGTGCTCTCAGTGCTGCCCAGGAGTGCTCTGAGTGCTCTCAGTGCAGCCCAAGGAGTGCTCTGAGTGCTCTCAGTGCAGCCCAAGGAGGGCTCTGAGTGTGCTCAGTGCTGCCCAGGAGTGCTCTGAGTGCTCTCAGTGCTGCCCAGGAGTGCTCTGAGTGTGCTCAGTGCTGCCCAGGAGTGCTCTGAGTGCTCTGAGTGCTGCCCAGGAGTGCTCTGAGTGTGCTCAGTGCAGCCCAAGGAGTGCTCTGAGTGTGCTCAGTGCAGCCCAGGAGTGCTCTGAGTGTGCTCAGTGCAGCCCAGGAGTGCTCTGAGTGTGCTCAGTGCAGCCCAGGAGTGCTTTGAGTGTTCTCCTCACAGTGCAGGCCAGGAATGCTCTGAGTGTTCTCCACCTCTGACAGAACTCCTGTGCTCTCCTGTCTCCCTCTAAGCATCCCTCCTGGTGGCAGGGGACCAGAGGGTACTTGGCTGCCCCCCAGAAGGAATCATCTTGTGCTGTCAGAAGACCTTGCTCAAGATGAGCACACCCTCAGCTCAAGATGAGCACACCCTCAGCTCAAGATGAGCACACCCCCAGCTCAAGATGAGCACACCCTCAGCTCAAGATGAGCATACCCTCAGCTCACTGGAAACCCAAGGGAGTTCTGCTGGCTTCTGGGGGGGGGAGGAGAGAGAGGAAAATGTACCCTGAGCCTCTCAGAACTGCCTGATTCCACGGCAGGGTCCAGGCCTAGCTCAGCAGAATCCTGCCTGGCTGTGCAGCTGCATTTCATCAAGGGAGCTGCCAAGTAGCATCTGCAAGCCTGACACACTCCCTTGAGGAACTCACTTAAGAGCTTTCTGTTTCTCTTTCCACCAGGCTACTGCTTTGCCTGTCCCTGTCTCAGGATCACTCTGTGACCCTGGGGGTCACACAGCCACAGGCTGCTCTCTCCCTGGTCTTTAGGCCATGGGCACCTTCTGGGCACCAGGTGCTCTTGTAAAAGCCAAACCTCCATTTGGTGCTGACCCTCTCCAGCATATCTGAGCCCCCTCACTCCAAGAAGGACCCTGAGGTCCAGAGGAAGGCAACCAAGCTGGGGAGGGGGATGGAGAACAGGGCTGGGGAGGAGCAGCTGAGGGAGCTGGGGGTTTTCAGGCTGGAGGAGAGGAGGCTCAGGGAGACCTCATTGCTCTCTGCAGCTCCCAGAGAGGAGGCTGGGGGTTGGGGGTTGGGCTCTTCCCTCTAGTCTCAGGTGATAGAAGGAGAGGAAATGGTCTGAAGTTGTGCCAGGGCAGGGTTAGGTTGGAGATGCAGGAGTGGTCAGGGATTGGCAGAGGCTGCCCAGGGAGGTGGTGGAGTCCCCATGCCTGGAGGTGCTCAAGACACCTGTGGCCATGGTGGGGTTGGGTGGATGTTGGATTGGATGATCTTGGTGGGCTTCTCCCACCAAATCAATTCTGTGATTCCATCACCAGCTGCAGATGCCTTCGTGGCAGCAGATGCAGAAGGAAATCACAGGCTGTGTTCCACAGGGGACTCACTGCTGGATGGCTGTGGCACAGGGGGTCCCCTGCAGAAGCCCTGCTGTCAGCAGCAGGCACAGCTCACTTCCTGGCACAGCTTAATGCCCAAAGGTTTCCATGTCAAGCTGTGGAGCAGTTTTGGATCTGGCACATTCTAAGGTAGCTCTGTGGGCAATGCTGCCTGCAACACAAGCTTCAAACATGCTTAGAGAGGACACCTCCTGAAGGAGCAGACCTCTGCTGCCCAGACAAGCACTGGGCTGGCTGCAGAGCTGCTCCTTCCCCGTGGAGCACCCAGCAGGGTTCCACTCTCTTTGCCACAACAAGGCTTTGGTGCAGGATTCTCCATGGGGCTTGGGGGAAGGTAGCTGTGATGCCACCAATGGCCCACACTGAACTCTTCCCTGACACCTCGAGCTGGAGGCCTTCTGCATGGGCTCAGCTCAGCCCACTTCCCCTGGCCACCTCCTGAAGCTCCACTGTGCAAATGGAACTCTGAGGTCATGGAACTTTTTAAGGTGTAAGGTCTACAGGCTGGGCAGGGACTGGCTGGAAAGCAGCCCTGAGGAGAGAGACTTGGGGGTGCTGGTGGACAAAAAGCTCACCAGGAGCTCTCAGTGTGCACTTGCAGCCCAGAAAGCCAACCAGAGCCTGGGCTGCAGCAGGAGAAGTGTGGCCAGCAGGGCAAGGGAGGTGATTCTCCCCCTCTGCTCAGCTCTGGGGAGACCCCACCTGGAGTACTGCCTCCAGTCCTGGAGCCCCTATGGCAAGAGGGATGTGGAGGTGCTGGAAGGTGTCCAGAGCAGGGCCAGGAGGATGAGCAGAGGGCTGGAGCTGCTCTGCTGTGAGCACAGACTGAAGGAGTTGGGGCTGTTCAGTCTGGAGAAGAGAAGGCTCCCAGGTGACCTCATTGTGGCCTTCCAGGATCTGAAGGGGGCTCCAGGAAGGCTGGGGAGGGACTGCTCAGGATCTCAGGCAGTGATAGGACTGGGGGGAATGGAATGAAGCTGGAGGTGGGGAGATTGAGGCTGGAGGGGAGGAGGAAGTTCTTCCCCATGAGAGTGGTGAAGCCCTGGAATGGGTTGTCCAGGGAGGTGGTTGGGGCCCTGTCCCTGGAGGTGTTTAAGGCCAGGCTGGCTGAGGCTGTGGGCAGGCTGATCTAGTGTGGGGTGTCCCTGCCCATGGCAGGGGGGTTGGAACTGGCTGATCCTTGTGGTCCCTTCCAACCCTGACTGATTCTATGATACTATGAGCCCCAGTGGCTGCACTGCTGTGTAGGATAACCATCCTGAGAACCCCCCCAGGATAAATGCACAGCTATGGAAAGCCTGGGAGCTGGGCAGCCCACCCCCACCCTGCCACACAGACAAAGAGCATCAGAAGGGCAGCGGCGTCAGAAAGGAGCAGAAACTCCACAGTGTATAAATCATGGGAATTTTGACTTCTTGACACAGTCAATACACTGAACCCTGACCTCAGGAGGCACAGGGGACTGGAAACCAACAGAACTTAAATTGGCTACAAACCTCTTGTTTTCTCATGACATTTGAGGGAAAACATGGGGATGGCTCCTCCGGGCCGCATGGGAGGCAGAGCTCTGTCCCTGCATCTCCAGAGACTCCCTGCCTCTCCTTGCAGTCACTCCATCACTGTCATCCCCTGACCTCTCCTTACTTTCTCCCTGTGCAGCAGCAGCAGCAGCAGCAGGGCTGCCCAAGGCCCTGCACGAGCTGTCCAGCCCCACCAGAGGAAGACAAAGTCCTCTGCAGAGAGGCCATGAGAGGACTTTCGCTCCGCGCTGCGCTGTGGCTTCCCTCCTCCGCTGCTCTCAATGCAAGTGCTGTTCCCACTGCCAGTGGCTGCCTGCTTCTGCTCTTTCCACTGGCTAATCCCAGCGTTTTCCCAGCTAGTGTTGCCCTCCAGGAACAACAACAAAAAACACAACCCCAAAACCACCCAGCCCACATTCCTACCTTTTATTTTTTTACTGCACTGAGCACAGGAGAACAAAACCGGTTCCCAGGAGCGAGGATGACTTCCTCAAAGGAAAAACATTTGCTGTCAGCTGAGGTTTGACCTCTAATGGCTAATTTGGCATCGTCATTTTGAGGGCTGTAACACACAGCAGTGTGAAAAATTCACAGCTTCCCCCCCCTCCCCCCCCACGAAGTTCACAGCTTCCCCCCCCCCGCGGCTCTGAGAAGGGGAGAAGAGGAGAGAGGAAATCAGCGCTCAGAGCCTGGGTCCACACATGGCCACGGAAAAAGAACCTCGGGACAAAGATCTGCAAGGGAAATGTCGCTGGGAACGAAGCCTTTGCAGGCACTGGGGAAGGGAGGCTGCAACTTGAGCCTTGAAGGAGCGCAGCTGATGCGCGGCGTTCCCAGAGCCGCCTGCCGCTGGGCTGCGCGCAGCCCGGACCGGGGGCCAGCCCTGTGGAAACGACGTGCTGCAGAGACAGCAGGCTGCTGCGAGCTGCTGAAAGGGGGGAGCCGAGTCTCAGGCTGTCATTCTTCCCTCGCTGTGACCTTCATGCTCCACTGGATTTCTGAAGATACTGAAATCTTGGCAGGGAAGTGTGCAGTCTGTGGGAACCAGGCAGCACCGCCCGGGCTGGCTGCTGAGAGCCGGGCCCGGCCCGGCCCCTCCGCTGGGGGCTCCGGGCTCGGGGGGACGCAGGCTGGGGAGCTGGCAGGGCTGGGGGCTGCCCGTGCCCGCGGACGGCAGGGCAGAGCTGGGCTGGGCACCGTGCTGCCACCCCTCTGCCTTGCTGCTGCACGCTGGGGCTCGGTGGCTTCCCGCTGGCATTCGCCCCGGGGGGAGGCAGGCTGCTCCCGTCCCCATGGCCCTGCCCGCCTCAGCTGCCTGGAAGAGGGCACAGTTTGCCACCACACATGGTCAGAACCCCTGATGCTGTTTGAGGAGCCCATGGGGGGCAGAGACACAGGAGAGAAAAAGAGCTGCACCCCCCTGGCTGCAGGGCTGTGGGGCTAGGGGCTAGGGGCTAGAGGCTAGGACCTAGGGGCTAGACACTAGGGGGCTAGAGGCTAGGGGCTAGAATCTAGTGGCTAGGGGCTACAATCTAGAGGCTAGGGGCTAGAATCTAGTGGCTAGGGGCTACAATCTAGGGGCTAGGTGCATTCACCACTGAGTGCTCCCATTCAGCCCAGCACCTTTTGAGGCCAATCCTCTCCCCCAACAGCATCTGCAGAGGCAGAACCATCCCAGCTGTGCTTCCTGGCCAGAGCCTCGGCAGCGCAACTCGCAGATTACATCTAAATTGCCGAGCCCAGGATAAACAAAAAGATTAAGAGGGCTTTACCCTTTGTGTGGAACAATCACCCTCTGAAGCAAGGAATCACAGCCTACGTGGTGGGTAGGCATAGGGCTGAGCTCCGGGTTTGGGCTCAGGGCTGGCCAGCAGCTCGCTGGCAGCTGGGGAAACCACAGCGCTGTTAATCACAGGTTCCCCTGACCTGTAGGTGCTGACAAATTGCATCCCAGGGATGAACCTTTTATTAAACCACGGAGAGGTTTCCAAACCATCTTCTCATTCTCAGCATTCCCAAGCCAACACGACTCAGCACGCGTGGCCCTCCTCGGTGCTCCACCGGGCACGGTGGCACAGCCCTGCCCCAGGGGGCTTGGGGGCTGAAAGGAAGCCAGCAGGGACTCGGTGCTGCGCCACTGGAAGGTGTCCCTAAGCGAAAGGCGGGCTCCAAGAAGGGCCATTTCCCAAAGGCTTCGATGGTTATCTCAGCTGCAGATGCAGCTCCTCAGACAAAGCCCTGGCTGTCTGCTGTGTGAAACCGGAGCAGGTTTTTGTTTTTCACCCGGCGTGGGGAAGGACAAACCAAAGAGCGAAATGCTCAGGCCAGGGAAGGTGACCACAGAACGAAATTGCCCCGGTCCCACTTGCCTGGCACGCTGGGGCCGGGAGATAGCTGCAGAGCTCACAAGTCAGTGAGAAAGATGCTGCCTGGCGGTTCTCAGCATCGTCTGGACCGACAGAGCAAGCCACATAAAAGGAACAAAAAAGCCTGCTGATCAGATTGGTGTGACACAGGCTCATGAGAGACATGCACATTCTCAATCTCAACGACAGCTTGAGGGATCTATATTACTAATTATCGACTAATATTGCCGGGGTTCCCAGGCCGGCTTCAAAGGGCCTCGCAAAGCGCCCCGAGCGCAAGGGTTTTTCATCTCGTCAGAAGGCCTTTTTCTTTGTCCCTGCTAAATGGATTGCTCCACACTGGGCTCCCTCTGCGTCAATCAGCTCGCACATGATGAGCTTCACAGCGATGAAATTCGTTACCTTAACCACAAAACACCCGAAACATTTGCTGCAACTGTTAGAAAGCTTTTGCACCTAATCTAGAAGGAAGGGGGGGGGGAGCAGCCCCGGCAGGCTGGTTTCCTCGCTTCCTCCTCCCCCCCTCTCCCCGCCCACTCCTAATCCCAGGCTCACACCTTTCTCAAAGGCTGGGGCGAGAGGCTTTGAAACTGAAAGAGCAGGGAAGGAGGGGGGGGGGGGGGTGGGGGGTGGGAAGATATCAGATCTCCAGACAATGAAAGCGAGCAGCTATCTCTCACATCCTGCAGCGCTCAGGCTGAGGTCATAAGTTAAACAGGACAGCAGAATAGGTGATGTAATTTGCTTATTTAGGATCAGAGCATTCAGTGGAGTGGAAGAGACAACCTATTCGAATTTGCAGATAATCCTCTCATAAACACAGGGCTCTGCACTTGCAGAAATTGCAGCTGGAGCCTGGGGTTTTTTTTTCTCCCCCGCAGGTTTATTTTTGTAGGGGATACGATTGCGACCGCGCTGCCTTGCAGGAAAGCCTGGAAACCTCACCTGGCATCAGCCTCCCATGGCGTTAGGTGTTGTTCGAGCGGGGGCTCTGCCCCAGCCACCTTAAAGGCTAAAGGGTCAAGTCAAAGAGAGGGTGGGAAAGGAAAGAGAAGCCTGAGGCAGCAGGGAGGTGGCACGGCCGCCCCGCAGGACCCCAGCCCCCCTCCCTCCCCTCAGCAAGAGCAGAGCTTCAGACCCAAAGCAGAGCGGAGCAGCAGTTGTGCTTCCGAGCAAGAGCTCAGCGCCTCTGGAGACAGACAGGCTCCAAGCCTGCCCCGGAGCCTCTCAGCAGCAAGGTTACAGCAGTTATAAACCTTGAGTGGGGAGGTTCTGCTGTGACAGCAGTCATTCATCAGGGCTCCCCTGCCACACTGAAGGCAGTTTCCCCTCCAACCCTGCTGACAAACACTTGTGATGTGAAGCTGTAAAGCTCCCAGGCTTGCCCTGTGCCCTTTGGCACCATCCAGGCTGTCCCTTCCCTGCCCCTTCCCTGTCTGTGCTGCACAGAGCTCCCAGTGCCTCCCAGCCCGGGGCTGAGGTTTTCTCTGGTTGGAAGGGACCCTCCAAGGGCATCCTGACAACCTCCCTGCAGGGTGCAGGGGTGTTCAGGAGAGGATTGGACGTGGCACTTGGTGCCATGGTTTAGTTAGTCATGAAGTCTTGGGTGACAGGTTGGACTAGATGATCCTTGAGGTCTTTTCCAACCTTATTGATGCTATGATTCTATGGATCAGGCTGCCCAGGACCACAGCAGGCCTGATCCTGATTGTCTCCAGGGATGAGGCCTCAACCCCCTCCCTGGGCAGCCTGTGCCAGGCTCTCCCCAGCCTCACTGTGCAGAACTTCCTCCTGCTGTCCAACCTAACTCTGCCCTGCTCCAGTCCAAGGCCATCACAGTGGGCTAGGCTGGACAGCACAGCTCAGCCACAGGAGGCACATGCCTTGGGCTGCACACATTGCCTGGGCAGCAGATGCAGGCCACACCAGCTTTAGATGGATCTTCAGTGAGGCACAGAACAGAGAGATGGATAAGCCAAGGCAGCCAGCCAAGCCCTAGCTGCCAGAGCATGTCCAGGAGCCTGGGAGGGAGCTCATGGCCTCCTGCTGTCCTGCCAGGCCATCCCCCAGGGGCAGGGCAGGCAGCCATGCCCCAGGCACAGGTACTGCACTGAACCCAGAGTAGCTGTGGCACCACGAGGGGTGTGAGACAGCCTCCTCCTTGGACAGACACACCTGTGAGAGGAGCCACATTTCAACCCCCCCAGAAAGCAACCAGCTGTCAGGTGATTGGGTTCAGAGCTGTGGCCATCCAGCAAGTCACCTTCTTCAGCAGGTTTTGGGTTTCCTCTTTCTCAGCTGTGAGTTCTGTGTTACAACCTCCTCCAAGCTGGCAAGAGCAGAGGACCACTGAGCCTCCACTCCAGCCAGCTTGGAAGCTTACCCTAAGGCTGCTCACAACAGCCCCTGAGGAGTCCACAGAGATCTTCCTGACAAGGGTCAGGGCCCAGTGTGCTGAGTTGATCAGGTAAGAGTGCCCCCCCAGCTTGCATTTCACATCACCCCCTTCTGAAGGAGCTGCTTTGGGCTACCTGAAAAGAAGGACCTGGAATGTGTGCAGAGGGGACGGACAAAAGAGATTTGCATTTCAAACACAGGGAATCCCAGGCACAAATCCAGGCTGGGCAGGGACTGGCTGGAAAGTAGCCCTGAGGAGAGAGACTTGGGGGTGCTGGTGGACAAAAAGCTCAACATGAGCTCTCAGTGTGCACTTGCAGCCCGCAAAGCCAATCAGAGCCTGGGCTGCAGCAGGAGAAGTGTGGCCAGCAGGGCAAGGGAGGTGATTCTCCCCCTCTGCTCAGCTCTGGGGAGACCCCACCTGGAGTCCTGCCTCCAGTTCTGGAGCCCCTATGGCAAGAGGGATCTGGAGGTGCTGGAAGGTGTCCAGAGCAGGGCCAGGAGGATGAGCAGAGGGCTGGAGCTGCTCTGCTGGGAGGACAGACTGAAGGAGTTGGGGCTGTTCAGTCTGCAGAAGAGAAGGCTCCCAGGTGACCTCATTGTGGCCTTCCAGGATCTGAAGGGGGCTCCAGGAAGGCTGGGGAGGGACTGCTCAGGATCTCAGGCAGTGATAGGACTAGGGGGAATGGAATGAAGCTGGAGGTGGGGAGATTGAGGCTGGAGGGGAGGAGGAAGTTCTTCCCCATGAGAGTGGTGAAGCCCTGGGATGGGTTGTGCAGGGAGGTGGTTGGGGCCCTGTCCCTGGAGGTGTTTAAGGCCAGGCTGGATGAGGCTGTGGCCAGGCTGATCTAGTGTGGGGTGTCCCTGCCCATGGCAGGGGGGTTGGGACTGGCTGAGCCTTGTGCTCCCTTCCAACCCTGAATGAAACTATGAAACTATGAAACTATGATTGGGTTGATTGCAAAGACGTTAAGGGTAGGGAACCTGTGACTTGGGGGGGGGGGTGGTGCAGGGGGGGAATGCTGCATGTCACCAGCAGGCAGAATTCATCTTGTTTTCACTTGCAGGAACAGAGAATGCCAGGGGCTGGAAGGGACCTCTGGAGATCTTCCAGTCCAAGCCCCCTGCCAGAGGAGGATCACCCAGGGCAGCTCACACAGGACACATCCAGGCAGGTTTGCAGCCTGTGTGCAGCCTGCTCCAGGCCTCCAGCACCCTTCACTTAAAGAAGTTCCTCCTCATCTCTGCTGGGACTTCTTGTGTCCAAGTCTGTGCCCATCACCTCTTGTCCTGCCACTGGCACCACTGAAAGATAACTGGTCCCATCCCAGCCCTCCCCAGAGGCCGCAGCAGGGCTGGCTCCAGCCTCTCCATACCCATCACAGAGGCCTCAGGATGCAGCACTTGGACACCAGCAAGGAGAAGATGGCTCTGGGCAGGCCAGCAGCGACAGCCAGCAGCAGGCTCCATGCCTGCAGCCTCCCAGCAGAGCAGCCAGGGGCAGCCCCTGCAGGGCTGAGGGCAGGAGACCAGAGGAGCTGGGGGGAAGCTCTGCAGCTGGCACACCCAGGCACCTGGGCACTGCTTCCACAGAGCAAGGCAGCAGCTGGCAGGGTTACAGGGCAGAGAGAGCAGCCTGGCATGGCTGCTGAGGGAGCTGGCACCTCCTACAGCAATCTTGGGCACACCACTGAGGTGGCACCGGTTCTGACCCCTGGCACTGCAGGTCTGAGTTGGTACAGCAGAGACATTTGTGCCATGGCCACTTGGGTGGCTGCCAGCGTGGGAGGCCAAGGGACAAGACAAGGCCTGGCTCCAGCAGGCAGAGTGAGCCAGGCAGGATGCCACAGGGCTTCCTGTGACACACAGAGGATGCTGATCTGGCTCCAGGGGCAGGGCTGGGCTGTCCTCTGCTGCCAGGCTCCTGCCACAGTGAGGCAGGAGAGCAGCCCAGGCTATCACAGGCATGGAGTGCCAGGGGCTGGAAGGGACCTCCAGAGATCATCCAGTCCAAGCCCCCTGCCAGAGCAGGGGCACCCAGGGCAGGGCACACAGGAACACAGCCAGGGGGGGCTGGAATCCCTCCAGAGGAGACTCCACAACCCCTCTGGGCACCACCCATCACCTCACAGTGATGAAGTTCTTCTTTATGTTCCTGCAGCACCTCCTCTGCTCCAGCTTGCCCCCAGTGCCCCTTTGTCCTGCCCTTGGACATCCCTGAGCAGTTATGGATGTGTTGCCCAGCTTGCTCCTGCCCAGCACACAGGCAGCAGCACCTGAGTGTTTCTGGGGGCCCTGGCTTGCAGTGGGAGAGCTGAAGCCCACCTGGGCCACCACCAGTGCTGCCTGATTCTGCAGGGGGGTGGCAGCCCCCCCAGTCTGCAAGCCCTGAGGTCTGTATCCTTGTTAAAGCCCAGGACAGGCAGCCTGGAAGGCACAGCTCAGCAGTTCAGGGAGGCAGCCTCCATCCTAATTAAGCCCAATTAGGCTTGCAGAGATTAGGATGCTTTAGAAGGACCTCACAAACGAAGTGCTGAGCACCCTGCTGCCCACAGGGGCCCCACAGCAGCCTCTCAAAGGCAGACATTTGCCACTTTTCCTCTGGGCAGTCACTGCTCTGCAGGTCTAGCCCAGCTGGGATCAGGGAGTTGGACTCAGTGGTCCTTATGGGTCACAGAATCAGGGTCACAGAACTCAGGGGTTGGAAGGGACCTCCAAAGCTCACCCAGTCCAACCCCCCTGCCAGAGCAGGGTCACCCGGAGCAGGGCACACAGGAACACAGCCAGGGGGGGCTGGAATCTCTCCAGCTTGTGCCAACTTGAGCTGCTCTGTGACTCCATGATCCCTCAGCCTGCTGCCCACAAGCTCTGCAGCAGGAGGCTGCTGGAACACTGCAACAGGCTGCCCAGGGAGCTGGCTGGGGCTCCATCCCTGGCCAGGCTGGAGGGGGCTCTGGGCAGCCTGCTCTAGTGGAGGTGTCCCTGCTGACTGCTGAGGGGGACTAAGGACTTTCAGAGGTCCCTTCCAACCCAGACTAGGGTTCTGTGCTCCCCGCTGGCACACAGGCCCACTGGAGCTGCAGTGCCAAGCACCCTGGTGACACTGGGTGCCCAAAAGAGCTCCTGCAGAGCAGCAGCAGCTCCTCAGCCCAACCTGCACAGTCTGCAGAGGACAGCTGCCCAAAATCAGCTCCAAGACACCAGCCTCCAGTGGGGGTAAGTGCATGATGCAGGTCACAGACAGCTCAACAAACAGCAGCAGCTTCCCACGCCTCATGGCATCACCCAGGCAGCTGTTCCACCACCACCACCTCCAGGGAAGGCATTCTCCTGGCAGGAGCCCTCAGGGGATGCTCCTAGCCAGCCTGATCACCCCTGGAGCTACTGTCAAGCAAGCAACTGCTGAAGAGCTACAGTTTCAGACTGCAGCTCATGGGCAGAGGGTCACAGAACCATCCTAGAATGCCTCAGGATGGAAGGGACCTCAGAGATCATCTACTCCAACCTCCTGCCATGCCCAGGGACAGCTCTCCACTCGACTCAGCTGCCCAAGGCCTCATCCAGCCTGGCCTGGAACACCTCCAGGCAGGAGGCAGCCACAGCCTCCCTGGGCAGCCTGTGCCAGAGTCTCCCCAGCCTCACACTGAAGAACTTCTTCCTCAGCTCCACTCTAACCTTGCTCTGCCTCAGCTCCAAACCCTTCCCCCTTGGCCTGGCTCCAGACCCCCTCAGGAGAAGTCTCTCTGCAGCCTTCCTGCAGGATCCCTTCAGCTCCTGGCAGCAGCTCTGAGGTCCCCCTGGAGCCTTCTCCTCTGCAGGCTGCACAGCCCCAGCTCCCTCAGCCTGTGCTCCCAGCAGAGCTGCTCCAGCCCTGGCAGCATCCTTGTGGCCTCCTCTGGCCTCCCTCCAGCAGCTCTGTGTCCTTCTGCTGGGGTCAGCTCAGACTCACACAGCTCAGGCTGCTGCATCTGTCACAGAGCTTTCTGCAGCTGGGGGCTGTGTCTGTGCTTGCTCTTGTGGTGTTTCAGCCACCACCAGGAAGGACTCTGCTGTTTTATGGGATCTCAGGGAATCCACAAGGTTTTGCACAGGCTGTTTCCAAATACCACAAAGCCAGCATGCCACTGCCTGACCACTGCAGTCTGCTCTGGGAGCAAGCAACCTGCCAGGCTGGAGGCAGCCTCTTGTACCTGAGCTGGGGGGAGCTGAGCCCAGGGCCTGGCAGGGCCATCTGCAGGGATCATCCTCCTCCCCCCAGACACCCTGCACAGCTGCACAAGTCTCAGGGCTCCCTAAGCTACAGACAACACTTCCAACAGCAGCCAGCAGCTCACTGTGCCTACACCATGTCTCAGGTTTAAGGAGTGGGAGAGATGCTCTTCACCCCCTCCCACAGGAGTAAAGCAAAGCACTCCACAGCAGGCTGGGGAGAATGGAAGTGGCAGTGGCAGCATTGCTCACAGCAGCCCAAGAGCAGATACAAGACACAAATCCACAGCCCCCCAAAGGCCTTCACAGTCCAACTCCCCCCAAACCAGGCCAACCCCCAGGCCTCAAGTGCTGCCCCCTGCCTCTCTCCCCCCCACACCAAAGCCAAGTGACACAGCTGAAAGTTCAGCCCCAGGCTGCTCCAGACCCCACTCCCCCACATCAGCAGGGATGAGGGAGCCTGTGCCAGGGAAGGAGCAGGGAGAGGGGAAGGGGCTGGGCAGCCTCTGCTGCTCCCTCCTAAAGGGCAGATGCAGGCACTCTGGGAATGAAACCCTCTCTGGCCCACCCCTGGCCCCCTCCATCCTCTGGAGGTCTGAGCTCCACGCTTTGAGTTCCTTCAACCCAGCACAGCTCAGAGTCATCACTCCTCCTACACCACCCAGGAGCCCCAGCAGACCCCAGGAGCTCGCCCAGAAGGCTCTGAGCCAGCCTGCCCTGAGCTGCTCAGCTGCTGCCTTTGCTCCTCAGAGCAAGGCCTTTCCCAGCCAGATTGGCAGTTTCTCCTTCCTCTCTTCAAGCTCTGCTAAGAGGAGAGAGGTTGAAGCTGGGAGCTGGTTTCTGTGACAGCCCTGGGAAGGGCTGGGTTTCAGGCTGTGACTGCAGCAAACCCAGAGTGAAACTGGTCAAGAGGTGGAGATCTGAGCTAACACAGTCAACACTTCTTCTTAACAACAATCCACAGCTCCCCAGTGCCAGGCATGGTCTGGAGCCACCAGGCAGCAGGGGCAGGAACCCACTTGAGAGCTTCTGGAAGAATGCATGGAATAACAAACCACAGCCCTGAAAAAGCCCTGAACCTAATCAGAGTATCACAGCATCAGTCAGGGGTGGAAGGGACACGAGGATCAGCCAGTCCCAACCCCCCTGCCATGGGCAGGGACACCCCACACTAGATCAGGCTGGCCACAGCCTCATCCATCCTCAATCCTCCTACCAAAGCAATTATCAGGACCCCAGAGCCACAGTTCAGCTGGGGGTACCATGGAGGCAGCATGTGTCCCAGGCAGGGAGCACAGCCACACGCAGCCTGCAGCGCTGCCCCATGCCAGGTGCCCCCAGCTCAGGCAGGCGAGGCTGCGGCTGCAGCCCCTCTGCTCCTCTGGCCAGCAGCGCTCCTGAGGGATGTCTGCACCCTCCCAGCCCCCTCCCAGCCCCGCAGGAGGGATGCCCAGGTTCAAGCAGGACTCTTGGGGGCCAAGGAGAAGCTGCTGAGCGCGAGGCCCCGGGAGCGGGAGCGGAGCCGGCGGCGCGGCGCGGCGCGGAGCAGCCTGCTCCTACCTGGCAGCGGCTGAAGACGTCTGCCGGGGACACCCGGACATTGAAGTGCCTCAGAACCTGCAGGGCCTGGTCCTTGGCCTTTGCTGAGCAGTCGACAGACAGGCACCTCCCCTCTGCCACCTGGGACCGCAGCTTCAAAAGACAAGTTGTGAAAGGCAGGAGGGAGGAGGTGAGGCCATGGCTGTGACCCAGAGTCACCCAACCCCAGCGTGGGCTGCTTGGGAAAGCCCTGCCAGGGCACCCAGCCCAACCACTCTCTCCCTCTGCCAAGGCAAACCCTGCTGTGCCTCGAACATCTCCAGAGATGGGCATTCAGCCTCCAGCCCGGGGAGTCTGCCCCAGGGCCTGAAAACCCTTCCAGGGAAGGAGTTTCTCCTACCACCCAACTTGAGGCCATTTCCTCTCACCCCGTCCCTGGGTGCTAGGGAGCAGAGCCCAGCCCCCACCTGCCTGCAACCTCCTTTCAGGGAGCTGGAGAGAGCAGTGAGGTCTGCCCTAAGCCTTCTTCACTCCAGCCTGAACACCTCCAGCTGCTCCTCCCCAGCCCTGTGCTCCAGACCCTTCCCCAGCTGGGCACCTCCAGCAGCCCAGTGGAGCTCCCTGGAGTGAGAGGCTCCAAAGTGAGCACAGCACACGAGGGGTGGCCTCAGCAGTGCTGAGCACAGGGTGCCCATCCTTCCCCTGCTGGCCACACCACTCCTGACCCAAGCCAGGATGCTGTTGGCCTTCTTGGCTACCTGGGCACACTGCTGGCTCCCATTCAGCTGCCCTGGTTGAGGCTCAGCCAGCAGCCAAGACCCCTGCAGCTGCTCACACAAGTATCTCCACTCCCTTCCCTTGGCTGGATGGGAAGGAGAACTGGGAGGAAAGAAAGGCAAAGCCTCTGGAAGTGTTTGGAGTATTTGTGTCTGCAGGCTGAGGTCTGACCTGACAAACACCACTGCTGACTTCCCTCTGGGCCCTGGCTCCGGCAGCCCTCAGACTCCTGAAGTGCTGCAGCTCTTCATGGAGCCACCCAAGTCCCCTTCAGACTGCAGTCTGGAGGTGTGGTGCTGGCAGGGGCAGCAAGAGGGAACTGGATTTGGTCACAGCCTGCACATGAAAGCTGGCCAGGTGCCACAGGGTGTGCAAAGCCACCCGGAGGGAGATGGTGTCCAGTGCAGCTCTACCACCTCAGCTCTTCCAGTGGGGGGGCTTCAGCTGCAGCTCACTGCTGGCAGTGCTGAATGGCTGCTGGGGGCAGTGCCTCAGTGTCTGTCCCACACTCACAGAGAGATTGTGTCTGGGAACAAGCAGGGGGGGCTCCAGACACATCCTTAGCAACATCAGAGGCTGCAGACCCTCCCCTGTGGGGCCAGGCTGGGAGAGCTGGGGCTGTGCAGCCTGGAGAAGAGAAGGCTCCAGGCAGACCTCAGAGCAACCTTCCAGTACCTGAAGGGCTCCAGGAGAGCTGGGGAGGGACTCTGGCCAAGGGCTGGGAGTGCCAGGCCAAGGCAGATTGCTGCACACTGGGAAGCAGATCTTTGCCTTTCACAGTTCAAGCTTTGCCCAGCCAGGTTCTGCTGGATGCTGATTTACCTCCTGCACCATGGAGAGGAGCAGAGCCTGGGCAGGGAGCCCAGGGCCTGCCAGAGCTGCAGTGCCTCAGTGTCTCAGCACAGGGCAGTTTGCTCCAGTGCTCAGCTGGGCAGTAGGAAAGCAGCAGCCTGCACTCTGCAAGTCCTCCAGGCAGCTCCTTGAGCAGCTGGGAGCTGTTCTGCTGGTAGCTGCCAACAAAGGAGCCCTGTGCCCTGGCTCCTGGGCAAGGCAGGAGGGTTTCACTCTTCCAGATGAATTCCTGGGCAGCAAGAAGGTGCAGCAGGCTCCAGAGCCCTGCAAGCACTGAGTGACAGCTTCAGCATGCTGTGATTTGAGGGGTGGCTCAGGGGGGGGCTGGGAACACCTCCTGCTGAGGCTCAGCCTGGGGCCTGCTCTGGGTTTTTGGTCTAGCTACAAGAAGACAAAACCTCCTCAGCTGCCACTGGGCCTCATGCTTGGTGGGTTCCATTCTCCCTCCTCCAAGCCTGAAGGAACTTCTCTAAGTGTTGAAGCTCTGTCAGTGTGGAGCCAGCCAGCAAACAAGAACCTCTGTGAGGACAGACCTGGGAGCCAAGCTGCCTCTCACCTGCCAGGGAGGCCAAACAGAAGGACTTTGTTCTGGGCTGCTTGGCTTTGATTTCCACCCCCAGTGGACAGCAATCCCTCTCCCCCCTGGTGCAGCACTGAGCAGAACCAAAACCTCAGCTCGAGCCTTGGCCACGCACAGCCACCCCCTGGAGGCCCTGCATGGAGTGTTTAGTGCAGACACCCCAAAAAGCTGCCCCCCCCAGCTGCCCTTCCTCACTGCACAGCCCAGGGCAGGCAGGGAGGCAAGGCCAGAGGCAGGCTGCAAGCTCTGAACACTCACAGTCTGAAACGGCAGCCCCGAGGTTAAGATGACTCTTCCCTCCTGCCGGGCAATCTGCAACAGACAGCAAAGCAGAGTGAGCAGGGGCTGGAGAGAGCCTGCAGCCCCTCTGTGCCCCCTGCCAGGGACAATGAGCAGGGGCTGGAGAGAGCCTGCAGCCCCTCTGTGCCCCCAGAGACAATGAGCAGGGGCTGGAGAGAGCCTGCAGCCCCTCTGTGCCCCCTGCCAGGGACAATGAGCAGGGGCTGGAGAGAGCCTGCAGCCCCTCTGTGCCCCCAGGGACAATGAGCAGGGGCTGGAGAGAGCCTGCAGCCCCTCTGTGCCCCCAGGGACAATGAGCAGGAGCTGGAGAGAGCCTGCAGCCCCTCTGTGCCCCCAGGGACAATGAGCAGGGGCTGAGACACCCTGCAGCCCCTCTGTGCCCCCTGCCAGGGACAATGAGCAGGGGCTGAGACACCCTGCAGCCCCTCTGTGCCCCCTGCCAGGGACAATGAGCAGGGGCTGGAGAGAGCCTGCAGCCCCTCTGTGCCCCCAGGGACAATGAGCAGGAGGTGGAGAGAGCCTGCAGCCCCTCTGTGCCCCATGGACATTGAGCAGGGGCTGGAGAGAGCCTGCAGCCCCTCTGTACCCCCTGCCAGGGACAATGAGCAGGGGCTGGAGAGAGCCTGCAGCCCCTCTGTGCCCCAGGGACAATGAGCAGGGGCTGGAGAGAGCCTGCAGCCCCTCTGTGCCCCCTGCCAGGGACAATGAGCAGGGGCTGGAGAGAGCCTGCAGCCCCTCTGTGCCCCCAGGGACAATGAGCAGGGGCTGAGACACCCTGCAGCCCCTCTGTGCCCCCTGCCAGGGACAATGAGCAGGGGCTGGAGAGAGCCTGCAGCCCCTCTGTGCCCCAGGGACAATGAGCAGGGGCTGGAGAGAGCCTGCAGCCCCTCTGTGCCCCAGGGACAATGAGCAGGGGCTGGAGAGAGCCTGCAGCCCCTCTGTGCCCCCTGCCAGGGACAATGAGCAGGGGCTGGAGAGAGCCTGCAGCCCCTCTGTGCCCCCAGGGACAATGAGCAGGGCCTGAGACACCCTGCAGCCCCTCTGTGCCCCCTGCCAGGGACAATGAGCAGGGGCTGGAGAGAGCCTGCAGCCCCTCTGTGCCCCAGGGACAATGAGCAGGGGCTGGAGAGAGCCTGCAGCCCCTCTGTGCCCCAGGGACAATGAGCAGGGCCTGAGACACCCTGCAGCCCCTCTGTGCCCCCCACCAGAGCAGAGTCAGCAGGGGCTGGAGGCCTCCAGCCTTCCTCTGAGGTTTGCACCTTCAGCAGGCCAAGGCCCTCTGGGGCTGGGGGAGCAGCACAGTGCTGACAGCAGCAGCAGCTCAAGGTATGGCTGGCTCCCTGCATGTCCCCCCCTGCCAACCCTGCCTTGCTTCAGATGCTGGAACAAGCTGCCCCTGCATCTGCACTGCAGAGGGCCCAGGGACTGAGCCTCCTTCACACAGTCACATCAGAACCCTTTCTGGCTCTTGATTTCCATTGGCTCAGACCAGCTCTGCTCCCCCCAGGCTGCTTCACAAGGCAGCCAGCACTGCCCCTGCACAGCAAGGCCCAGGGGAGAGGAGAGAAACAACCCCAGCAGGTGACCTGAGCAAAGCAAGGCACCAGCCAGGGGCCTGCACCAGCCAGGGGCCTGCACCACCAAGTGCCCTGCACCACCCTGTGCCCTGCACCACCCAGTGCCCTGCACCATCCACTGCCCTGCACCATCCTCTGCCCTGCACCATCCACTGCCCTGCACCACCCAGTGCCCTGCACCATCCACTGCCCTGCACCACCCACTGCCCTGCACCATCCACTGCCCTGCACCACCCAGTGCCCTGCACCACCCAGTGCCCTGCACCATCCACTGCCCTGCACCATCCTCTGCCCTGCACCACCCTGTGCCCTGCACCATCCACTGCCCTGCACCATCCACTGCCCTGCACCACCCACTGCCCTGCACCACCCAGTGCCCTGCACCACCCACTGCCCTGCACCATCCACTGCCCTGCACCACCCACTGCCCTGCACCATCCTCTGCCCTGCACCACCCAGTGCCCTGCACCACCCACTGCCCTGCACCATCCTCTGCCCTGCACCATCCACTGCCCTGCACCACCCAGTGCCCTGCACCATCCACTGCCCTGCACCACCCAGTGCCCTGCACCACCCTGTGCCCTGCACCATCCACTGCCCTGCACCACTCACTGCCCTGCACCATCCTCTGCCCTGCACCATCCTCTGCCCTGCACCACCCAGTGCCCTGCACCATCCTGTGCCCTGCACCACCCTGTGCCCTGCACCATCCACTGCCCTGCACCATCCACTGCCCTGCACCACCCAGTGCCCTGCACCACTCACTGCCCTGCACCATCCTCTGCCCTGCACCACCCAGTGCCCTGCACCACCCAGTGCCCTGCACCACCCACTGCCCTGCACCACCCAGTGCCCTGCACCACCCAGTGCCCTGCACCATCCACTGCCCTGCACCACCCAGTGCCCTGCACCATCCACTGCCCTGCACCACCCAGTGCCCTGCACCACCCTGTGCCCTGCACCATCCACTGCCCTGCACCACTCACTGCCCTGCACCATCCTCTGCCCTGCACCACCCAGTGCCCTGCACCATCCCCTGCCCTGCACCATCCCCTGCCCTGCACCATCCACTGCCCTGCACCACCCAGTGCCCTGCACCACCCAGTGCCCTGCACCATCCACTGCCCTGCACCATCCTCTGCCCTGCACCATCCTCTGCCCTGCACCATCCACTGCCCTGCACCACCCAGTGCCCTGCACCATCCACTGCCCTGCACCACCCAGTGCCCTGCACCATCCACTGCCCTGCACCATCCTCTGCCCTGCACCACCCAGTGCCCTGCACCACCCACTGCCCTGCACCATCCTGTGCCCTGCACCACCCACTGCCCTGCACCACCCAGTGCCCTGCACCATCCTCTGCCCTGCACCATCCACTGCCCTGCACCATCCACTGCCCTGCACCACCCAGTGCCCTGCACCATCCTGTGCCCTGCACCATCCACTGCCCTGCACCACCCCCTGCCCTGCACCATCCTCTGCCCTGCACCATCCTGTGCCCTGCACCACCCACTGCCCTGCACCACCCTGTGCCCTGCACCATCCACTGCTCTGCACCACCCAGTGCCATGCACCACCCACTGCCCTGCACCATCCTCTGCCCTGCACCACCCACTGCCCTGCACCATCCACTGCCCTGCACCACCCAGTGCCCTGCACCATCCTGTGCCCTGCACCATCCACTGCCCTGCACCACCCCCTGCCCTGCACCATCCTCTGCCCTGCACCATCCTGTGCCCTGCACCACCCACTGCCCTGCACCACCCTGTGCCCTGCACCATCCACTGCTCTGCACCACCCAGTGCCCTGCACCACCCTGTGCCCTGCACCATCCACTGCCCTGCACCACCCACTGCCCTGCACCACCCACTGCCCTGCACCATCCTCTGCCCTGCACCACCCTCTGCCCTGCACCATCCACTGCTCTGCACCACCCAGTGCCCTGCACCACCCAGTGCCCTGCACCATCCTCTGCCCTGCACCACCCAGTGCCCTGCACCACCCAGTGCCCTGCACCATCCACTGCCCTGCACCATCCACTGCCCTGCACCATCCTCTGCCCTGCACCACCCAGTGCCCTGCACCACCCACTGCCCTGCACCATCCTGTGCCCTGCACCACCCACTGCCCTGCACCACCCAGTGCCATGCACCACCCAGTGCCCTGCACCATCCTCTGCCCTGCACCATCCACTGCCCTGCACCATCCACTGCCCTGCACCACCCAGTGCCCTGCACCATCCACTGCCCTGCACCATCCTCTGCCCTGCACCACCCACTGCCCTGCACCATCCTCTGCCCTGCACCATCCACTGCCCTGCACCACCCAGTGCCCTGCACCACCCACTGCCCTGCACCATCCACTGCCCTGCACCACCCAGTGCCCTGCACCACCCACTGCCCTGCACCACCCAGTGCCCTGCACCACCCAGTGCCCTGCACCATCCACTGCCCTGCACCATCCACTGCCCTGCACCACCCAGTGCCCTGCACCATCCACTGCCCTGCACCATCCTCTGCCCTGCACCACCCACTGCCCTGCACCACTCACTGCCCTGCACCATCCTCTGCCCTGCACCATCCTCTGCCCTGCACCACCCAGTGCCCTGCACCATCCACTGCCCTGCACCACCCTGTGCCCTGCACCATCCACTGCCCTGCACCATCCACTGCCCTGCACCACCCAGTGCCCTGCACCATCCTCTGCCCTGCACCACCCACTGCCCTGCACCACCCAGTGCCCTGCACCACCCAGTGCCCTGCACCACCCACTGCCCTGCACTACCCTGTGCCCTGCACCATCCACTGCCCTGCACCACCCAGTGCCCTGCACCATCCACTGCCCTGCACCACCCACTGCCCTGCACCATCCACTGCCCTGCACCACCCAGTGCCCTGCACCACCCACTGCCCTGCACCACCCAGTGCCCTGCACCATCCAGTGCCCTGCACCACCCACTGCCCTGCACCATCCACTGCCCTGCACCACCCACTGCCCTGCACCACCCAGTGCCCTGCACCACCCAGTGCCCTGCACCATCCACTGCCCTGCACCACCCAGTGCCCTGCACCATCCACTGCCCTGCACCACCCAGTGCCCTGCACCATCCACTGCCCTGCACCACCCAGTGCCCTGCACCACCCAGTGCCCTGCACCATCCTCTGCCCTGCACCATCCACTGCCCTGCACCATCCTCTGCCCTGCACCACCCAGTGCCCTGCACCATCCACTGCCCTGCACCACCCAGTGCCCTGCACCATCCACTGCCCTGCACCATCCTCTGCCCTGCACCACCCTGTGCCCTGCACCATCCTCTGCCCTGCACCATCCTCTGCCCTGCACCACCCACTGCCCTGCACCATCCACTGCCCTGCACCACCCACTGCCCTGCACCACCCAGTGCCCTGCACCACCCACTGCCCTGCACCATCCACTGCCCTGCACCACCCAGTGCCCTGCACCATCCACTGCCCTGCACCATCCTCTGCCCTGCACCACCCACTGCCCTGCACCACCCACTGCCCTGCACCACTCACTGCCCTGCACCATCCTCTGCCCTGCACCATCCTCTGCCCTGCACCACCCAGTGCCCTGCACCATCCACTGCCCTGCACCACCCTGTGCCCTGCACCATCCACTGCCCTGCACCATCCACTGCCCTGCACCACCCAGTGCCCTGCACCATCCTCTGCCCTGCACCACCCACTGCCCTGCACCATCCACTGCCCTGCACCATCCTCTGCCCTGCACCACCCAGTGCCCTGCACCATCCTCTGCCCTGCACCATCCTCTGCCCTGCACCACCCACTGCCCTGCACCACCCACTGCCCTGCACCACCCAGTGCCCTGCACCACCCACTGCCCTGCACTACCCTGTGCCCTGCACCACCCACTGCCCTGCACCACCCAGTGCCCTGCACCACCCACTGCCCTGCACCACCCAGTGCCCTGCACCATCCACTGCCCTGCACCATCCACTGCCCTGCACCACCCAGTGCCCTGCACCACCCACTGCCCTGCACCACCCAGTGCCCTGCACCATCCACTGCCCTGCACCACCCAGTGCCCTGCACCACCCACTGCCCTGCACCACCCAGTGCCCTGCACCATCCTCTGCCCTGCACCACCCACTGCCCTGCACCATCCACTGCCCTGCACCACCCACTGCCCTGCACCACCCAGTGCCCTGCACCACCCAGTGCCCTGCACCACCCAGTGCCCTGCACCATCCTCTGCCCTGCACCACCCACTGCCCTGCACCATCCACTGCCCTGCACCACCCAGTGCCCTGCACCATCCACTGCCCTGCACCATCCACTGCCCTGCACCACCCAGTGCCCTGCACCATCCCCTGCCCTGCACCATCCACTGCCCTGCACCATCCACTGCCCTGCACCACCCAGTGCCCTGCACCATACACTGCCCTGCACCATCCACTGCCCTGCACCACCCACTGCCCTGCACCACCCAGTGCCCTGCACCATCCACTGCCCTGCACCATCCTCTGCCCTGCACCACCCACTGCCCTGCACCACCCACTGCCCTGCACCTCCCAGTGCCCTGCACCACCCAGTGCCCTGCACCATCCACTGCCCTGCACCACCCACTGCCCTGCACCACCCACTGCCCTGCACCATCCACTGCCCTGCACCACCCAGTGCCCTGCACCATCCACTGCCCTGCACCACCCACTGCCCTGCACTACCCTGTGCCCTGCACCATCCACTGCCCTGCACCACCCACTGCCCTGCACCACCCAGTGCCCTGCACCATCCACTGCCCTGCACCACCCACTGCCCTGCACCACCCAGTGCCCTGCACCATCCACTGCCCTGCACCATCCTCTGCCCTGCACCACCCACTGCCCTGCACCATCCACTGCCCTGCACCATCCTGTGCCCTGCACCACCCACTGCCCTGCACCACCCACTGCCCTGCACCATCCACTGCTCTGCACCACCCAGTGCCCTGCACCACCCAGTGCCCTGCACCATCCACTGCCCTGCACCATCCTCTGCCCTGCACCACCCAGTGCCCTGCACCATCCACTGCCCTGCACCACCCACTGCCCTGCACCACCCACTGCCCTGCACCATCCACTGCTCTGCACCACCCAGTGCCCTGCACCATCCACTGCCCTGCACCACCCACTGCCCTGCACCATCCACTGCCCTGCACCACCCACTGCCCTGCACCACCCAGTGCCCTGCAGGCTGCAGAGCTGTCCCCAGAGGGATGCTCTCTCCTCTCCTGGGCGAGAAGGTGGTGCTCCTGCAACAGCCCCGAAGCAGACACAGAGCTGATGCTTCCTTTGCAGGCTGTGAAGAACATCCCCATTAGTTTCTCACCTCCTGACCTGCAGCCCACTGCTGCTCTGAGGTGTCCTGTCCTGCAGGGAGAGCTCTCTGCTGCACTCTCAGGGGTGCTGTCCTGCAGGGAGAGCTCTCTGCTGCACTCTCAGGGGTGCTGTCCTGCAGGGAGAGCTCTCTGCTGCACTCTCAGGGGTGCTGTCCTGCAGGGAGAGCTCTCTGCTGCACTCTCAGGGGTCCTGTCCTGCAGGGAGAGCTCTCTGCTGCACTCTCAGGGGTCCTGTCCTGCAGGGAGAGCTCTCTGCTGCACTCTCAGGAGTCCTGTCCTGCAGGGAGAGCTCTCTGCTGCACTCTCAGGGGTCCTGTCCTGCAGGGAGAGCTCTCTGCTGCACTCTCAGGAGTCCTGTCCTGCAGGGAGAGCTCTCTGCTGCACTCTCAGGGGTCCTGTGCTGCAGGGAGAGCTCTCTGCTGCACTCTCAGGGGTCCTGTCCTGCAGGGAGAGCTCTCTGCTGCTCTCTCAGGAGTCCTGTCCTGCAGGGAGAGCTCTCTGCTGCACTCCCAGGGACTCCTCACCCACACTTCCGACCTTGGCAGGGGGTGAGAGACACTTCCCAGCCATTTGGTGCCCACAGGAGGTACTAATTCTGGAGCTGCAGCTCTTCACAGGGATGAAAGTGTGACTGATCTCCCTACAATTAGATGACATCCCCCCTCCCTCCCCTTCACCCCCTCCTGCAGGAGGCAAACAGTGTCAGGGACAGAGTGGCAGAAGGGTTCCCATGTGAGCAGCTCTCAGCTCTGCTCCTGCTGGCACTGGGGGCTGCCCCTTCCCTGCCTGGGGTTCTGCTGGAAGCTGTCACATTTCCCACTGCTTCCAGGTGTGTGTCACAGAGCTCTCTCTTCTGGGAAGCTCTCTCTGCATTGCTCTTCAAGCCTGGCAGGAGGAGGCATGATGGACTCAATGCCCTCATCCAGATCATCAGTGAAGATGTTAAAGAGCACAGGGCCCAGCACTGATCCTTGGGGCACAGCACTGGTGCCTGGCTGCCAGTGGTGGTGAATGGTGCCACATCCAGCTGGCAGCCAGTCACTAGTGGTGTGCCCCAAGGATCAGTGCTGGGCCCTGTGCTCTTTAACATCTTCACTGATGATCTGGATGAGGGCATTGAGTCAGTCATCAGTAAATGTGCAGATGACAGCAAGCTGGGGGCAGGAGTGGAGCTGTTAGAGGGCAGAAGGGATCTGCAGAGGGACCTGGCCAGGCTGGGCAGATGAGCAGAGGCCAAGGGCAGGAGATTGAACACATCCAAGTGCCAGGTGCTGCACATTGGCCACAGCAACCCCAGGCAGTGCTACAGGCTGGGGTCAGAGTGGCTGAGAGCAGCCAGGCAGAGAGGGACCTGGGGGTGCTGGTTGATGGTAGGCTGAACATGAGCCTGCAGTGTGCCCAGGCAGCCAAGAGGGCCAATGGCATCCTGGCCTGCATCAGGAACAGTGTGGCCAGCAGGAGCAGGGAGGTCATTCTGCCCCTGTACACTGCACTGGTTAGGCCACACCTCGAGTCCTGTGTCCAGTTCTGGGCCCCTCAGTTTAGGAAGGAGGTTGAGCTGCTGGAATGAGTCCAGAGAAGGGCAACAAAGGTGGGGAGGGGTCTGGAGCACAGCCCTGTGAGGAGAGGCTGAGGGAGCTGGGGTTGCTTAGCCTGGAGAAGAGGAGACTCAGGGGTGACCTTATCACTCTCTACAACTACCTGAAGGGAGGCTGTAGACAGGCTGATGATGGCCTCTTCTCCCAGGCAGCCAGTACCAGAACAAGAGGACACAGTCTCAGGCTGCGCCAGGGGAGGTTCAGGTTGGATGTTAGGAAGAAGTTCTACACAGAGAGAGTGATTGCCCATTGGGATGGGCTGCCCAGGGAGGTGGTGGAGTCGCCGTCATTGGAGGTGTTCAGGAGGAGACTTGCTGGGGTGCTTGGTGCCATGGGTTAGCTGTTTGGGTGGCTTGGATTGGTTGATGGGTTGGACACGATGATCTTGAAGGTCTCTTCCAACCTGGTTTGGTTTATTCTAATAAAGGTTTATTCTAACTTGGGATCAGAGTCCTGTGGCACTCCCCAGAGAGTCTGACAGCACCCAGGCAGGGCACAGCAGGACAAACCAGCCCAAGGTCTCTGAACTCCCTCCTGGAGAGCTACTCTCTTAACACCCACTGGACCTATGGCAACATGAAAGGAGGGGGAGAAGGCTCTGGAGGCACAAACCCTGCAGAGTCAGCTGAGCAACCCTTTTGCCCTCTCCCATTTTGACCTTCCAGGTAGCTGCTTCCCTCCCTCGTTGTGCAGTCACTCTTTGGCTGCCAGTTCTGCCACTGAGAAAGCCTTTGGCAGCAGCTTCCACAGCATCCTCCCACAGGACAAATTCCCAGGTCCCCTGCAGAGCAAACCCTTCCTCTCAGCAGAGGAGAAAACCTCCAAGGAGAGGAACCTTGGGGCGGTGGCAGCAGGCAGCCCTTGCTGCAGGCAGTTTCCCCACCTGCAGCTGGGGTTCCTGAAGAGCCCTGCCCACACAGCACCCTCACAGCGCCCTCACAGCACCCAGAGAGCCCCAGGAAGGCACCAGCAGAAGACCACCCCAGCTGGCAAGGGCAGGGAGATGTGAAATTCCTTCAGATGTGCGCTTCAGGGCGAGCCTGAGGAGGTCACAGCTGGAATGCTCCCCTCTGACTTCCTGCAGCCAGGGCTAATTAGTGCAGGCTTGATAAATGCCCTTATCTAAATGGCTCTGCAGGGACAGGCAAGGCCCATCACATAAAAGAGGAGGAAGGCAATAACTCTTGCAGCATGTTTTACTGCCTCTGCAACAGCAACTGGGAGCAGCCTGCAGAGCCAGGCAGGCCGTGGGAGAGCAGGCAGCTGAGCACAGCCGGGCAGGATTCGTGCTGGAGGAGAGGGCACAACTCCTTTCCCTCCAGAAGGACTAACAGGAGGCAGCACTGGGCCCGTGCAGGAGCTGTGTGCTCAGAAGAGGGAGATCAGAGGGGCAGGAGAAGCAGGGCAGCCTGTTGGGGGTGAGGGACTCGTGCTCCATCCCCGGCGCTGCAGAGGGCACTGGCCTGGGTTTCACATCAGCTGCAGAGATGCTATCAGCTTCCTCTGGGACCTCTGGCAGAGAGCACTGCCTAAGAACTTGGTGTTAGCCTTCAGCCCTCAGCCTGCCTGGCTGCTCAGCCCCCTCCTCCTGCAGGGAGCAATGAACTCAGATGAATTACTGCAGCAGAGAGCTGGCAGGGCAGTGACTGCTGAGAGAGGGCAGACAGCCTCTGTGCTTCCAGGCCAGCCCCAGGGCCAGGACGACTCCTGACAACCTAAAGGATGCTGAACTGAGGCCAAAGGAGGCTTCAAAAGCAGCAGCACCAGGCTGGAGGCTGGTCCCTTCCAGCCTGCCAAGCCCATGCATGGCATGTGCTGGGCACTGCCACATGTCCTTGAGGAAGCCAACTGCAGTGTTCCCTCGGCAGGGCAGCAGCCCAGGAGAGGCTGTGACCCTCCCCACGGTGGCAGAGGTCACACAGAGATCCTCAGCCTAGGCCAGGGCCCAGCTCAGGCAAAAAGGGAGCAGACAGAGAGCATCTGCTCCAGGAGGGGTGCTGGAAGAGCACCCAGACAAGGACCTGGAGAAGTGGATCACAAACCTCAGCCCAACCCTGAAGGCCCTTACCTTGTCTCAGGCCATTTTAAAACAGAGAAGAAAGCAGGAGCTTGGCAGCTGTGCCACTCTCAGCCCAGCCCTGCCATGCCCTCACCCTGCTGCTGGCACTGCAGCCCCAGCCTGGTGTTCAGCTGGCCTCAAACCCAGCTGCAGTCACTTCCTGATGTGGTCCTCAAGCCCCACTCAAAACCAGTGACCCAGCTCTGCTCCTCAGTGCAGACCCAGCTCTGCTCCTCAGCGCAGACCCAGCTGGATCAAGGTCTCCAATCAGCAACATCCTTCTGCTGCCCAAACTTCAGAAGTGAAGTCTTGACCTGAGGAGTTCTTCACCTGTCCTCTGCCAGCTTGCTGTGCAGGCTGCTGAGAGGCAGGAGGCTGCAAACCTGCACCAAAGCCATGGCAGGAGGCATCCACAGCTGAGAGGAGAGCAGGGCTGAGATCCCTCCCTGACATGAAGCTCTGCTCACTGCAGGGTTGGAAGTCTCCTTTGTGTGTTCCATGGCTCCAAAGCAGAGCAGGGCAACTGAGATGCAGGCATTGCTCATCCACACCTGGCTCTCCTCTCCCACTCTCTGCTCCACCTGGGCTTCTGGGGCAGGAGCTGTGACCCTGCAAGGGAACATTCTCCACCCTGGGAGCTGCAGAGGGCCTCTTCTGCCAGGCTGCTCAGGAGACACCAGGGCTTGTCTTGGGGTGCAGATTAGTCTGAGGTGAGGATGGTGTCACAGTCTCACAGTATCACCAAGGTTGGGAGACCTCAAAGATCACCAAGTCCAACCTGGCACCACAGACCTCATGACTAAACCATGGCACCAAGTGCCACATCCAATCCCCTCCTGAACACCTCCAGGGATGGGGACTCCACCACCTCCCTGGGCAGCACATTCCCAGGGCCAATCTCTCTTGCTGGGAAGAATTTTCTCCTCACCTCCAGCCTAAACCTCCCCTGGCACAGCTTGAGACTGTGGCCTCTTGTTCTGGTGCTGCTTGCCTGGGAGAAGAGACCAACCCCCACCTGGCTCCAACCTCCCTGCAGGGAGTTGGAGAGAGCAAGAAGGTCTCCCCTGAGCCTCCTCTTCTCCAGGCTAAGCAACCCCAGCTCCCTCAGCCTCTCCTCACAGGGCTGTGCTCCAGACCCCTCCCCAGCTTTCTTGCCCTTCTCTGGACACCTTCAAGTCTCTCAATGTCCTTCTTGACCTGAGGAGCCCAGAACTGGACACAGGACTCAAGGTGTGGCCTCAGCAGTGCTGAGCACAGGGCACAAGGACTTCCCTGCTCCTGCTGGCCACACTGCTCCTGCTGCAGGCCAGGATGCCCTTGGCCTTTTTGGCCCCCTGGGCACACTGCTGCTTTTGAAGGCCAAGAGCACAGCCATTAGAAACCAATGCCCAGCTCCACTGAAGGAACCTTGAGACTCCACCAAGCCTCTTCTTAGGATGCAGTGCTCTAAGAGACCCCCAGAATTTCTTACAAGCTTCTGCTCTGCTCTGGAGTGATGCAGTCCTGGAGGGCTGCACAGTGCTGAGGACTGCAGGCTGTGCTCTGCTCTGGAGTGATGCAGTCCTGGAGGGCTGCACAGTGCTGAGGACTGCAGGCTGTGCTCTGCTCTGGAGTGATGCAGTCCTGGAGGGCTGCACAGTGCTGAGGATTGCAGGCTGTGCTCTGCTCTGGAGTGATGCAGTCCTGGAGGGCTGCACAGTGCTGAGGACTGCAGGCTGTGCTCTGCTCTGGAGTGATGCAGTCCTGGAGGGCTGCACAGTGCTGAGGACTGCAGGCTGTGCTCTGCTCTGGAGTGATGCAGTCCTGGAGGGCTGCACAGTGCTGAGGACTGCAGGCTGTGCTCTGCTCTGGAGTGATGCAGTCCTGGAGGGCTGCACAGAGCTGAGGATTGCAGGCTGTGCTCTGCTCTGGAGTGATGCAGTCCTGGAGGGCTGCACAGTGCTGAGGACTGCAGGCTGTGCTCTGCTCTGGAGTGATGCAGTCCTGGAGGGCTGCACAGTGCTGAGGACTGCAGGCTGTGCTCTGCTCTGGAGTGATGCAGTCCTGGAGGGCTGCACAGTGCTGAGGACTGCAGGCTGTGCTCTGCTCTGGAGTGATGCAGTCCTGGAGGGCTGCACAGTGCTGAGGACTGCAGGCTGTGCTCTGCTCTGGAGTGATGCAGTCCTGGAGGGCTGCACAGTGCTAAGGACTGCAGGCTGTGCCCTGCTCACCTGGTGAACCATCTGAGGCTGCTCACCACTGCTCTGACTCTGCTCAAGTGCACAGAAGGAGGGAGGACTACTGAAACTTTCCCACCTCTGCCCCATTGCCCAGCTAGGGGGCCCAGAAGGTAGGTCTGAGGTTCTGTGCAAAGAGAAGCTTGCAGAAGACAGGCTGGAAGGCCTGGCTGGGAACACAGCAGGCTCAGGATGTGACTTAAGTGAGGAAAAATGCCTGGCTGGAAAGGGAAGGTTGCTGGTAGGAGTGAGCACAGAGTGAGCACAGAGGCAGGGGGTGAGTAACTCAGCTGGTGGCACCTGCACAGCCAGGAGGATCAGAGAGATGGAATCTCCACACTCTTTACCAGAGGGAGAAGGCTCTGGGGAGACCTCACAGTGTGACCTTCCAGTACCTGAGGAGGGCTACAGGAAGGATGGAGAGAGACAGTTTCTAAAGGCCTGCAGTGATAGAGGAGGGACAATGGCTTCAAACCAGAGCAGAGCAGATTGGGATTGGAGGGGAGGAACAAGTTCTGCCCCAGGAGGCTGCTGGAACACTGCAGCAGGCTGCCCAGGGAGGTGGCTGAGGCTCCAGCCCTGGAGATACTCAAGGTGAGGCTGGAGAGGGCTCTGGGCAACCTGCTCCAGTGGAGGATGTCCCTGCTGAGTGCAGGGGTTGGACTGGGTGAGCTCTGGAGCTCCCTTCCAGCCCAGCCCAGGCTGTGATTCTGTGAGTTCCTTGGGATGGGGTCAGGAGCCCCTGCTGAGGAGTGGCTGAAGCACAGAGCCCTTCTCAGCAGAAGCCACCCTGCAGGGAGCCAGGCTGGGGCCAGGAGGCCCATGCCCAAAGCTTCCTCCCCAGGGGCAGCACAGGGTGAATGCCAGCACTTGGCCAGAGCCTGCTGAGGGCAGGTAAAGGATCCTGCCCAGCACATCTGGTGCAGCCTCTGCCCCCAGCTGTGCACCTCCTTTGCCAAACACTGCTGTGCATCCTGCTGCAGCAGCCAGGACATGGTCAGCACACAACACAACCACCACTGCCAGCCAGCAGGGAGAAGGCCTGGGAGATGCCCTGGGAGATGCCCTGCACCTGTCCTTGGGCACAGGGCTGCTCTTCCCATGCTGCTCGTGGCCAGAGCCTGAAGTGTGCTGGTCAGGGTTGGAGTTTTTTCACCTCCAACACGAGGGGAGACTTAACCAGAGGAATTTCCAGGGTGAGTTTCCTCTCTGACTGGTTTTCTGCTGGCACTCAGGACAGGCAGCTTCTAAGCACTCCCTTCCCCAGTCAGCTCCTCATTAAAGACCACTAAATACACAGAACACAGACTGGTGTCACACAGAACCATACAGCATGGGGAGGGCTGGAAGGGATCTCTGGAGCTCACCCAGCCCAAGCCCTGCTCCAGCAGGGCACCCACAGCAGCCTGCCCAGGAGCACAGTGCCCAGGGGGGGTTGGAAGCTCTCCACAGAAGGAGACTCCACAACCTCTCTGGGCAGCCTGCTCCAGGCCTCCAGCAGCCTCACACCAAAGAAGTTTCTCCTCCTGGGTTCCAGTCTGTGCCCAGTGCCCCTTGTGCTGTCCCTGGGCACCACTGAGCAGAGCTTGGCCCCAGCATCTTGCCCCCCACAGCTCCTTTAGCTCTTGCTGGGCATTGCTCAGCTCCCCTCTGGGGCTGCTCTTCTGCAGGCTCTCAGCCCCAGGGCTCTCAGCCTCTGCTCCTCCCAGAGCTGCTCCAGGCCCCTCAGCATCTTCCCAGCCTCCCCTCCTGTGGTTCCCTCTCTCTCTTGAACTGTGGAGCCCAGAACTGGACCCAGGACTCCAGATGTGGCCTCAGTGAGCCACAGCGGCTCAACAGGGACAAGCAGGTGGGGGCCACCACGCCTGGAATCTGAGGTCCTGCTCTCACAGGGCAGCAGGACTGAGACTGCAGATCTGGCATGAGAAACTCACAGGATGACCTCTGCCCAGGACAAAACATTGGGCCAGTAACAGCAGCATGGCACCAAGCAGGCCACAGGCTCCACATGCAGCCTGGGCATGGGCTCTGCCAAAGCAGGCACTGCCAGGTGTGTGGCACAGGAAAGAAACCCAACCCACTGCTGCCCCTGCCCAGCCTCCAAAGCTCCCAGGCTCCCAGGTTTGGTCTGAAATAACAGAGGGGGAAGGACAAAGCCCCATGTGCCCACAGGCACCTGAAGTCACCCAGGAGCAGCAGGGGTGAGGACAGCTGGCAGGTGCTGGAGGGGATATGGCTCAGGAGGTGTGTGGCTAAAGCCCTGCAGCAGAGCTGCCCCTGCACACACTGCTGCTCCTGGGGACAGCAGTTTGAGGCTGTCTGCCTTGCAGCCAGTCAGCAGGACCCAAACCTTCCTCCTGCCACGGGGTGGTCAGCACTTGACCTTCCCCAGCCCAGCAGTGAGCAGAGCAGAGCTGGCTGGGAGGGCTCCTTCTCACCCCTGGCTATCCAAGCCCTGATCAAAGGCTCTGCAGTGCAGTAACGCTGCTGACAGTGGAAGGATGTTTGTGCAGTCACCATGGCAAAGGCAATGCCAAACATCCTGTCCACAGCACGCTAAGGGATGGGGCTGGGGGCAGGGGGGGAGCAGCACTCCTTTGTTTAAGTGACTTGTGCAGGTCTGGCAGGGAAGAGAGATTAATGATTTCTGCAGAAGCTAGAGCCTGCACAGGGCTCAGGCCAAGCAGGCAGCTGAAGAGGAAACATCCTGTGCCCCAGGCTGGGGGATCAGCGCAGATCTGATGGCCACACTCTGTGTGGGCTGGAGCTGCCCAGCTCTGGCACAGCTCAGGCCAGGCCTCTGAGAGGATGAGGGCCAGGGCTGCTATGGAGGCAGGATCCATGTCCCTTGTCCCCCTGCCTGCTGGAGGCTCTTCCTTTCCCAAACACTTCACTGCAAGTTGTGGTTCTGCAGCAATTTATTAGGGAGCTTTTGCCTTTCATATTGAACCTTTTAGCTAGGGCCTGCTTGGCTGACACAAGGCAGGCAAATGCCCTCTCTGGAGCCCAAACTGGAGCCCATTAGAAGCTCAAATGAATTTTGGGTTCCTTCCTCTGCCTTTTGGCTCGTGGCAAACACACCACCTCCTGCTCAGCAACACTTGAGGCTGCAGGTCACCTCCTTACACTCTGCTGCTGTCCTTCCAGGGACTTGGAGCATCCTGGCTGTCAATGACACAAGCACAGACACAAAGCAGGTTTGAGATGGCAGCACTCCCTGCTCCCCTCCTCTCTCCTGGAGAGGCAGAACCATGCCCACACTGCAGCAGGGAGCAGCTGATGCCAGGTGGCACAGGTCCTCAGCGCGAAGCAGAGAGCTGGCTCTCGGCACGGGCACAGGAGGAAGCATGCCCTGGGCAGCTCCTGCCAGCTCAGAGCAAGCCACTAACCAGTGGCACTGCACAGCAGGCAGCAGGCCTGGGAGCTCCACAGGCAGAGACAGAGGCTCAGGACTGACCTCAGCAGCCTTCCTGTGGTCATCCTGGTTCTGCAGCACGCAGACGTCGACGCCGAGGCAGCGCAGGTAGCGGCCCAGGCCCTGCAGCATGTTGTCACAGACCACACTGAGCTCCCGGGGGGAGATGGCAGCAGGGGGGCAGGAGGTGGCCTGCTTGGGTCCTTGGCACTGCTACAGAAAGGCAAGAGATCCATGAGCAGCAGAGCAGAAGGCTGACTCCCAGTGCAGCCCCCTGCCCGGTGCAGCTGTCCCCTGCCCCCCCAGGTGCCCTGCAGCACCTCCAGCTCCTCCCCATGGCCTTCCTGCATCAGCCACCTGCTGCCTGGGCAGGGGCTGCACCCTGAATTAGCCTCACTCTCTGGCACCCAAACTGGGCAGCTGCAGCCTTGCCCTGCAGAAATGCCAGCCTGGCCTGCTGTGCCCCCCAGAGACAGAGCTGCTCTCCAAGCAGGCTGCAATCAACCCCCCTGTGCCAGAGCCATGCCCTGGGCAGGGGCTGTGACACACAGGGGGACAAACAGGTAGGCAAAGCAACCAGGTCAGCTCTGTTATCTTTGGGGGGGGGGGGTAAAACCAGGCAGTGCCTGGACTGTGTGTGTTTGGTTTCAGCTGCCTGCTGCTGGGGGAGTTCCTGCACTTGGAGGTTCTGCCCCTGGGAGGCTCCCAGAAGCACAATAGCTAAACTCCTGCAGAAGGGAAGTTATTAAGGAGCCTCCAGTGTTCAGTTGTTGCCTCCAGTTGGGCTGGCTGAAGGACACAGCTACCACCTCTGCAGGGCAGAGAGCTCCTGCAGCACTGCAGCCCAGCCCTGGGCTGGGGACAGCGTGGAACACCCTGCAGATACAGCTGGGCTGACCCTGGGAGCCAGCTGAGATCCAAGAGCTCCATCTGGGTGGTGCTGCACAGGGCTGGGCAGAGGGCTGGAGCTCCTCTCCTGTGAGCACAGGCTGAGAGAGTTGGGGTTGCTCAGTCTGGAGAAGAGAAGGCTCCCAGGAGGCCTTCTTGTGGCCTTCCAGGATCTGCAGGGGGCTCCAAGAAATCTGGGGAGGGACTCTGCAGGGTGTCAGAGGACCTCTTAGTGATAGGGCTGGGGGAATGGATGTCAGGAAGCTGTTCCCCAGGAGGGTGGTGAGAGCCTGGCACAGGTTGCCCAGGGAGGTGGTGGAAGCCTCCTGCCTGGAGGTGTTTGCAGCCAGGCTGGAGGTGGCTGTGAGCAACCTGCTGTGGTGTGAGGTGTCCCTGCCCATGGCAGGGGGTTAGGACTGGCTGAGCCTTGAGCTCCCTTCCAGCCCTGACAGCTCTGGGATTCCAGAAGCTGTGTGTGGGTAAGACTGGAGTGGCACTGGCTGTGAGAGGATCCTGCTGGATGCAGCTGTGCCCTGAGGCAGCAGGGTGCTGTGATCCCAGATCAAGCTGAGCCCTCAGAGCAGAGCTGCTTGGAAGACTGTAACCCTGTGCTGCTGCTGCTGTCCAAGCAGCTGGGAAGGAGCAGCAGCTGGCTCTCAGCTCGTGTTCATCCCCTGGCCAGCAGTGTCAGAGGCAGCTCCTTTCTCACGTTTCCTGCCAGCAGAGAGCTACAAACTGATGAAGGAGAATAATGTCATTAGCCCCACTTCAGAGAGGGGAGCAGAGAGCGCTGGGAGGAGAGCCTGGAGCCACACAGGACACACAGGCAGCAGAAGTCTGCGCTTGTGAGGCCCGGTCCAGGCTTTCCCAACGGCTCTGGGTGGGAGCCTGGCTGCACAGGGCACAGCTGAGCACACAGCCCACAAGGTAACCCAAGCCTCCAGCACTCACTTCTCCCCTCTCTGGGGCAGCCAGGGCTGTGGTAGCATACAGCATTCCCATGGGCACAGAGCTGAGCAGACTGCTGAGCAGCTTTGTGCTCCTCTCCTGGCTGCTGGGAGGCTGCACACTTGCACACAGCGAGGAGGAGCTAAGGGAGGAGATCAACAGCCATGCAAGGGAGCTCTGACCCCAGGGGACAGACACAGCCTGGGGCTACTCAGGAGGATCCCAGCCAGGGTGAGTGGTTTCTGCTAATGTTTCAGAGGTGCATGGACAGCTGGATGGCTGCACTGTAAAAGCAGAACTTCACTGAGAGAGAGAGGGATCAGAGCTCCAAGATGTGTGAGCAGAGTCACACAGCTCCAGCCTGTGGCTGGTGGAGTTTTCATAAGCCACAGAATGGGTTGGGATGGAAGGGACCTCAAAGCTCAGCCAGTGCCAACCCCCTGCCATGGGCAGGGACCCCTCCCCCCAGCCCAGCTTGCTCAAGGCCTCATCCAGCCTGGCCTTCAACACCTCCAGGCAGGAGGCAGCCACAGCCTCCCTGGGCAGCCTGTGCCAGAGTCTCCCCAGCCTCACTCTCAAGGATTCCTCCCTCCTCTCCACTCTCAGTCTCTCCTCTCCCAGCTCAAAGCCATTGTTCCTCAGCCTGGCACTCCCAGCCCTTGGCCAGAGTCCCTCCCCAGCTCTCCTGGAGCCCTTCAGGTCCTGGAAGGCTGCTCTGAGGTCTGCCTGGAGCCTTCTCTTCTCCAGGCTGCACAGCCCCAGCTCTCCCAGCCTGGCCCCAAAGGGGAGGGTCTGCAGCCTCTGCTCATCTCTGTGGCCTCCTCTGGAGCCTCTCCAGCAGCTCCAGGTCCTTCTTGTGCTGGGGGCCCAGAGCTGGAGGCAGTGCTGCAGGTGGCCCCTGGAGCACTCCAAGGCACAGCAGTGCAGGGGGAGAGCAGTCATGGAGTGTGTGGTGCTGGGCAGGGAGTCAGGGAGAAGCCTGCAGCTGAACAACTTTCTGGGTGGACTGCTTGAACTTTGCAGAATCTGCTCCAGACACAGTGAAGGAGACACTCCCAGGGTGAAACCCAGACACAGAAGCTCAGGTAAAAGCAAAAGCAAGGAACTCAGGGCTTGGAAGGCAACACCTAGGGCACAGAACCCCCCCAGCAGCATTTCTGCCAGCAGGGTCAGCTGGGCTCTGGCACACAGAGCTGCACTCAGCTTTGTGAAGAGCAGGGGCAGGGAAAGCTGAATCAGGCAGGTGAAGGATCAGGGGAGGGGAGAGGAAGCTGTTTGCTGCACCAGTCCTGAGAGCAGCCTGCAAGCAGGCAGGCCAGGCACGGCCTGGTGTGCCTGAGGCAGGAGCCAAGGTATGGTTTGCAGGGGTCCTGAGCAAGGTGCTGTGCTTTGAAGGTGTTCACAAACCTGTCCAGAAGCTGAGGGTGCTTCTTGTTCATCCAGCTGCTTCTTTGCCCTGGCCTTTGAGCTTGGTTTTCCCACCAGACTCTTGGTCAGGTCTGGACTCAGACCAAAGCTCTCTGGATCCTTACAGAGCTTCTCATAGACCTCCAGCAAACAGTAGGCATCTGAGGCTGAGGAGAAGGGGAGAGGAGCCTCAGGTGGTGCCACTCAGAGGCAAACCCCTGCTGAGGCAAGGCAGAGCTGCCTCTGCATGCAAGCCACCTGCAGCTCCCTGCTGCCATACCCTGCACTCCTGCTTCAGCAGCATCACAACTTAACACAGGGCCACAGAACCACAGAACCTCCTGAGCTGGAAGGGACCTCTAAAGGTCATCTATTCCAAGCCCTCTGCAGCGAGCAGGGACATCCTCACCTAGATCAGAAGGATCCAGGCAGAGGAGCTCACAGAGCAACAGCCTCCCTGCTGCCCCCCATGCAAACTGTAGCGCCCCGTGTCAGGCAGCTTCAGCCGAGCCACACTGCTCCCCTTGGGCGCTGAGCAGCCCCTTGCCCACCGTGCACTGCCGCTGTCAGCTCCGGGGAGCAGCTGAGCCAGCCCTGCGAGCCAGCCCTGCGAGCCCCGAGCCAGCCCTGCGAGCCCTGAGCCAGCCCTGCGAGCCCTGAGCCAGCCCTGCGAGCCTGCCCTGCGAGCCAGCCCTGCGAGCCAGCCCTGCGAGCCTGCCCTGCGAGCCCTGAGCCAGCCCTGCGAGCCCCGAGCCAGCCCTGCGAGCCCTGAGCCAGCCCTGCGAGCCCCGAGCCAGCCCTGCGAGCCAGCCCTGCGAGCCCCGAGCCAGCCCTGCGAGCCCTGAGCCAGCCCTGCGAGCCAGCCCTGCGAGCCAGCCCTGCGAGCCTGCCCTGCGAGCCTGCCCTGCGAGCCCCGAGCCAGCCCTGCGAGCCCTGAGCCAGCCCTGCGAGCCCCGAGCCAGCCCTGCGAGCCAGCCCTGCGAGCCTGCCCTGCGAGCCTGCCCTGCGAGCCCCGAGCCAGCCCTGCGAGCCCTGAGCCAGCCCTGCGAGCCCCGAGCCAGCCCTGCGAGCCAGCCCTGCGAGCCCCGAGCCAGCCCTGCGAGCCCTGAGCCAGCCCTGTGAGCCCTGAGCCGGCCCTGCGAGCCCTGGCGACTAACTCCTGTGGATCTGTCTCAGCTCCGGGGAGCAGCTTCCCCCCTGGGCTGCAGCGTACCAGGTTGTCACCGGGGGGCTGCTGGCAGCTCTGGCACTCACGGGCAGAGCCGTGCGGCTGCTGCCCCTGCACCGGGACCTGCCGGCGGCCCCGAGCCGGCCCTGCGAGCCCCGAGCCAGCCCTGCGAGCCCTGGCGTCTAACTCCTGTGGAGCTGTCTCAGCGCCGGGGGCAGCTGCAGCTAATCCAGGGCTGGCTCCCGTCTCCAGGCTGTCCTTCAATGCCCCGGGAAAAGATTTAGACCCAGGCTCCTGACTCTGGGGTAAGCAGCAGTAAGCTCTTCTGCTCCCTCCGCAGCGCCAGCTCTGTGCTGAGCTTTCTGACAGCATCGCTGCCCATCCCCAGCCCTGCTCCAAGCACTGCACTGCCACCCTGCCAGGGCTCTGCCTGCATGGAGGCTGCGATGGGAGACAGAAGGAAGAGGATTTCGCTCTTGCCTTTCCTGAGGAGAGTTTGCACAGGAACTGCTCTGCACAGGAGCTGCTCTGCACAGGAGTTGCTCTGCTCTGGAACTGCTCTGCACTGGAGCTGCTCTGCACAGGAGCTGCTCTGCACTGGAACTGCTCTGCACTGGAGCTGCTCTACACCGGATCTGCTCTGCACAGGAGCTGCTCTGCACAGGAACTGCTCTGCACAGGAACTGCTCTGCACAGGAGCTGCTCTGCACAGGAGCTGCTCTGCACTGGAGCTGCTCTGCACAGGAGCTGCTCTGCACAGGAACTGCTCTGCTCTGGAGCTGCTCTGCACAGGAGCTGCTCTGCACTGGAGCTGCTCTGCACAGGAGCTGCTCTGCACAGGAGCTGCTCTGCACCGGAGCTGCTCTGCACAGGAGCTGCTCTGCACAGGAACTGCTCTGCACCGGAGCTGCTCTGCACAGGAGCTGCTCTGCACAGGAGCTGCTCTGCACTGGAGCTGCTCTGCACAGGAGCTGCTCTGCACTGGAGCTGCTCTGCACTGGAGTTGCTCTGCTCTGGAGCTGCTCTGCACAGGAGCTGCTCTGCACAGGAGCTGCTCTGCACTGGAGCTGCTCTGCACCGGAGCTGCTCTGCACCGGAGCTGCTCTGCACAGGAGCTGCTCTGCACAGGAACTGCTCTGCACAGGAGCTGCTCTGCACAAGAGCTGCTCTGCACTGGAGCTGCTCTGCACTGGAGCTGCTCAGCACAGGAACTGCTCTGCACCGGAGCTGCTCTGCACCGGAGCTGCTCTGCACAGGAGCTGCTCTGCACTGGAGCTGCTCTGCACAGGAACTGCTCTGCACAGGAGCTGCTCTGCACAGGAGCTGCTCTGCACAGGAACTGCTCTGCACTGGAGCTGCTCTGCACAGGAACTGCTCTGCACAGGAACTGCTCTGCACAGGAGCTGCTCTGCACAAGAGCTGCTCTGCACTGGAGCTGCTCTGCACTGGAGCTGCTCAGCACAGGAACTGCTCTGCACTGGAGCTGCTCTGCACCGGAGCTGCTCTGCACCGGAGCTGCTCTGCACAGGAGCTGCTCTGCACAGGAGCTGCTCTGCACTGGAGCTGCTCTGCACAGGAACTGCTCTGCACAGGAGCTGCTCTGCACAGGAACTGCTCTGCACAGGAACTGCTCTGCACAGGAGTTGCTCTGCTCTGGAGTTGCTCTGCTCTGGAGCTGCTCTGCACTGGAGCTGCTCTGCACAGGAGCTGCTCTGCACCGGATCTGCTCTGCACAGGAGCTGCTCTGCACTTGAGCTGCTCTGCACAGGAGTTGCTCTGCTCTGGAGCTGCTCTGCACAGGAGCTGCTCTGCACCGGAGCTGCTCTGCACAGGAGCTGCTCTGCACCGGAGCTGCTCTGCACAGGAGTTGCTCTGCACCGGAGCTGCTCTGCACAGGAGTTGCTCTGCACAGGAACTGCTCTGCACCGGAGCTGCTCTGCACTGGAGCTGCTCTGCACAGGAGCTGCTCTGCACCGGAGCTGCTCTGCACCGGAGCTGCTCTGCACAGGAGTTGCTCTGCACCGGAGCTGCTCTGCACAGGAGTTGCTCTGCACAGGAACTGCTCTGCACCGGAGCTGCTCTGCACAGGAGCTGCTCTGCACAGGAACTGCTCTACACTGGAGCTGCTCTGCACAGGAACTGCTCTACACTGGAGCTGCTCTGCACAGGAGTTGCTCTGCACAGGAACTGCTCTGCACCGGAGCTGCTCTACACCGGAGCTGCTCTGCACAGGAACTGCTCTGCACAGGAGCTGCTCTGCACTTGAGCTGCTCTGCACTGGAGCTGCTCTGCACAGGAGCTGCTCTGCACAGGAGCTGCTCTGCACCGGAGCTGCTCTGCACAGGAGCTGCTCTGCACAGGAGCTGCTCTGCACTGGAGCTGCTCTGCACTGGAGCTGCTCTGCACAGGAGTTGCTCTGCACCGGAGCTGCTCTGCACAGGAGTTGCTCTGCACAGGAACTGCTCTGCACAGGAGCTGCTCTGCACAGGAGCTGCTCTGCACCGGAGCTGCTCTGCACCGGAGCTGCTCTGCACTTGAGCTGCTCTGCACTGGAGCTGCTCTGCACAGGAGCTGCCCTGCACAGGAGCTGCTCTGCACCGGAGCTGCTCTGCACTTGAGCTGCTCTACACTGGAGCTGCTCTACACCGGAGCTGCTCTGCACAGGAACTGCTCTGCAGAGGAACTGCTCTGCACTGGAGCTGCTCTGCACAGGAGCTGCTCTGCACAGGAGCTGATCTACACTGGAGCTGCTCTGCACAGGAGCTGCTCTGCACAGGAGCTGATCTACACTGGAGCTGCTCTGCACAGGAGCTGCTCTACACCGGAGCTGCTCTGCACAGGAGCTGCTCTGCACTGGAGCTGCTCTGCACCGGATCTGCTCTGCACTGGAGCTTCTCTGCACAGGAGCTGCTCTGCACTTGAGCTGCTCTGCACTGGAGCTGCTCTGCACAGGAGCTGCTCTGCACTGGAGCTGCTCTACACAGGAGCTGCTCTGCACAGGAGCTGCTCTGCACAGGAGCTGCTCTACACCGGAGCTGCTCTGCACAGGAGCTGCTCTACACCGGAGCTGCTCTGCACCGGAGCTGCTCTGCACTGGAGCTGCTCTGCACCGGATCTGCTCTGCACTGGAGCTTCTCTGCACAGGAACTGCTCTGCACTTGAGCTGCTCTACACCGGAGCTGCTCTGCACAGGAGCTGCTCTGCACTGGAGCTGCTCTACACAGGAGCTGCTCTGCACAGGAGCTGCTCTGCACAGGAGCTGCTCTACACCGGAGCTGCTCTGCACAGGAGCTGCTCTACACCGGAGCTGCTCTGCACCGGAGCTGCTCTGCACTGGAGCTGCTCTGCACCGGATCTGCTCTGCACTGGAGCTTCTCTGCACAGGAACTGCTCTGCACTTGAGCTGCTCTGCACTGGAGCTGCTCTGCACAGGAGCTGCTCTGCACTGGAGCTGCTCTACACAGGAACTGCTCTGCACAGGAGCTGCTCTACACCGGAGCTGCTCTACACCGGAGCTGCTCTGCACAGGAGCTGCTCTACACCGGAGCTGCTCTGCACAGGAGCTGCTCTGCACAGGAACTGCTCTGCACAGGAGCTGCTCTGCACAGGAGCTGCTCTGCACCGGAGCTGCTCTGCACCGGAGCTGCTCTGCACCGGAGCTGCTCTGCACAGGAGCTGCTCTGCACAGGAGCTGCTCTGCACAGGAGCTGCTCTGCACAGGAACTGCTCTGCACCGGAGCTGCTCTGCACTGGAGCTGCTCTGCACAGGATCTGCTCTGCACAGGAGCTGCTCTGCACAGGAGCTGCTCTGCACAGGAGCTGCTCTGCACAGGAACTGCTCTGCACAGGAGCTGCTCTGCACAGGAGCTGCTCTGCACAGGAACTGCTCTGCACTTGAGCTGCTCTGCACTGGAGCTGCTCTGCACAGGAGCTGCTCTGCACAGGATCTGCTCTGCACAGGAGCTGCTCTGCACAGGAACTGCTCTGCACCGGAGCTGCTCTGCACAGGATCTGCTCTGCACAGGAGCTGCTCTGCACAGGAGCTGCTCTGCACAGGAGCTGCTCTGCACAGGATCTGCTCTGCACAGGAGCTGCTCTGCACTTGAGCTGCTCTGCACTGGAGCTGCTCTGCACAGGAGCTGCTCTGCACAGGATCTGCTCTGCACAGGAGCTGCTCTGCACTTGAGCTGCTCTGCACTGGAGCTGCTCTGCACAGGAGCTGCTCTGCACAGGAGCTGCTCTGCACAGGAGCTGCTCTGCACAGGAACTGCTCTGCACCGGAGCTGCTCTGCACAGGATCTGCTCTGCACAGGAGCTGCTCTGCACAGGAGCTGCTCTGCACAGGAGCTGCTCTGCACAGGAACTGCTCTGCACAGGAGCTGCTCTGCACAGGAGCTGCTCTGCACAGGAACTGCTCTGCACCGGAGCTGCTCTGCACTGGAGCTGCTCTGCACAGGAGCTGCTCTGCACTTGAGCTGCTCTGCACTGGAGCTGCTCTACACAGGAGCTGCTCTGCACAGGAGCTGCTCTACACCGGAGCTGCTCTACACCGGAGCTGCTCTGCACAGGAACTGCTCTGCACAGGAGCTGCTCTGCACCGGAGCTGCTCTACACCGGAGCTGCTCTGCACCGGAGCTGCTCTGCACAGGAGTTGCTCTGCACCGGAGCTGCTCTGCACAGGAGTTGCTCTGCACCGGAGTTGCTCTGCACTGGAGTTGCTCTGCACAGGAGCTGCTCTGCACAGGAGCTGCTCTACACCGGAGCTGCTCTACACCGGAGCTGCTCTGCACCGGAGCTGCTCTGCACAGGAGCTGCTCTGCACCGGAGCTGCTCTGCACAGGAGTTGCTCTGCACCGGAGCTGCTCTGCACAGGAGCTGCTCTGCACAGGAGCTGCTCTGCACCGGAGCTGCTCTGCACAGGAGCTGCTCTGCACAGGAGCTGCTCTGCACAGGAGTTGCTCTGCACCGGAGCTGCTCTGCACTGGAGTTGCTCTGCACAGGAGCTGCTCTGCACCGGAGCTGCTCTGCACCGGAGCTGCTCTGCACAGGAGCTGCTCTGCACAGGAGCTGCTCTGCACAGGAGCTGCTCTGCACAGGAACTGCTCTGCACCGGAGCTGCTCTGCACTGGAGCTGCTCTGCACAGGATCTGCTCTGCACAGGAGCTGCTCTGCACAGGAGCTGCTCTGCACAGGAGCTGCTCTGCACAGGAACTGCTCTGCACAGGAGCTGCTCTGCACAGGAGCTGCTCTGCACAGGAACTGCTCTGCACTTGAGCTGCTCTGCACTGGAGCTGCTCTGCACAGGAGCTGCTCTGCACAGGATCTGCTCTGCACAGGAGCTGCTCTGCACAGGAACTGCTCTGCACCGGAGCTGCTCTGCACAGGATCTGCTCTGCACAGGAGCTGCTCTGCACAGGAGCTGCTCTGCACAGGAGCTGCTCTGCACAGGATCTGCTCTGCACAGGAGCTGCTCTGCACTTGAGCTGCTCTGCACTGGAGCTGCTCTGCACAGGAGCTGCTCTGCACAGGATCTGCTCTGCACAGGAGCTGCTCTGCACTTGAGCTGCTCTGCACTGGAGCTGCTCTGCACAGGAGCTGCTCTGCACAGGAGCTGCTCTGCACAGGAGCTGCTCTGCACAGGAACTGCTCTGCACCGGAGCTGCTCTGCACAGGATCTGCTCTGCACAGGAGCTGCTCTGCACAGGAGCTGCTCTGCACAGGAGCTGCTCTGCACAGGAACTGCTCTGCACAGGAGCTGCTCTGCACAGGAGCTGCTCTGCACAGGAACTGCTCTGCACCGGAGCTGCTCTGCACTGGAGCTGCTCTGCACAGGAGCTGCTCTGCACTTGAGCTGCTCTGCACTGGAGCTGCTCTACACAGGAGCTGCTCTGCACAGGAGCTGCTCTACACCGGAGCTGCTCTACACCGGAGCTGCTCTGCACAGGAACTGCTCTGCACAGGAGCTGCTCTGCACCGGAGCTGCTCTACACCGGAGCTGCTCTGCACCGGAGCTGCTCTGCACAGGAGTTGCTCTGCACCGGAGCTGCTCTGCACAGGAGTTGCTCTGCACCGGAGTTGCTCTGCACTGGAGTTGCTCTGCACAGGAGCTGCTCTGCACAGGAGCTGCTCTACACCGGAGCTGCTCTACACCGGAGCTGCTCTGCACCGGAGCTGCTCTGCACAGGAGCTGCTCTGCACCGGAGCTGCTCTGCACAGGAGTTGCTCTGCACCGGAGCTGCTCTGCACAGGAGCTGCTCTGCACAGGAGCTGCTCTGCACCGGAGCTGCTCTGCACAGGAGCTGCTCTGCACAGGAGCTGCTCTGCACAGGAGTTGCTCTGCACCGGAGCTGCTCTGCACTGGAGTTGCTCTGCACAGGAGCTGCTCTGCACAGGAGCTGCTCTACACCGGAGCTGCTCTACACCGGAGCTGCTCTGCACCGGAGCTGCTCTGCACAGGAGCTGCTCTGCACCGGAGCTGCTCTGCACAGGAGTTGCTCTGCACCGGAGCTGCTCTGCACAGGAGTTGCTCTGCACCGGAGCTGCTCTGCACAGGAGTTGCTCTGCACAGGAGCTGCTCTGCACAGGAACTGCTCTGCACAGGAGCTGCTCTGCACTTGAGCTGCTCTACACTGGAGCTGCTCTACACCGGAGCTGCTCTGCACAGGAGCTGCTCTGCACCGGAGCTGCTCTGCACAGGAGTTGCTCTGCACCGGAGCTGCTCTGCACAGGAGCTGCTCTGCACAGGAGCTGCTCTGCACCGGAGCTGCTCTGCACAGGAGCTGCTCTGCACAGGAGCTGCTCTGCACAGGAGCTGCTCTGCACAGGAGTTGCTCTACACAGGAACTGCTCTGCACAGGAGCTGCTCTGCACCGGAGCTGCTCTGCACAGGAGCTGCTCTGCACCGGAGCTGCTCTGCACAGGAGTTGCTCTGCACTGGAGCTGCTCTGCACAGGAGCTGCTCTGCACCGGAGCTGCTCTGCACAGGAACTGCTCTGCACAGGAACTGCTCTGCACAGGAGCTGCTCTGCACCGGAGCTGCTCTGCACAGGAGTTGCTCTGCACAGGAGCTGCTCTGCACAGGAGCTGCTCTGCACCGGAGCTGCTCTGCACAGGAGCTGCTCTGCACAGGAACTGCTCTGCACAGGAGCTGCTCTGCACCGGAGCTGCTCTGCACTTGAGCTGCTCTACACTGGAGCTGCTCTGCACAGGAGCTGCTCTACACCGGAGCTGCTCTGCACAGGAGCTGCTCTACACTGGAGCTGCTCTGCACAGGAGTTGCTCTGCACCGGAGCTGCTCTGCACAGGAGCTGCTCTGCACTGGAGCTGCTCTGCACAGGAGCTGCTCTGCACAGGAGCTGCTCTGCACTTGAGCTGCTCTGCACAGGATCTGCTCTGCACAGGAGCTGCTCTGCACTTGAGCTGCTCTGCACTGGAGCTGCTCTACACAGGAGCTGCTCTGCACAGGACCTGCTCTACACCGGAGCTGCTCTACACTGGAGCTGCTCTGCACAGGAGCTGCTCTGCACCGGAGCTGCTCTGCACCGGAGCTGCCCTGCACAGGAGCTGCTCTGCACAGGAGCTGCTCTGCACTGGAGCTGCTCTGCACTGGAGCTGCTCTGCACAGGAGTTGCTCTGCACTGGAACTGATCTGCACCGGAGCTGCTCTGCACAGGAACTGAGCTGCTCTGCACAGGAACTGATCTGCACAGGAGCTGAGCTGCTCTGCACAGGAACTGCTCTGCACTGGAGCTGAGCTGCTCTGCACAGGAACTGCTCTGCACTGGAGCTGCTCTGCACAGGAACTGCTCTGCACAGGAGCTGCTCTGCACAGGAGCTGCTCTGCACAGGAGCTGCTCTGCACAGGAGCTGCTTTGCACAGGAACTGCTCTGCACCGGAGCTGCTCTGCACTGGAGCTGCTCTGCACTGGAGCTGCCCTGCACAGGAGCTGCTCTGCACCGGAGCTGCTCTGCACAGGAACTGCTCTGCACAGGAGCTGCTCTGCACCGGAGCTGCTCTGCACAGGAGCTGCTCTGCACTGGAGCTGCTCTGCACAGGAACTGCTCTGCACAGGAGCTGCTCTGCACCGGAGCTGCTCTGCACAGGAACTGCTCTGCACAGGAGCTGCTCTGCACCGGAGCTGCTCTGCACTGGAGCTGCTCTGCACTGGAGCTGCCCTGCACAGGAACTGCTCTGCACAGGAGCTGCTCTGCACTGGAGCTGCTCTGCACAGGAGCTGCTCTGCACTGGAGCTGCCCTGCACAGGAACTACTCTGCACTGGAGCTGCTCTGCACAGGAGCTGCCCTGCACAGGAACTGCTCTGCACAGGAGCTGCTCTACACTGGAGCTGCTCTGCACAGGAACTGCTCTGCACAGGAGCTGCTCTGCACAGGAGCTGCTCTGCACAGGAGCTGCCCTGCACAGGAGCTGCTCTACACTGGAGCTGCTCTGCACTGGAGCTGCTCTGCACAGGAGGTGCTCTGCACTGGAGCTGCTCTGCACTGGAGCTGCTCTGCACTGGAGCTGCTCTGCACAGGAGCTGCTCTGCACAGGAGCTGCTCTGCACTGGAGCTGCTCTGCACAGGAGCTGCTCTGCACAGGAGCTGCTCTGCACAGGAGCTGCTCTGCACAGGAGCTGCTCTGCACTGGAGCTGCTCTGCACAGGAGCTGATCTGCACAGGAGCTGCTCTGCACTGGAGCTGCTCTGCACAGGAACTGCTCTGCACAGGAGCTGCTCTGCACAGGAACTGCTCTGCACAGCCATCCTCTTCCTTTTTCCCCTGGGGACAGAGAGAAGGCCAAGAGGCAGAGCCCAGACCTGCATAGAGGATCTGCTCCTCACGGAGTGGTCTCTTCTCCCAGTTGGACAACTGCTCTGTTTTGTCCAGAGGCTTGCCCAGCACATGCTGCACCAAGAGGCTGAGGCCCTTCTCTGGCTGCCTGAGCCCTCTCTGCTCGGAGCTCTGCTCTGGGCACAGGACATCGGCCTCCTGGCCACTCTTCTTCCAATCCCTGGAGCTCTTCTGCAGCTGACAAGAGAAGAAGACACAAAGCAGATGGTTAGAAGGCAGCTCCCACAGCTCCTGCCCCAGCAGGTGTGGCCATGCAGCAGCCCTATCACTTCCATCTCCTGCCTGGCAGATTGAGTGCCCTGCTCTCAGACAAGGGCTGGGATGAGGTAGACAGCGTCTGGAGATTTGGTTAACAAAGACTGACTGCAGAGGAAGCTGCTCCATAGCCAGGGAAGGCAACAAGAGCAGCCAGGCAGCAGTGCATCAGAGCAGTGGGGCTGGGACTCTTCAGAGGTGTGCAGGGTGCTCAGCCATGATGGAGGCTGTTGGGCACTGAGTCAGAGAAAGAGCAGCAGTGGTAGCTCAGCTCCTTCCTCCTCCCAGCACCCCTGAGAAAAAGGCATTCCTGTAGCAGAGAGGGCAAAGGCCCTTCTGCAGCTGCCATTCTCAGATCAAACTGAGGCAATAGCTGCTGGCAGCACCCCAGAGCCTGCAGCACTTCCCAGGTTAAGCTATCAGCCCCAAAGATCTCACTTCCCCCCAGCCCACAGCCTGAAACACACTCCATAAATCCTGCCCATTAAAATGCTTGTCCTCAGCTCTGCAGCCTGCTGGAGCTGCTGTGTGCAGCCCAGAGCCAGCTGCACTTCAGCTGAACAGACATCCCAGTGCTGAGCACACCAGCAGCCCTCCCAGGAACACCACAGACACCTCTGCAAACCCTGCCTGCCCCAGTGCTGCCCCAGCCTGCACAGCCAGGCTCCCTCTCACCAAGCTCAAGTGTGGCTCTGTGCTCAGGAGCTCTCTCCCAGCTGAATGGAGCTCTGGCTCCCCTGCAGCTGCTTTTACACAGCTGTAATGCAGGCTGGGGGAAAACTCAGCAGAGAGTCAGGGAATCATCTGCTTGGAAAAGACTTTTAAGGGCATCCCCTCCAACCATTCTCTACCTCTGCCAAGGCTGCTGCTGAGCCACAGCCCTCAGCACCACAGCTCTGCCTCTCTCCAACCCCTCCAGGGATGGGCATTCAGCCAGCTCCCTGGGCAGCCTGGGCCAGGCTTTGAGAGCCCTTCCAGTGAAGCATTTTCTGCTCATGTCCAACCTAACCCTCCCCTGGGGCAACCTGAGGCCATTTCCTCTTCTCCTGTCCCTTGTTCCGAGGGAGCAGAGCCCAACCCCACCTGGCTCCAGCCTCCTTCCAGGGAGCTGCAGGGAGCAAGGAGGTCTCCCTCAGCCTCCTCTTCCCCAGGCAGAGCACCCCCAGCTCCCTCAGCTGCTCCTCCCCAGCCCTGCTCTCCAGACCCTTCCCCACTTACTACTCAAAGCAGTAACTCACAGTTAGCTATTAGTCTATCAGGCTCTAACTTTTTCAGTGGCTGACAACTAACTGCTGCTCTCTTCCCCCTCAGAACCACCTTCCCCTCACAGCCACGAGTGGCAAAGGTCATTCTGCCACCTCCCTGCTGGTAGGGCACAGGAGCAGGCCATGCTGTGAGCCCCCAGCCCTGAGCTGAGGGCACAGGCAGGAGGCACAGGCTGACACCTTGCCTGTGCTCATCCTTACTTGCTTGTCTACTGTGAGCAGGTCCACCACACCTCGGGCTTGCTTCTCTGTGTCTTTCAGAGCAGGGCACGTGGCTGCAAGGCTGCTGAGGTCTCCAGACATCCCATAGCCTGCAGAGGGAAAAGGGGAAGCCCAACTCACATGGCAGGAAAACTGAAACCATGGCTGATGCCCCCCAGCTCTCCCTAGCTGAGCCAAAATGCTGCCAGCAGCTGGTGGCAAGGCAGGGAGCAGGGCAGACTCCTGCCTCTCCTGCTCCCAAGGGATGCTCTGGCAGATCAAGGGGGCTGGGCTGGCCTCTGGAGCTCTCCTCCAACCCAAACCATTCTGTGGTTCCAGGGCCAGGAGAGGAGAGCTGGAGGGCAAATACTGACTTCAAGATCCACTTCAAAACTGGCAGGTAGTGAATCACAGCTCCTGCCAAAAGCCTCCAGACAGACCCTGCCCCCAGGTGTGGTAAGCAGCAGAGCTCTGGTGTCCAGCACAGGAGATCTGGGACAGGGCCAGGGGAGCTCTGGGAGGCAGAGTGCCCAAGGGCACTGCAGGCTGGGTGCAAGGAGGGCACAGCAGGCTGGGTACAAGGAGGGCAGAGCAGGCTGGGTGCAAGGAGGGCAGAGCAGGCTGGGTGCAAGGAGAGCACTGCAGGTTGGGTGCAAGGAGGGCAGAGCAGGCTGGGTGCAAGGAGAGCACTGCAGGTTGGGTGCAAGGAGGGCACTGCAGGCTGGGTGCAAGGAGGGCAGAGCAGGCTGGGTGCAAGGAGGGCACTGCAGGCTGGGTGCAAGGAGGGCACTGCAGGCTGGGTACAAGGAGGGCAGAGCAGGCTGGGTGCAAGGAGGGCAGAGCAGGCTGGGTGCAAGGAGAGCACTGCAGGTTGGGTGCAAGGAGGGCACTGCAGGCTGGGTGCAAGGAGAGCACTGCAGGCTGGGTGCAAGGAGGGCACTGCAGGCTGGGTGCAAGGAGAGCACTGCAGGTTGGGTGCAAGGAGGGCAGAGCAGGCTGGGTGCAAGGAGGGCAGAGCAGGCTGGGTGCAAGGAGAGCACTGCAGGTTGGGTGCAAGGAGGGCAGAGCAGGCTGGGTGCAAGGAGGGCAGAGCAGGCTGGGTGCAAGGAGGGCACTGCAGGTTGGGTGCAAGGAGGGCAGAGCAGGTTGGGTGCAAGGAGGGCACAGCAGGTTGGGTGCAAGGAGGGCAGAGCAGGCTGGGTGCAAGGAGGGCAGAGCAGGCTGGGTGCAAGGAGGGCAGAGCAGGCTGGGTGCAAGGAGGGCACTGCAGGTTGGGTGCAAGGAGAGCAGAGCAGGCTGGGTGCAAGGAGGGCAGAGCAGGCTGGGTGCAAGGAGGGCAGAGCAGGCTGGGTGCAAGGAGGGCACTGCAGGTTGGGTGCAAGGAGAGCAGAGCAGGTTGGGTGCAAGGAGGGCACTGCAGGCTGGGTGCAAGGAGGGCACAGCAGGCTGGGTGCAAGGAGGGCAGAGCAGGCTGGGTGCAAGGAGGGCACTGCAGGCTGGGTACAAGGAGGGCACTGCAGGCTGGGTGCAAGGAGGGCAGAGCAGGCTGGGTGCAAGGAGGGCACTGCAGGCTGGGTACAAGGAGGGCACTGCAGGCTGGGTGCAAGGAGGGCAGAGCAGGCTGGGTGCAAGGAGGGCACTGCAGGTTGGGTGCAAGGAGAGCAGAGCAGGTTGGGTGCAAGGAGGGCAGAGCAGGCTGGGTGCAAGGAGGGCAGAGCAGGCTGGGTGCAAGGAGGGCACTGCAGGTTGGGTGCAAGGAGAGCAGAGCAGGTTGGGTGCAAGGAGGACAGAGCAGGCTGGGTGCAAGGAGGGCACAGCAGGCTGGGTGCAAGGAGGGCAGAGCAGGCTGGGTGCAAGGAGGGCACTGCAGGTTGGGTGCAAGGAGAGCAGAGCAGGCTGGGTGCAAGGAGGGCACTGCAGGTTGGGTGCAAGGAGGGCACTGCAGGCTGGGTGCAAGGAGGGCACTGCAGGTTGGGTGCAAGGAGAGCAGAGCAGGTTGGGTGCAAGGAGGGCACTGCAGGCTGGGTGCAAGGAGGGCACAGCAGGCTGGGTGCAAGGAGGGCAGAGCAGGCTGGGTGCAAGGAGGGCACTGCAGGCTGGGTGCAAGGAGGGCACTGCAGGCTGGGTGCAAGGAGGGCACTGCAGGCTGGGTGCAAGGAGGGCACTGCAGGCTGGGTACAAGGAGGGCACTGCAGGCTGGGTGCAAGGAGAGCAGAGCAGGTTGGGTGCAAGGAGGGCAGAGCAGGCTGGGTGCAAGGAGAGCAGAGCAGGCTGGGTGCAAGGAGGGCACTGCAGGCTGGGTGCAAGGAGGGCAGAGCAGGCTGGGTGCAAGGAGGGCACTGCAGGCTGGGTACAAGGAGGGCACTGCAGGCTGGGTGCAAGGAGGGCACTGCAGGTTGGGTGCAAGGAGAGCAGAGCAGGTTGGGTGCAAGGAGGACAGAGCAGGCTGGGTGCAAGCTGGGGTTCATGTGGAACTAATACAATCCCAGCTCCAAGGGGGGAGGCTGAAGCAGACTTCCTGGCTCCCACCTGCTATGGGAAGATGTTTCTATCCTTCCCACTTGCCCCAGCCACCCTGCACCCAGGCCTGGCAGGCTGTGACAGAATCATCTAGGCTGGAAAGGACCTCTCCACCCAGTCTGTCACCACAACATGTCCCCACCACAGACCTAGATGCTGTCAAACCAGGCCAGGGCTGGTGACTGCACCACCTCCCTGGGCAGCCTGGACAAGTGCCTCATCACCCAGAAATCTACCACATGTCCAGCCTGAACCTCCCCTGGCTCAGCCTGAACTCCCAGGGCTGCTAAAGCTGCTTCCCTGAGAAGTGCACTCAGGGAATGTGAGCCACAAGGGGAGCCAGGAATGCCTCCCAAGGAGCAGGGTAAAGGCCCAGGGCAGGGAGAAGAGGCCCAGGGCAGGGAGAAGAGACCCAGGGCAGGGAGAAGAGGCCCAGGGCAGGGAGAAGAGGCACAGCTACCAAGTTTTGTGATGGATGCATCTGAGTAGAGCCTCTGCAGGAAATGAAGAAGCTTCTCCATCTGGTCCTGGGCCTCAGCCTGCTGCAGGAGCTGTGACAGGTCCAGCAGGAAGACCTCATCCTTCAGAGCCATCTGCAGCAGGGACACTTGGGGCTTCCCCACCATGCCAAAGGAAGGTCTCCACTCCATGTCAATGCCAACAACCTGCCCAGGCTGCAACAGAGAAAAGCCTTCTTACAAACATTCCCTGAGCAACAGCCTTCAGGCACTGACACAGGCTGGGGGTGAAGGGCTGGGGAGCAGCCCTGGGGGTGCTGGGGGTGCAGAGCTGCACAGGAGCCAGCAGCCAGCACTGCCAGCCCAGCCCCAGCCTGGCCTGGGCTGAGCCCCAGCAGTGTGGGCAGCAGGGGCAGGGAGGGGATTCTGCCCCTCTGCTGTGCTCTGCTGAGACCTCCCTGCAGTGCTGGGGCAGCTCTGGAGCCCTCAGCACAGCACAGCCAGGGACCTGCTGGAGCAGGAGGCCACAGCAGTGCTGGCAGGGCTGGAAGCCCTCTGCTGTGAGGCCAGGCTGAGAGAGTTGGGGTTGTGCAACCTGGGGGAGAGAAGGCTCCAGGGAGACCTTCTGGTGGCCTTGCAGTGCTTCAGGGGAGCTACAGGAAGGCTGGGGAGGGACTGCTTGTCAGGGAGTGCAGTGCCAGGATGAGAGGCAATGGCTTCAAACTGCCAGAGGGGAGAGTTAGACAATTACAAGGAAGAAATCCTTTCCAGTGAGGGGGGAGGGAGACTCTGGCACAGGCTGTGCAGGGAGGCTGTGGCTGCCTCCTGCCTGGAAGTGTCCAAGGCCAGGCAGGACAGGGCTGTGAGCAACCTGCTCTACTGCAAGGGACTTGGAACTGGGTTCCCTTTAAGGTCCCTTCCAATCCAAAGCATTCTGTGATTCCATCTCAGTCTCACAGTCTCACAGAATCACCAAGGTTGGAAGAGACCTCAAAGATCATCAAGTCCAAGCTGGCAGCACAGACCTCGTGACCAGACCATGGCACCAAGTGCCACATCCAATCCCCTCTGGAACACCTCCAGGGATGGGGACTCCACCACCTCCCTGGGCAGCACATCCCCAGGGCCAATCTCTCTTCCTGGGAAGAACTTTCTCCTCACCTCCAGCCTAAACCTCCCCTGGCACAGCTTGAGACTGTGTCCTCTTGTTCTGGTGCTGGCTGCCCGGGAGAAGAGCCCAACCCCCACCTGGCTCCAACCTCCCTGCAGGGAGTTGGAGAGGGCAATGAGGTCACCCCTGAGCCTCCTCTTCTCCAGGCTAAGCAACCCCAGCTCCCTCAGCCTCTCCTCCCAGGGCTGTGCTCCAGACCCCTCCCCAGCTTTCTTGCCCTTCTCTGGACACCTTCAAGTCTCTCAATGTCCTTCTTGAACTGAGGAGCCCAGAACTGGACATAGGACTCAATCTCTGTGGTGTGCAAACTGCTACAGACACAAGGAGCTTGCACAGCACATCCAGGGAGCCCCTGCAGGGCCTTCCCTGGCACAGTGACCCCCAGGAGCCCAGCAAGGAGCTGCTTGGGATCTGGGGAGGGGGCAGCTGCCATGGAGTTCCTGCTGCTTGACCCTGCACAGAGCACCCCCAGGTGACCCTCCCTCCCCAGGTGTCCCTCCCTCCCCAGGTGTCCCTCCCTCCCCAGGTGACCCTCCCTCACCTGCAGCACCTTCTCCCAGCACTGCAGAGTCTCCTCCCAGGTCTGCAGGAGGTGGATGCTTGCCCGTGGGATAGGCAGCTGGTAGTAGTGCTGCTTCCTCCTCTCCACATCAGGGCCTGCTGCTGAGGCCTCTTCCACCCTGCACAGAACCAGAGGCAAGAGCTTCAGGCCATGCAGTGTGAGCCTCCTGGGCTGCAGGACCATCAGGAAGCCTCCAGGCCCTTGTTTCACCCTGGCCCTCTCTTGTCTCAGGCCACTCAGCTCCTCCTGCCCTCTCCTCACTTTGCCTCCCATCTCTTTCATCCTGGCTCATCCTCTCCTCCTCCTGACACACACATGGCTCTGTGTCCAAGGCCTCTCTTCCCCAGCACTGATGCAGCCTGGATGCCAGTGCTGGGCAGCTGCTGCCACTGCCAGAGCCAACATTACAGAGTCACTGTGAGCCCCCATGGTGTAACTCACGCCAGGGCAGGCAGCCTGCACCAGCACTGTGCCCCAAGCAGCTCCACACCTGCCCACAGCACAAACTGCCTCAGAAAGAGCCTCCTGGGCAGCTCCATGCCAGGGCCACTGGCAGGTGGGAAGGGGTGAGCCTGCCTCATCATGCTCCAGTGTGATGGCTTGGGAAGGCTTCACAGAGTGCTGCTATCCAGCTGCTCCTCCACCACCTTCTGCAGGAGGCTGAGGGAGACCTCACTGCTCTCCACAGCTCCCTGCAGGGAGGTTGGAGTGAGGAGGGGGCAGCCTCTGCTCCTTGGTGCCAAGGGCCAGGAGCAGAGGCAATGCTTCCAGGCTGCCCCAGGGGAAGCTCAGGCTGGAGCTCAGGAAATCTTTCTGCCCTGGAAGGGATCTCAGCCATTGGCAGAGGCTGCCCAGGGCAGTGCTGCAGTGCCCATCCCTGGGGGAGTTCCAGCAGCTGTGGGCCTGGTGCTCAGGGCCATGGTTTGGTGCTGAGCCTGCAGTGCTGGGCTGAGGGCTGGGCTGGGTGAGCCTGAAGGGCTCTTGCAACTGAGTATATTCTGGGGGAGATGGTTGGGGCCCTGTCCCTGGAGGTGTTTAAGGCCAGGCTGGATGAGGCTGTGGGCAGCCTGATCTAGTGTGGGGTGTCCCTGCCCATGGCAGGGGGGTTGGGACTGGCTGATCCTTGTGCTCCCTTCCAACCCTGACTGACTCTGTGATACTATGAAACCATGGCACCAAGTGCCACATCCAATCCCCTCTGGAACACCTCCAGGGATGGGGACTCCACCACCTCCCTGGGCAGCACATCCCAGTGGCCAACAACTCTCTCTGGGAAGAACTTTCTCCTCCCCTCCAGCCTGAACCTCCCCTGGCACAGCTTGAGACTGTGTCCTCTTGTTCTGCTGCTGGGGGCCTGGGAGAAGAGCCCAACCCCCTCCTGGCTGCAACCTCCCTGCAGGTAGGCTGCCCTGAAGAGGCACCAGCAGGGCACTTACCAGCCTTGGCTGTGGAGGCGCTGGAGCTGGGCAGCCAGCGGCGGGGGCAGCAGCCGGGGCGGCAGGCGGCAGCGCAGGGCGCAGCGCGCGGCGGTGCTGGCGTCGCAGTGGCTGAGCAGCAGCTGCGCCAGGCGGCCCTGCAGCCAGGGGTTCTCCCCAACTGTGCTCTGGCAGGGCAAGAAGAGGGAAGGAAGATGGTCAGGGCCACTCTCACCAGGGGTCTTCCTACCCCTTTCAGGAGGCAGCAGCCCCCAGGGATGCCGGGCAAGGACAGGAATGGCCCCAGGGGGTTTGTGCCAAGCTGCCGGGAGCTGCCCGGGCTGCAGGGCACAGAGCTGTGCTGGGAGCTCAGCAGGCTGCCTGGGGGCACTGACAGCAGGGAGCAACAGCACTCTGCAGGGGCAAGCCCAGAGAAACAGGGCTGGAACAATCACAGCATCCCAGCAAACATGCAGCTGAAGAGGCCTCCAGGCTCAGCCAGCCCAGCCCTCAGCCCAGCACTGCAGGCTCAGCACCAAACCATGGCCCTGAGCACCAGGCCCACAGCTGCTGGAACCCCCCCAGGGATGGGCACTGCAGCACTGCCCTGGGCAGCCTCTGCCAATGGCTGAGATCCCTTCCAGGGCAGAAAGATTTCCTGAGCTCCAGCCTGAGCCTCCCCTGGGGCAGCTTGGAGCCATTGCCTCTGCTCCTGGCCCTTGGCACCAAGGAGCAGAGGCTGCCCCCTCCTCACTCCAACCTCCCTGCAGGGAGCTGTAGAGAGCAGTGAGGTCTCCCTCAGCCTCCTCTTCTCCAGCCTGAACACCTCCACCTCCCTCAGCCCCTCCTCCTGGCCCTTCTCCAGCCTGGCTGCCCTGCTCTGGACAGGCTCCAGCCCCTCAATGTCCTTCCTGCAGGGAGGGCCCAGAGCTGAGCACTGCACTTGAGTGTGGCAAACCACCCTGGAGCCTGGCTGCTGACTAGGAGGATATCTGCTCAGCTACCAATCACACTGAGCTAAACCAGACCCTGGGAAGGAGCAGACAGCAGAGGTCTTTGGGCTTGTAAGCAGCTAGTGGTGGAAGGGGCAGAGTTGGGACTGGTCCAGCCACAATCTGTGCCTGCACAGAGCCCTGAAGTGGTGCTGTGAGTTGGTGTCCTGGGAGAGGCAATAGGATGGGGCTTAGTCTCCAGGTGTGCCCCCTGCAGCCTGGGAGCACCTGCCCTGGCCCTGGGGATGGCCAGTGGCACACTGCTTACAGGCAGGACACATCAGCAGAGCTTGCCTGAGGGACAGCCTCTGGAGCTCCCAGGGAGGAAGAGGCTCAGCCATCAGCTTCCAGCCCCTCTGCAGCTGCTGCTGTGTGGCTGGCCCAGCAGGTCCCTCCTGCAGCACACCCCAGGCCCAGCCAGTGCTGCAGGTGGCTCCAGGGTGTCAGTGGTGTCACCCTGTGTCAGAAATGGGTTGTACAATATCTGCTCTGGAAGCCCTTCCTTGTCCCCACTGATCACAAAAGCAAGCTGGAGCTCCGGCTGGCAGGAGCCAGGGGTTGGGTGCAAGAGATTCCTCCCTTTGTGCCTGCTCAGGGCCTCTGTGCACACCAGAAGTGATGACTGCTTCAGCCAGAGGGGCAACCAACCACCTTAGGTGTCAGTGGTCCCCAGCATGGACATGGAGCTGTTGATCTTTGAGTGCAGCCAGCCAGCCAGCTCCTTGCCCACCCAGTGCTCCATCCCCCAGCCCCTTGGCTGTAAGATGGAGAGAGAAGGCCCTGGGGGCTGGAGCAGTGGGTGGGTTGCTAGGACGAGCTGAAACTCCCCATGGCAGCTGAGGATCATAGTAGCATAGTATCATAGAATCAGTCAGGGTTGGAAGGGACCACAAGGCTCAGCCAGTCCCAACCCCCCTGCCATGGGCAGGGACACCCCACACTAGATCAGCCTGGCCACAGCCTCAGCCAGCCTGGGCTTAAACACCTCCAGGGACAGGGCCCCAACCACCTCCCTGCACAACCCATTCCAGGGCTTCACCACTCTCATGGGGAAGAACTTCCTCCTCCCCTCCAGCCTCAATCTCCCCACCTCCAGCTTCATTCCATTCCCCCTAGTCCTATCACTGCCTGAGATCCTGAGCAGTCCCTCCCCAGCCTTCCTGGAGCCCCCTGCAGATCCTGGAAGGCCACAATGAGGTCACCTGGGAGCCTTCTCTTCTCCAGACTGAACAGCCCCAACTCCTTCAGTCTGTGCTCACAGCAGAGCAGCTCCAGCCCTCTGCTCATCCTCCTGGCCCTGCTCTGGACACCTCCCAGCACCTCCAGATCCCTCTTGCCATAGGGGCTCCAGAACTGGAGGCAGGACTCCAGGTGGGGTCTCCCCAGAGCTGAGCAGAGGGGGAGAATCACCTCCCTTGCCCTGCTGGCCACACTTCTCCTGCTGCAGCCCAGGCTCTGCTTGGCTTTCTGGGCTGCAAGTGCACACTGAGAGCTCCTGGGGAGCTTCTCCTCCCCCAGCACCCCCAAGGCTCTCTCCTCAGGGCTGCTCTCCAGCCAGTCCCTGCCCAGCCTGGCTTTGTGCCTGGGATTGCCTCCACCCAGCTGCAGGACCCTGCCCTTGCTCTTGTTGAACCTCCTGAGGTTGGCTTGTGCCCACCTCTCCAGCCTGTCCAGGTCCCTCTGCATGGATCCCTTCCCTCCAGCCTGTCTGCTGCACCACACAGCTTGGTGTCAGCAGCAAACCTGCTGAGGGTGCACTCAGTGCCACTGGCCATGGCACCCACAGAGATGTTGAACCACCCTGGTCCCAGGACTGATCCCTGAGGGACTCTGCTTGTCCCTGGCCTCCTCTGGGCCCTGGAGCCATGGACAGCCATGCTTTGGGTGCAGCCATCAAGCCAGTTCCTTATCCATCCAGTGGTCACCCATCACACCCATGTGTCACTGTGGCTATCACTGCCAGCCAGGATCTTCCACTGCAGTGCTCTTAGGGTTCCTGTGCACAGCCCTCTGCTCTCTCCCCTTGGCTGCCCATCACACAGCACTTGCAGGCTCAGGGTCCTCTCCCAGGGACTGGAGGCACCTTGCCCCTGCACAGCAAGTCCAAACACAGCCCTGCTGGGTGGCAGGCTGGGCCCATGGGCCTCATTCCTCACATTCCTTCAGTAACTGCAAGGTGTGAAGCTCTCTTCAAAGCAGACACCCTGTGCAGAGATCGGGAAGCAAAGCTGTTGATGGCCCCAAGGCAAAAGGCAAGGAGAAAGGAAAGCAGAAAGAGAAGAGTGACCCAGCCCAGAGAGGTGCAGGAGGGGGAGAGGCCTGGGAGGAAAGGCAGAGAGAAATTTGGCATCTCAGGTAGCTCACACAGGAAGCCTGCTCACAAACTGCTGCCTCAGCACGAGGGCTGCACCCCTGGGCCTCTGCCAGAGCACAGTGCTGCTCCTGCAGATGTGGAGAGGCATCCTCACTGCTGCTCCCAAGGGGCTGGTGGCACAGCAAGGAGCCAGGGGGACAGGGCTCCAGGGACTTGCCAGGGGCTCAGTGAGGGACAGGAGCAGGAGAGGGAGCTGAGGGCAGGGGCAGAGCAGGAGAGGATAATCTGTGCTGAGAACACTCCTTGCCCTCTGCATCTCCTCCCAGCCCTGCCAGCGCTGATCCTTTGTGCATCTCTGCCTCATGCAGCTGAGCTCCTACCATGTGCAGCACCTGACATGGGCAGGAGGGTTGGCTAACTGCTGCTGCATTTGCCAAAGCCACTTCTCAGACTCCCTCCCCAGCAGAGGATTTTCTGAGGAGCATCACCAGAGAGCAATCCCTTCCCCCCTCCAGCTGCCCCTGTGCCTTTCTGCCTCCATCCCAGGACACAGAGCGAGCCTTTGGGGCTGGGTCTCCCTTCGGCTCAGCCACAGCCAGGGCTTAATAAATCTCCCTGCCAGCTTCACTGCTGGGAAGGATGAGCTGCAGAGCTTTTTGTTAGTGTTTTAATGCTCAGAGGTTTACTCTTTCAACCACAGAGACAGCTCGGGGAGGAAGGTTAACCTCTCCAGGGATGTTACCTCCTGCATTCTGAACCGGCAAATAGCTCCGGTGGCTTTCCCCTGCGGAAGCCCTGAGCGTGCTGGAGCAGCACAGCTCTGCCAGCAGCAGGAATGTGGCAGCTTCGGCCCCAGGGAAAGCGGCAGCGATGTGGAGACAAAGGGATGACATTCCACGGGCTTTGTTCCCGGCCAGTGAAGGCTTTGCAAGAGGAAGCTGGCAGCACTTGCGCTGATCAGCATCAGCCCCACCTCGCAGCAGGCACAGATGATCTGCACCAGGAGGCTTGTTTGCAGCCCCCTCTGCCTTCCAGACACCTCACAGGCCCTTTAATCCCCAGGCACACACACAGACTCCTGACACCACCCCCGAGCCCTGATTAAAGCTCTCCAAGACGCCTGCTGCAGCTTCCCTGCCTGTAGATCCTGTTCTGCCCCAGAGGAGTGCTCCACACAGCTCCCCATGGCAGAGTCCTCACCTCAACCCACAGCAGCAGCACTTCCTCCCTGGCCACCACCAACACTGGCCCCAAACATCCAGTATCTGGTTTGGGAGTCCCCCTAGACAGCCCCAGAGGACTCTGATCTGTAGGTCTGAAGCCTCATTTCTGTCTGATTCAATTCTCTGCCTGCCCCCAGAGCCTCCCAGCAGCCAGGGCAGTCACCCCCCAGCCACCCTGCCTGGCTGCAGCCACCCTGCAGTGTGGCACCTGGAAGGCTTGGCCAGGCCCTCCCAGGCTCAACAGCAGCACAAGAATCCTGCTGGGGTAGAGAAGATGTCCAGCAGAGGGTTTCAGAGCCAGCAGCTGGGAAAGAGGCAAAGGCAAGCTGGGCTGTGGGAGGCCCCCGGGGGTGGTGCTGCAGGTACAGTGCAGAGAGCTCTGCTGAAAGCTCCCTGGAAGTGCTCCTGGGGCAGGGCCCTGGCACTGAACAGGGTTTCTGGTTTGGAGTCAGCATCACTTGATCTGTGCACAGAGTCACAGCATGGCTCAGGCTGGAAGGGACCTCAGGGATCATCCACCCCAACCCCCTGCCACGGGCAGGGACAGCTCCCAGCTAGACTCAGCTGCCCAAGGCCACATCCAGCCTGGCCTGGAACAGTGCAGGAGGATCTTGGCCTCAGTCCCTAGGGAGGGAAAGGAATTGGTTACATGAAGAAAATGACATCAGTTCCTTGCTGCAGTGCAAGCCCATGGAGTGGTTCAGGTTGGGAAGGACTACAGGGATCATCTACACCAACCCCCATGGGCAGGGGCTCCTCTCATCCAGACTCAGCTGCCCAAGGCCTCATCCAGCCTGGCCTGGAACACCCCCAGGCAGGAGGCAGCCACAGCCTCCCTGGGCAGCCTGTGCCAGAGTCTCCCCAGCCTCACACTGAAGAACTTCTTCCTCAGCTCCACTCTAACCCTGCTCTGCCTCAGCTCCAAACCATTCCCCCTGGGCCTGGCTCCAGACCCCCTCAGCAGAAGTCTCTCTGCAGCCTTCCTGCAGGATCCCTTCAGCTCCTGGCAGCAGCTCTGAGGTCCCCCTGGAGCCTTCTCCTCTGCAGGCTGCACAGCCCCAGCTCCCTCAGCCTGTGCTCCAGGCAGACGCTGCAGGACACTCGTGGGGTGTCCTGGGAGAGAAGGCTCCTGGCTCCTGGGCATGCCCCAAAGCTGGCACTCGGGGGCAGGCTGCCAGCTGCAGCCACACTCCTGAGGAGGGTTTCCTGGGAGGGCAGCAGGCTGCTCACCGGGGCCCAGGCACCAAGGCAGCAGCCTGAGAAAGCTGTGAGCTCTGCCCAGCAGAGCTGCTGCCTGCTCTCAGGCAGTGCTGCTCAGTGATTTATGAGCTGAGCAGAACAAAGCAGGCTCCATCCACAGCCCCGAGGAGCGGCTCTCCGACAGCATCCGTGCGTCACCGCCGGAGCCACGCCGCTGCGCTGAGCCCATTCCCACAGCACTGGGGGGGAAGTGCTCTCTCTTCTGCCTCTCAACAAAGCCTTGGCACTCTGGCTCTCTGGGGCATGTTCACACCTCCTAGCCCCAGCCTTGGGAATCAGGAGCCTCCACTTCCAGCCTCCCGAGAGGCAAGGCAGAGGAGGCTAAGTTAGGCTATCGCTGGGAGGGACCAAGGCAAAGCTCAAAGCCAACTGGTCCCTGACCAGTTGGCTCCATGCTTCTCTCCAGCACTGCCAGTGGCTCCATGCTGCTCTCCAGCACTGCCAGGGGCTCCATGCTGCTCTCCAGCACTGCCAGGGACTCCATGCTGCTCCAGCACTGCCAGGGGCTCCATGCTGCTCTCCAGCACTGCCAATGGCTCTATGCTGCTCTCCAGCACTGCCAATGGCTCTATGCTGCTCTCCAGCACTGCCAGGGGCTCCATGCTGCTCTCCAGCACTGCCAGGGGCTCCATGCTGCTCTCCAGCACTGCCAATGGCTCTATGCTGCTCTCCAGCACTGCCAATGGCTCCATGCTGCTCTCCAGCACTGCCAGGGGCTCCATGCTGCTCCAGCACTGCCAGGGGCTCCATGCTGCTCCAGCACTGCCAGGGGCTCCATGCTGCTCTCCAGCACTGCCAGGGGCTCCATGCTGCTCCAGCACTGCCAGGGGCTCCATGCTGCTCCAGCACTGCCAGGGGCTCCATGCTGCTCACCAGCACTGCCAGGGGCTCCATGCTGCTCTCCAGCACTGCCAGGGGCTCCATGCTGCTCCAGCACTGCCAGGGGCTCCATGCTGCTCACCAGCACTGCCAGGGGCTCCGTGCTGCTCCAGCACTGCCAGGGGCTCCATGCTGCTCACCAGCACTGCCAGGGGCTCCATGCTGCTCTCCAGCACTGCCAGTGGCTCCATGCTGCTCTCCAGCACTGCCAGGGGCTCCATGCTGCTCTCCAGCACTGCCAGGGGCTCCATGCTGCTCCAGCACTGCCAGGGGCTCCATGCTGCTCACCAGCACTGCCAGGGGCTCCATGCTGCTCTCCAGCACTGCCAGGGGCTCCATGCTGCTCTCCAGCACTGCCAGGGGCTCCATGCTGCTCCAGCACTGCCAGGGGCTCCATGCTGCTCACCAGCACTGCCAGGGGCTCCGTGCTGCTCCAGCACTGCCAGGGGCTCCATGCTGCTCACCAGCACTGCCAGGGGCTCCATGCTGCTCTCCAGCACTGCCAGTGGCTCCATGCTGCTCCAGCACTGCCAGGGGCTCCATGCTGCCCACCAGCACTGCCAGTGGCTCCATGCTGCTCTCCAGCACTGCCAGGGGCTCCATGCTGCCCACCAGCACTGCCAGGGGCTCCATGCTGCTCTCCAGCACTGCCAGGGGCTCCATGCTGCCCACCAGCACTGCCAGGGGCTCCATGCTGCTCTCCAGCACTGCCAGGGGCTCCATGCTGCTCACCAGCACTGCCAGGGGCTCCATGCTGCTCACCAGCACTGCCAGGGACTCCATGCTGCTCTCCAGCACTGCCAGGGGCTCCATGCTGCTCCAGCACTGCCAGGGGCTCCATGCTGCTCTCCATCACTGCCAGGGGCTCCCTGCTGCTCTCCAGCACTGCCAGGGGCTCCATGCTGCTCTCCATCACTGCCAGGGGCTCCATGCTGCTCTCCATCACTGCCAGGGGCTCCATGCTGTCTCCAGCACTGCCAGGGGCTCCCTGCTGCTCTCCATCACTGCCAGGGGCTCCATGCTGCTCTCCATCACTGCCAGGGGCTCCATGCTGTCTCCAGCACTGCCAGGGGCTCTGTGCTGCTCTCCAGCACTGCCAGGGACTCCATGCTGCTCTCCAGCACTGCCAGGGGCTCCATGCTGCTCTCCAGCACTGCCAGGGGCTCCATGCTGCTCTCCAGCACTGCCAATGGCTCCATGCTGCTCCAGCACTGCCAGGGGCTCCCTGCTGCTCTCCAGCACTGCCAGGGGCTCCATGCTGCTCTCCAGCACTGCCAGGGGCTCCCTGCTGCTCACCAGCACTGCCAGGGGCTCCATGCTGCTCTCCAGCACTGCCAATGGCTCCATGCTGCTCTCCAGCACTGCCAATGGCTCCATGCTGCTCACCAGCACTGCCAGGGGCTCCATGTTGCTCTCCAGCACTGCCAGGGGCTCCATGCTGCTCCAGCACTGCCTGGGGCTCCATGCTGCTCACCAGCACTGCCAGGGGCTCCATGCTGCTCTCCAGCACTGCCAGGGGCTCCATGCTGCTCCAGCACTGCCAATGGCTCCATGCTGCCCACCAGCACTGCCAGGGGCTCCATGCTGCTCTCCAGCACTGCCAGGGGCTCCATGCTGCTCCAGCACTGCCAGGGGCTCCATGCTGCTCACCAGCACTGCCAGGGGCTCCATGCTGCTCCAGCACTGCCAGGGGCTCCATGCTGCTCCAGCACTGCCAGTGGCTCCAAGCTGCTCCAGCACTGCCAGGGGCTCCATGCTGCTCTCCAGCACTGCCAGGGGCTCCATGCTGCTCTCCAGCACTGCCAGGGGCTCCATGCTGCTCTCCAGCACTGCCAGTGGCTCCATGCTGCTCTCCAGCACTGCCAGGGGCTCCATGCTGCTCACCAGCACTGCCAGGGGCTCCATGCTGCTCTCCAGCACTGCCAATGGCTCCATGCTGCTCTCCAGCACTGCCAGGGGCTCCATGCTGCTCTCCAGCACTGCCAGGGGCTCTGTGCTGCTCTCCAGCACTGCCAGGGGCTCCATGCTGCTCTCCAGCACTGCCAGGGGCTCCATGCTGCTCCAGCACTGCCAGGGGCTCCATGCTGCTCCAGCACTGCCAATGGCTCCATGCTGCTCACCAGCACTGCCAGGGGCTCCATGTTGCTCTCCAGCACTGCCAGGGGCTCCATGCTGCTCTCCAGCACTGCCAATGGCTCCATGCTGCTCCAGCACTGCCAGGGGCTCCCTGCTGCTCTCCAGCACTGCCAGGGGCTCCATGCTGCTCTCCAGCACTGCCAGGGGCTCCATGCTGCTCACCAGCACTGCCAGGGGCTCCATGTTGCTCTCCAGCACTGCCAGGGGCTCCATGCTGCTCCAGCACTGCCTGGGGCTCCATGCTGCCCACCAGCACTGCCAGGGGCTCCATGCTGCCCACCAGCACTGCCAGGGGCTCCATGCTGCCCACCAGCACTGCCAGGGGCTCCATGCTGCTCTCCAGCACTGCCAGGGGCTCCCTGCTGCTCTCCAGCACTGCCAGGGGCTCCATGCTGCCCACCAGCACTGCCAGGGGCTCCATGCTGCCCACCAGCACTGCCAGGGGCTCCATGCTGCTCTCCAGCACTGCCAGGGGCTCCATGCTGCTCACCAGCACTGCCAGGGGCTCCATGCTGCTCTCCAGCACTGCCAGGGGCTCCATGCTGCTCACCAGCACTGCCAGGGGCTCCATGCTGCTCACCAGCACTGCCAGGGGCTCCATGCTGCTCTCCAGCACTGCCAGGGGCTCCATGCTGCTCACCAGCACTGCCAGGGGCTCCATGCTGCTCCAGCACTGCCAGGGGCTCTGTGCTGCTCTCCAGCACTGCCAGGGGCTCCATGCTGCTCTCCAGCACTGCCAGGGGCTCCCTGCTGCTCCAGCACTGCCAGGGGCTCTGTGCTGCTCTCCAGCACTGCCAGGGCCTCCCTGCTGCTCCAGCACTGCCAGGGGCTCTGTGCTGCTCTCCAGCACTGCCAGGGGCTCCATGCTGCTCCAGCACTGCCAGTGGCTCCATGCTGCTCTCCAGCACTGCCAATGGCTCCATGCTGCTCTCCAGCACTGCCAGGGGCTCCATGCTGCTCTCCAGCACTGCCAGGGGCTCCATGCTGCTCCAGCACTGCCAGGGGCTCCATGCTGCTCTCCAGCACTGCCAATGGCTCCATGCTGCTCTCCAGCACTGCCAATGGCTCCATGCTGCTCTCCAGCACTGCCAGGGGCTCCATGCTGCTCTCCAGCACTGCCAGGGGCTCCATGCTGCTCCAGCACTGCCAGGGGCTCCATGCTGCTCTCCAGCACTGCCAGGGGCTCCATGCTGCCCACCAGCACTGCCAGGGGCTCCATGCTGCCCACCAGCACTGCCAGGGGCTCCATGCTGCTCTCCAGCACTGCCAGGGGCTCCATGCTGCTCTCCAGCACTGCCAGGGGCTCCATGCTTCTCTCCAGCACTGCCAGGGGCTCCATGCTGCTCTCCAGCACTGCCAGGGGCTCCATGCTGCTCCAGCACTGCCAGGGGCTCTGTGCTGCTCTCCAGCACTGCCAGGGGCTCCATGATGCTCTCCAGCACTGCCAGGGGCTCCATGCTGCTCACCAGCACTGCCAATGGCTCCATGCTGCTCTCCAGCACTGCCAGGGGCTCCATGCTGCTCCAGCACTGCCAGGGGCTCCATGCTGCTCACCAGCACTGCCAATGGCTCCATGCTGCTCTCCAGCACTGCCAGGGGCTCCATGCTGCTCCAGCACTGCCAGGGGCTCCATGCTGCTCTCCAGCACTGCCAGGGGCTCCATGCTGCTCCAGCACTGCCAGGGGCTCCATGCTGCTCTCCAGCACTGCCAGGGGCTCCATGCTGCTCTCCAGCACTGCCAGGGGCTCCATGCTGCTCTCCAGCACTGCCAGGGGCTCCATGCTGTTCCAGCACTGCCAGGGGCTCCGTGCTGCTCTCCAGCACTGCCAGGGGCTCTGTGCTGCTCCAGCACTGCCAGGGGCTCCATGCTGCTCAGCACACACAACTGCAGCCACTGAAGTCCTGCTCTGAGCCACTAGCCCTGCTGCCTGCTCTGCCCCCTCTGCTGTGGCACTGCTGAGGGGATGCCATCCCTCTGCTGCTGTCACTGCAGGCTGCAGAGCAGGCTGCAGGAGGGGAGGCAGCCTGGGGCTGTGGTGCCACAGGTCAGCCTCAGGGTCCCAGGTCAGTGCCAGGTCTTGTTCAGCAGTGTAGCTGTGGCCTGGCTGCCTGGGGCTTTGCCAGGGAGAGGATGAGAACTTCCCATTCAAACCACAATTACCTCCCTCCCCTCAGCCACATCCCACAGCAGCGCCAGGGCTGCTGACACGAGGCCAGGGTGCATTCAGCTGCAGTGCCTGCTCTGCCCTCCACTCCTTGCCCAGGGAATGCCTCAGGTCTGTCTTTAATGAGCTGCAGAGTCAGGGGAAGCCTACTGAAATACCTTTGGAGAGAGAAGTACTGACCTGGCATCCCCAGAGCCCCAAACCACAGCTCCTTACCCAGCAGAGCAAGGTCACTGCACCCTGCTTGCCTTTGCAGAGACCATTTCCCTCTCCTCCTCTGCCCTGCAATGTGCTGAGGCTGTGCCTCCCCCTGCAGGCCCTGTCCTCTGCTCTCTGACCCGAGCCTGGCCCCGGAGCTGCTGGGTAGTCTTCATCCCAGGGACCAGCACAGCCCAGGGGCTTGCTCTGGATGCCCAAAGCACAGTGTGGATCCACTGGCAGCTTTCTCACACCTCCTGCTCCCCCCATGGCAGGCTGCAGAGACTGTCTGGGAGCACTCCAGCACTTGGCAAGGCTGAAGATGAATGAGGATGGGGAAACTGGCCAAGCTCTTTGAGAGCACAAAGTAGCAGCTCCTCAGCACAGTGGATGCTTTGTCTCAGGCCAAGAACTCAGGGCACTGAAGACAACTGGCAGCTCCTCTCCTCTCCTCCCCTCCCCTCCCCTCCCCTCCCCTCCCCTCCCCTCCCCTCCCCTCCCCTCCCCTCCCCTCCCCTCCCCTCTCCTCTCCTCTCCTCTCCTCTCCTCTCCTCTCCTCTCCTCTCCTCTCCCCTCCCCTCCCCTCCCCTCCCCTCCCCTCCCCTCCCCTCCCCTCCCCTCCCCTCCTCTCCCCTCCCCTCCCCTCCCCTCCCCTCCCCTCCCCTCCCCTCTCCTCTCCTCTCCTCTCCTCTCCTCTCCTCTCCTCTCCTCTCCTCTCCTCTCCTCTCCTCTCCTCTCCTCTCCTCTCCTCTCCTCTCCTCTCCTCTCCTCTTTCTCCCCTACCTCTCAAGCCCACTGCCTTAGGAGTTCTGATGCTGAGCAGCAAGGCAGGAGTCCCCTGGCTGCAGATCAGCAGGTTTCCCTGGGGTCCTCCTGCACCAGGAGGCTTTGCTCCTCTGCCTGCACCTACTCCTGATGCAACTCCCCTCAGAGCTGCACTTTGCTTGTGGAAATTGCTGCATGAAAGATTGCTATCCAAGAGGTCTCCCCTCTATCACTGCCTCAATTCAAAGGCTGTAAGCTCTGGAGGAGAATTAACTTCAGATCTCCTCTGTTCACTGCCAAGAGGCAGAGGCAGCAAGGTGATTGCTTTCTAACTCAGCCCTGAGCTTCACTGACAGCAGACTTCTTAGGCCCCTTCTCAGATGCTGCTTCCCCTCTAAGCATGACCTGCCTTTGAGAGCCCTTCTCCAGGCCCTGCTGGAGCTCCATGATGGTCACCATGAGCTATTTCTTTCCTCTCCCCCACCTTGCTGTGCCTTGCACTCACTCCTGCTGCTCTCCCCAGTTCTGCTCCTGGCATTCTCCCAGGCAAGCAGCCCCAGAACAAGAGGACACAGTCTCAAGCTGTGCCAGGGGAGGTTTAGGCTGGAGGTGAGGAGAAAATTCTTCCCAGCAAGAGAGATTGGCCCTGGGAATGTGCTGCCCAGGGAGGTGGTGGAGTCCCCATCCCTGGAGGTGTTCAGGAGGGGATTGGATGTGGCACTTGGTGCCATGGTTTGGTCATGAGGTCTGTGGTGCCAGCTTGGACTTGGTGATCTTAGAGGTCTCTTTCAGCCTTGGTGATTCTGTGATTCACAGAGTCACAGAGTCACAGAGTGCACTGGGTTGGAAGGGAGCCTCCAAGGGCATCCTGTCCAACTCCCTGCAGGCAGCAGGGACAGCTCCAGCCAGAGCAGGCTGCCCAGGGCCACAGCCAGGCTGAGCTTGAATGTCTGCAGTGCCAGAGCCTCAGCCCCCTCCCTGGGCAGCCTGCTGCAGTATTTCCCCAGCCTCCCTGTGCAGAGCTGCCTCCTGATGTCCAACCTCGCTCTGCCCTGCTCCAGTTTCCAGTGCTGGCTCAGCTCCAGCTCAGGCTGGCCTCAGGCCCGTGAGGAATGTGTGCTGGGCTTCCCTGCTCTCCAAGCACAGGCTCCTGTGGCATTCCCACCAGGGGACATTCTTCTGCTTAGCAAAGTCTCCAGACTGAGTAAGCAAAGCTCCTGAGGCTGGAAATGCTGCAGAGGAGCAGGGACTCTTCCCATCATTAGTCTGGGAGCAGGAGGTGCCCACAGGACAAAGAGAGGCTGCCACTTCTTCCTACCTCAGCATGCTCAGCCCTCCCCTGGCTCAGAGCCACAGCAACCAGAAGCACCTCTGCAGGAGCCTCCCCAACAGCCAAGCCTGGCAGTCCAGTTCTCTCTCCTTTCATCTCTTTTGGTGCATTTAAACTCCCAGTGGTTTCTGTTCTGAAGGAGAAATGCTTGAGAGGGCTGCCTGAATGAGCTCTGCAATCCACACCCTGGCACACTGGCCTGCTTTGCTAAATCCATAATTGCCACATGGCTCAGAGAGAGGCATTCCTGCAGGGTGAGCAAGGCAAGGGCAGCCTCCTGCTCCTGCCCATGCACATGCCTCCCCTCTCAGGAAGCACTGCTTGTGTTTCCAAACAGTCCTCTGTTCATGTGCTGCTCCTCTTGGCAGGGCACTGCTGAACTAATCTCTCTGAACAGGGCAAAGCAGCCAAACTCTCCACTGCAAGTGCCCTCCCCAGCTCTGTGCCAGGCAGCAGGCTGGCACCAGCCTTTAGAGCCCAGCACCTCCCTCTGGGGGCACTCAGACAGGTGCCCAGGCTGAGGGAGTTGGGGTTGTGCAGGCTGGAGAGGAGAAGGCTCCCAGGAGACCTCGTTGTGGCCTTCCAGGATCTGCAGGGGGCTGCAAGAAAGCTGGGGAGGGACTTCTGAGGGTGTCAGGGAGGGATAGGACTGAGGGGGATGGAGCAGAAATGGAAGTGGGGAGATTGAGCTTGGATGTGAGGAAGAAGTTGTTCCCCAGGAGGGTGGTGAGAGCCTGGCACAGGTTGCCCAGGGAGGTGGTGGAAGCCTCCTGCCTGGAGGTGTTTGCAGCCAGGCTGGAGGTGGCTGTGAGCAACCTGCTGTGGTGTGAGGTGTCCCTGCCCATGGCAGGGGGTTGGAGCTGGCTGAGCCTTGGGGTCCCTTTTAACCCTGACAGCTCTGTGACTCTGTGATTGATCTGGGCTGAGCCCTGTGGGACAGCTGTGCTGCTGGCTGGCTAAGAGCATCAGAGTGGATCTGTGCATGTGGCTCTGTGTGTGCAAGGCTCAAGGCTTCAGCAGAAGTGGGGGAGGGTAGCCCCCTGCATCAGCACCTCCACCACAGGGCAGGAGGATGCTGTTGGCTGTCTGCAAACAGAACATCAGCACAGCCTTAATGCTGGGTTGAAGAAGACAGGCTGAGGGAGCTGGGGGTGCTCAGCCTGGGGAAGGGGAGGCTTCAGGGAGACCTAATAGTGACCTTCCAGTTCCTGAAGGAGCTCCAAGCAGGCTGCAGAGGGACTGCTCCCAAAGGCCTGCAGGGGCAGGCCCAGGGGCAAGGGTTTGAAATGAGAGCAGAGCAGATTGAGATTGGAGGTGAGGAACAAGTTCTGCCCCAGGAGGCTGCTGGAACACTGCAGCAGGTTGCCCAGGGGGCTCCAGCCATGGAGATATTCAAGGTGAGGCTGGACAGGGCCCTGGACAACCTGATCTGGTGGAGGATGTCCCTGCTGGGTGCAGGGGGCTGGACTGGGTGAGCCTTAGAGCTCCCTTCCAGCCCAAACCACTGTGTGGTTCTGTATGTTTCAAAGCAGGGAATCCATCCTCTCCTGTGCAGGAACAACCCCTGTGTCCCATCCCCTTCCTTGCCCTGCTCCTGCTGGAGAGGCCTCAGCTTGTGCTCTTCACAGGGCTCCCTTTGTCTTGGCACAAGAGGAACAGGAGGATTTGTTTGGTTCAGGTGAGGCTGTCCCCACTTCTGCTCCGTGCAACACACTGCTGTAGCTGATGCAGTGTGGGGTCAGTGCCAGGCACCCTGGGAACGACCAGATTAGGCTCCTGCTGCAGCTTTGGGGGCTCCTGCTGCAGCTTTGGGGGCTCCTGCTGCACCTTCAAGGGCTCCTGCTGCAGCTTTGAGGGCTCCTGCTGCAGCTTTGAGGGCTCCTGCTGCACCTTCAAGGGCTCCTGCTGCAGCTTTGAGGGCTCCTGCTGCACCTTCGAGGGCTCCTGCTGCAGCTTTGGGGGCTCCTGGTGCAGCTTCGAGGGCTCCTGCTGCAGCTTTGAGGGCTCCTGCTGCAGCTTTGGGGGCTCCTGGTGCAGCTTTGGGGGCTGCTGGTGCAGCTTTGAGGGCTCCTGGTGCAGCTTCGAGGGCTGCTGGTGCAGCTTTGAGGGCTCCTGGTGCAGTTTTGGGGGCTCCTGCTGCACCTTCGAGGGCTCCTGGTGCAGCTTTGAGGGCTCCTGCTGCAGCTTTCAGGGCTTCTGCTGCAGCTTTGAGGGCTCCTGGTGCAGCTTTGAGGGCTCCTGTTGCAGCTTTGAGGGCTCCTGCTGCAGCTTTGAGGGCTCCTGCACGACCCTGCTCTGTTTCCTGCTCCTAGGTCGCTCCTCCCGGCTGGCTGAGGGCAGCACAGCACCGCGGGGTGCAGCAGCTCACTCAAACAGCTTCGCTGATGCTCTTAACTCTTTAATCTAGCGCTGACCTCTCACCCTACAGCCATAAGCCAATTAGCCTCTTTTTCACACCATCCCAAATCTCTTTCTGATGAAGCTGTGCCGTGGAATGAAAGGCTGCTGGTGACAGAAATGCAATCCCACTGCTGAGCAGCGAGCTGGCCCTGCCTGGCTGCAGGGGGGAAGGTCACAAACCATCTCCAGCACGGCAAAACGATTTAAAGGAGTTTCCCCCCACCCCCAGGGTGTTCTCTCCAGTTCCCTTTCTTCACTGCCCAGCTCTCAGTGTGCCTGCACATGAAGGCTGCTCGGCCACCGAGCTCCTGAGCTTTGAAAGGAGCTGGCAGTGCCTCAGACCCTCAATGGGAAGGTTGTGCCTGCAGTGGGCAGCAGTGTCCTCCCTACTCTAGTCGTGAGGTCTGTGCTGCCAGGTTGGACTCGATGACCTTTGAGGTCTCTGCCAGCCTTGGTGATTCTGAATACTGAATACCCCAGTGAGGCAGGAGGCAGAGCCCCAGCTCCCCTCAGCTGCTGCTGACCCCCCCAGCTTGGCCCTGCAGAGCCACACTCCAGCAAGGGGTCCAGCAAGCTGTCCAGAGCTGTGGAGCAAACCCAGCTGCCAGCACCCCCCAGACATCTCTGGCTGGGCTTTTATTAAGTGTTTTGGACACTAGTTGATAGGTAGCAGAGAAAACAAAGGCTGAGCTTGGAGTCACAGCACTGCTCTGTTTGGAGAGGGTCTCTAAGACCATGGAGGCCATCACCCACCTGGCACCAGCAAGGCCATCCCCAGCTGCCATGGCCACCCAGCAGGCTCCAGCAGGATCTTTGTGATTCACCACACAGACTCACAGAGCACAATCATGGAATGAATAAGGTTGGAAAAGACCTCAGGGATCATCAAGTCCAAGCTGGCACCCAGCACCTCCTGACAACTAAACCATGGCACCAAGTGCCACATCCAGTCCCCTCTGGAACACCTCCAGGGATGGGGACTCCACCACCTCCCTGGGCAGCACATTCCAATGGCCAGTCTCTCTGTCTGGGAAGAATTTCTTCCTCACCTCCAGCCTAAGCCTCCCCTGGCACAGCTTGAGACTGTGTCCTCTTGTTCTGGTGCTGGCTGCCTGGGAGAAGACACCAACCCCCACCTGGCTACAACCTCCCTGCAGGGAGTTGCAGAGAGCAATGAGGTCTCCCCTGAGCCTCCTCTTCTCCAGGCTAAGCAACCCCAGCTCCCTCAGCCTCTCCTCACAGGGCTGTGCTCCAGACCCCTCCCCAGCTTTCTTGCCCTTCTCTGGACACCTTCAAGTCTCTCAATGTCCTTCTTGACCTGAGGAGCCCAGAACTGGACACAAGACTCAAGGTGTGGCCTCAGCAGTGCTGAGCACAGGGCACAAGGACTTCCCTGCTCCTGCTGGCCACACTCTTCCTGATGCAGGCCAGGATGCCCTTGGCCCTCCTGGCGTCCTGAGCACACTGCTGGCTCAGATTCAGCACACACTGCAGCTTGGGCTTCCCCATGTGTTCCTCCCACACAGCTGTGGGGCTGTTAACTGGGAGGCTCCCAGCCCAGGCAGCCCAGCAGTGCAGCACACAGGCAGCCTGCACTGCTCCCTGGGCAGCAGCAGAGCGTGGCTGCAGCGTTAGGTGATGCTCTCCCTGGGGCAGGCACAGATGGGGCTGGTTCCTGCATCAGCCCTCCCAGGCAGCCCTGATGGGATGTCAGCCCTCAGCACATCCATGTTACAAACAGCTGAGCACCAGCAGGAGATCTCTCCTTTGCCTGCTACCTTTACTGCCCTGTTCCTCCCTGCTTTAACATTCCCCTAGGCACAAGATGCTGTTACATCACTTGGTGCCTGCCTGTGCTCCCCAGAGACCTATCATAGTATCACAGTATCACAGAATCAGTCAGGGTTGGAAGGGACCACAAGGATCAGCCAGTCCCAGCCCCCCTGCCATGGGCAGGGACACCCCACACTAGATCAGGCTGGCCACAGCCTCATCCAGCCTGGCCTTAAACACCTCCAGGGACAGGGCCCCAACCACCTCCCTGCACAACCCATTCCAGGGCTTCACCACTCTCATGGGGAAGAACTTCCTCCTCCCCTCCAGCCTCAATCTCCCCACCTCCAGCTTCATTCCATTCCCCCTAGTCCTATCACTGCCTGAGATCCTGAGCAGTCCCTCCCCAGCCTTCCTGGAGCCCCCTTCAGATCCTGGAAGGCCACAATGAGGTCACCTGGGAGCCTTCTCTCCTCCAGACTGAACAGCCCCAACTCCTTCAGTCTGTCCTCACAGCAGAGCAGCTCCAGCCCTCTGCTCATCCTCCTGGCCCTGCTCTGGACACCTTCCAGCACCTCCAGATCCCTCTTGCCATAGGGGCTCCAGAACTGGAGGCAGGACTCCAGGTGGGGTCTCCCCAGAGCTGAGCAGAGGGGGAGAATCACCTCCCTTGCCCTGCTGGCCACACTTCTCCTGCTGCAGCCCAGGCTCTGCTTGGCTTTCTGGGCTGCAAGTGCACACTGAGAGCTCCTGGTGAGCTTCTCCTGCCCCAGCACCCCCAAGTCTCTCTCCTCAGGGCTGCTTTCCAGCCAGTCCCTGCCCAGCCTGCATTTGTGCCTGGGATTGCCTTGACCCAGCTGCAGGACCCTGCCCTTGGTCTTGTTGAACCTCCTGAGGTTGGCTTGTGCCCACCTCTCCAGCCTGTCCAGGTCCCTCTGGATGGATCCCTTCCCTCCAGCTGTCTGCTGCCCCACACAGCTTGGTGTCAGCAGCAACCCTGCTGAGGGTGCACTCAGTGCCACTGTCCATGGCACCCACAGAGATGTTGAACAAGACATCTTTTCAATTGTTCCTAATGTCCAACCCCAGCCTCCCCTGGCACAATTTCAGGCCATTTTCTCTTGTCCTATCTCCTGATAACAGGGAGAAGAGACCAACCCCCACCTCACTCCAGAGAGCTGAGGAGAGCTATGAGGTCTTTCCTCAGCCTCCTCTTCTCCAGACTAAACAACCCCAGGTCTCTCAGCTGCTCCTTGACTCTGCTCCTAGCTATTGCCCCAAACAAAGAGCTCTGTTGCTGTGCACCCTCACCCTGTTGTGCTCCAGAGGAGAAGGAATTCCCTAGCAGCAGCTCCAAACACACAGAGAGCTACTCCTGGGGCCAAGGCACCCTGAGAGAACAGTGAAACTCTACTCACTGGTTATCTCTGCTGCAGCCCAGCAGCCTGCAGAAGCCCTCTGGCTGGTAGGATCACTGAGCAGTGCATGGCTCCTGGGCTCTAGCTGCTCAGGATACCCACCCCAGCCTGCCCCTGCCCTGCCCAGCCACCCCAGCCTGCCCTGGTCAAGCTGAGGCTGCCTCCTGTGGGTGGCATCAGGGCCTCAGAGCTCCCCCAGCAGCTCTCACCTCACAGAGATGGGCACAGCTTCCACGTGGAATGGAGCAGACCTGCAGGCTGTGGCTGGCTCTGCACAAAGCAGCTGCTTGGGCACTCCCCAGCCAAGCTGAGTCTGGGAGGGCACAACTGCCAGAGCAGCCCCAAAGCACCAGGGACAGCAGAGCAGGCTGAAAGAGCTGCAGCAGAGCACCAGAGCCTCATCCTCCCAGGGCCTCTGCCAGGCCAGGATAACTCCAACCACCACAACACAGCTGCCTGCTGCCATTTGAGCTGTCCTCTGGGCCCCATCTGCCACCTGAGAAGGGAGTGCAGCCTGGCAGGTCCCATGCCACACTGCCAGCCTCACGCAGGTACCTCTGATACCATCTGACCACTAACCCTGTGGCAGGGATGTCTGCAGGCAGAGCTGCTTCCCTGCCCTGCTCCTCAGAGATGTCCCTGCCCTGGCTGTGCTCACCCAGCTTGGCAGCTGCTTGAAAGCTGCCTTCCACACATCTGAGAGTGATTGTGTCCTGCAGAACTGCCAGGGGGACCCCAGTGCTCCACACCAATCAATCCTCTTGCTGCAGCCCCTTGCAGGTGACCCTTCCTGAGCCCATCTGACCAGGCTGACCTTGGCTGCTCTGTGGCTGCCCTGCCCAATCCCAGCCTCTTTCTGCAGCCTATGAGAAGCACAAAGCATGCCAGACTGGAAGCAGAAGGGCACACAGCAAAGCAGACAGCAGGCTCAGGCCCTGCCTCTTGTTTTCCTGCCTGCCTACCATCGATATCCTCCACACCTTGCCCCCTGCCTGCAAGCACAGGCACTGCCTGCGCGCTCCTGCGGCCAGCTGGCACCGCGGCCAGGGCTCTGCTCCCCTCCTCTGCCCTCCAGCCACCTCTGCTTGGAGAAGAGGACACAGAGGGCAGAGCTCCTGGGCCAGCCAGGCTGGGACAGGCAGCTGTGAGGAGGGCAGCTTCCCATGGGGATGAAGGAGCTGGGCTTGCTTAGCCTGGAGGAGAGGAGGCTCAGGGGAGACCTTCTTGCTCTCTCCAACTCCCTGCAGGGAGGTTGTAGCCAGGTGGGGGTTGGGCTCTTCTCCAAGGCAAGCAGCACCAGAACAAGAGGACATAGTCTCAAGCTGTGCCAGGGGAGGTTCAGGCTGGAGGTGAGAAGAAAGTTCTTCACTGAGAGAGTTGTTAGCCATTGGGATGTGCTGCCCAGGGAGGTGGTGGAGTCCCCATCCCTGGAGGTGTTCAGGAGGGGATTGGATGTGGCACTTGGTGCCATGGTTAGTCATGAGGTCTGTGATGCCAGCTTGGACTTGATGATCCTCGAGGTCTCTTCCAACTTGGTGATTCTGTGAGACTGTGAGCCTGTGATTATTTCTGAGAGGTTTCTGTGGCCAGAGCACCTGGGCCAAGAATCTCTGCTCTGGGGAACCTCTGACAGGGACAAGGGGTCAGTCAGCAGGGCCACCCTGCAGATATCCACAGCCTTCCCCAGCACTCCTGAGCTCAGGCAGGCTCCTCAGGTAGCTGAAGGTTGGTTTCTGAGCCCAGCAGCATCCCTGCAGTGTGAGTGCCTGTGGGGAGTGCAGCAGCCTGGGCAGTGCTGGTGGGAGTGCTCTGCAGGAGGTGCTTAGCAGGCAGTGGCTGTCAGAGGGAGCCTCCCAGAGAGAGAGATTGGCCATGGGAATGTGCTGCCCAGGGAGGTGGTGGAGTCCCCATCCCTGGAGGGGTTCAAGAGGGGATTGGATGTGGCACTTGGGGCCATGGTCTAGCAGGCATGAGGTGTTGGGTGCCAGGTTGGACTTGATAATCTTTGAGGTCTTTTCCAGCCCTGTTGATTCAATGATTCTGGAGGGCACTTTGCCCCCTCCTGCCTCCAGCCCGGGGCTGCCAGCCCTGCCCGTGCCGCACAGCCGCAGCAGCGCCGCCAGCCGCAGCGGGCAAACCCGGTTTGCTCCAGAGCTCCAACAGCTTCTGTCGGCCCCACAACCGAGGACTGAGTGTCTGCCTTTTGTAGGAGCAGTCAGGATCACAGCTGGGACAGATCCCACAGGGCAGGGACAGGGAAGTTCCGTGCCTGCACTGCTCGGGGCGCACCAAATGCAGCAGCCCAGGAGTGCCTCTCGCCCGCGGCGCCCAGCGCAGCACAGCCAGCACCAGGGAGCCAGGAGGGACACTGCTCCCACCAGGGCTCTCCACAGCCATGCAGCTGAAGCCTCTTCTCATGGCTGTAGCACAGAATTGAACAGAACTGGGCTTTAGACCAGGAAGACTTTCAGCCTCTTCAGACTTGGCACTGAAGAAGCTCTCTGCAAAGCTCTGCCTGAGAGCCTGCTGCGGTGCAGCCTCGGAGGGGCTCTGCTGCCCACTCCTCAGGTGGCCACACTGCATCCCAGCCTCTGCCCCCTACCCACCACCATGTGCCTTCGATTCTGCAGCAGCAGGCAGAGCTTGGGAGGCACAAGGGGTGAGCCTGAAGTGAATGCAGCTGTGGGACACAGCACACCGATGGCCCCCACCCCCCCAGAGGTGTGCTCAGGCCACAGGGGCAAAGTGGAACTTCCCCTCCTGGGAAGCCACAGCTAAGGTCCTGCACAACCTCAGTTTCTGCACTGCAAACCAACACTTGCTCAGAGGTTCCTCCTCCTCCTACCTGCACAGGAGAACATTTCCTTCCCCCCAGATGCAAGGGCACAGCCTGATGGCTTTCAAGTGATGCCAACGGCAGGGAGCTGATAGCACTGAGAGCAGCACTGATAAGAGGCAAGTTTGGGCACTGCTCAGGGGATAATTACAGAGCCCTCAGAAAGGCCTCAGCTGCCAGCACATGGAAACACCAAGTTTGGAATCCTTTGGGAAAGCAAATCTGACCTCCTGCCACAGCCCATGGCAGAGCTGAGCCCCGCGGGGTGCTCCGGGGAGCTGTCCAGCCAGGAACCGAGCAGGCGCTTGGCAGACAGCTCCCTGCCTGAACAGGGCACTGCCAGAGGCAACCATGGCCTGGGCTGCAGCCAGAGCAGGGAGAGCAGCAGCACAGGGAGGGGATTCTGCCCCTCTGCTCTGCTCAGCCCCCACCTGCAGCACTGCCTCCAGCTCTGGGGCCCCCAGCACAAGAAGGACCTGGAGCTGCTGGAGAGGCTCCAGAGGAGGCCACAGAGATGAGCAGAGGCTGCAGAACCTCCCCTGTGGGGCCAGGCTGGGAGAGCTGGGGCTGTGCAGCCTGGAGAAGAGAAGGCTCCAGGCAGACCACAGAGCAGCCTTGCAGGACCTGAAAGACTCCAGGAGAGCTGGGGAGGGACTCTGGCCAAGGGCTGGGAGTGCCAGGCTGAGGAACAATGGCTTTGAGCTGGGAGAGGGGAGACTGAGAGTGGAGATGAGGAAGAAATTGTTGAGAGTGAGGCTGGGGAGACTCTGGCACAGGCTGCCCAGGGAGGCTGTGGCTGCCTCCTGCCTGGAGGTGCTCAGGGCCAGGCTGGATGAGGCCTTGAGCAAGCTGGGCTGGGGGGAGGTGTCCCTGCCCATGGCAGGGGGCTGGAGCTGGCTGAGCTTTGAGGTCCCTTCCATTCCATGGATCTGTGGCTCTGCAGCCAGGGGCAGTAACTGGGAGGCTTTCCCCACTGTCCCTCAGAGCAGCCACACAAAGCCCTCCCTGCACACACCAAGGGGCAGCAGGAGCTGTGATGCAGCCTCAGCTTCACAGCTCATCTCTCTCAGGTCTTGGCCCAGCAAGGCAGCAGCACTTGTGCTGCCCTATAAGCATTTGAGAATCAAAGGGAAGCCTGAGCAGGTCTTTCCCTGGACATCACTGAGATCAGGGGGCCAGAGCCCCTCTGTGCCCACAGGACCTGGCCTGGCCTGGATCAGCTGAAATTCACCACTGAACACAGGCCACAGGGCTCAGTGGCCACGAAGCACTGCTGAGCATTTCCTGGGTGATCTCTGTCTCCAAGAACCTTCCTCATGCCTTTGGATTGCTCTCTCTCCTGCTGACCCACAGAGAGAGCAAAACCATCTCATGCTCACAGCTCCCTTCACTGGGGTGTGCAGGCTGCCCAAGAGACACAGAGAGCAGGAGGTAGCACCCACAGCCCCACACTGACCATCCCAGGGAGTGCTCCAAGGAAGGCTCCAGCTGATGGGCAGAGTCACAGGACCCCAGCATGGGGAGGGGCTGGAAGGGACCTCTGGAGCTCACCCAGTCCAGCCCCCTGCTCCAGCAGGGCACCCAGGGCAGCCTGCCCAGGAACACAATGCCCAGGGGGGGTTGGAAGCTCCCCACAGAAGGAGACTCCACAACCTCTCTGGGCAGCCAGCTCCAGGCCTCCAGCAGCCTCACACCAAAGAAGTTTCTCCTCCTGCTCAGATGGAGCCTCCTGGGTTCCAGCATGTGCCCAGTGCCCCTTGTGCTGTCCCTGGGCACCACTGAGCAGAGCCTGGCCCCAGCCTCTTGCCCCCCACAGCTCCTTTAGCTCTTGCTGAGCATTGCTCAGCTCCCCTCTGGGGCTGCTCTGCTCCAGGCCCCTCAGCATCTCTGCAGCCTCCAGTCCTGGGTGGCTGCAGAATTCAGCCTGAGAGGAGCTGTGGAAAGCAGCAAAGTGAGGCTGCAGCTCCCCAGGGCTGGCCTGGGCACAGTTTGGCAGCAGGGCCCTCCTGACTCTGCACACATGGCTTTCTGGCAGGATCAGCCCAGGGCATGCCTGCCTGAACCCTTCCCTTCCTACCCCAGGACTTGGCAACCCTGCTGCCCATGCTGCCAGCTCACTAAATCCCTTGTGGCCCTCAGCACCAGGTGGAGAACTCCCACTGGCTAAGAGCCCCCTCAGGAACCTGGTGCAGAAGATGAGAGTGGAGGAGCTTGCAGGGGAAGGGCTTTGCCCAGGCACTGTGCCAGGTGCCTGAGGAGAACTCCCTTTTCCCCCTGCCTTGTATCTGACCACCATCAGGATTTGTGGTGTCCACCTGCAGCAGGCCCATGAAAGGAGAGCAACATCCAGGAGCCTCCTGGATCAGCAGCACCAGGGAACCATCTCACCCCTGAGACAGCCCTGGGGAGGCTGCACCACGAGCACTGGGGGCAGTTTTGGGCCCTCCCTCCAAGAAGGACCTTGAGGGGCTGCAGCAGGTGCAGCAACAAAGCTGGTGGGGGGTCCTGAACACAAGTCCTGTGAGGAGCAGCTGGGAGAACTGGGACTGCTCAGCCTGCAGGAGAGGCTGAGGGAGACCTCACTGCTCTCTGCTGCTCCCTGGAAGGAGGCTGGAGCCAGGGGGGGCCTGGGCTCTGCTCCCAGCCAGGAGGAGAGGAAATGGCCTCAAGGTGCACCAGGGCAGGTCCAGGCTGGATAGCAGGGAAAGACTTTTCAGCCAAAGGGTCATCAGGCACTGGCCCAGGCTGCCCAGGGAGGTGGTGGAGTCCCTGTCCCTGGGGGTGTTCAGTGGACATTGGGATGAGGAGTTGAGGGCCATGGTCCCAGTGCTGTGCACAGGGAGGTGCTGGGTTATGGTTGGACCTTCCTCAGGGCCCTTCCAGCCAGGCAGTTGCACACTGCCATGCTTCCATAACCACCCCTCCTGGCCCCAGCCAAACCAGGGCACTTGGGAAGGTGGAACAGGAATGAAAGCCAACCCTTTTGTCCTTGCATGGCCAGCTCTGCCAGGTGCTCACAGGGACAGGAGGAGCAGCAGGAGAGCAAGATCCAGAGCTGAGATTCTGCACAGCTGGAACAATCTCCAGGCCCAGAAGGCTGGGAGAGGGGCAGAGGGGAAGCCACACTCACCTGCACGTGCTCTGCCCAGTTCTCCTCACTCATGGATTTCTGCAAAGACAAAATCACCTCTGAGCAGTCTCAGGAGAGGCAGCAGGTTCCACACAGCAAGGGGACATTCACACTGCCACCACCTGCAGCCTGGGACACACAGCCAACCTCTGCTTCTCCCTGTGCCCAGCTGGGCATGGCAGGAGGACAGTGATGGGGCAGTGGGACTGAGGCACCCTCGGCAAGGCTGCAGCTGACACCAAGCCCTGTGGCCCAGCTGACTGCTGGAGGGAAGGATCCATCCAGAGGGTCCTGGGCAGGCTGCAGAGCTGGGCCCAAGCCAACCTCCTGGAGTTCAACAAGGCCAAGGGCAAGGTCCTGCAGCTGGGTCTGACCAAACCCAAGCACAGAGCCAGGCTGGGTGAGGAGTGGCTGAGAGCAGCCTGCAGGAGAAGGCCTTGGGGCTGTCAGCTGGTGACAACCTGCCCAGGAGCCAGCAGTGGTCCCTGGCAGCCCAGAGCCAGCTGAGTGCTGAGCTGCAGCCAGAGCAGGGAGAGCAGCAGCACAGGGAGGGGATTCTGCCCCTCTGCTCTGCTCTGCTCAGCCCCCACCTGCAGCACTGCCTCCAGCTCTGGGGCCCCCAACACAAGAAGGACCTGGAGCTGCTGGAGAGGCTCCAGAGGAGGACACAGAGATGAGCAGAGGCTGCAGAACCTCCCCTGTGGGGCCAGGCTGGGAGAGCCGGGGCTGTGCAGCCTGGAGAAGAGAAGGCTCCAGGCAGACCTCAGAGCAGCCTTCCAGTACCTGAAGGGCTCCAGGAGAGCTGGGGAGGGACTCTGGCCAAGGGCTGGGAGTGCCAGGATGAGGAACAATGGCTTTGAGCTGGGAGAGGAGAGACTGAGAGTGGAGAGGAGGAAGAAATTGTTGAGAGTGAGGCTGGGGAGACTCTGGCACAGGCTGCCCAGGGAGGCTGTGGCTGCCTCCTGCCTGGAGGTGTTTCAGGCCAGGCTGGATGAGGCCTTGAGCAAGCTGGGCTGGGGGGAGGGGTCCCTGCCCATGGCAGGGGGCTGGAGCTGGAGCTGGCTGAGCTTTGAGCTCCCTTCCAACCCAACCCACTGAAGGAATCTGGGAGACTCCAGCAGCCATGAGCTGGGGCTGTGTGACTCTGGGGCTGGCTCACTGCAGAGCCATCTCCCCAGGCTCCAGGGGGGGCAGGGGTCCCAGGGATCATCTGCAAGGCTGAGCCTTCAGAATGTAAAGATGTGAACTGCTTTTCAACAGCCAAGTCAGGAAGAATCCTCTGGAATCAGGAGCTCTGGCAAAGGAAACTGAGAAGCTAATATCCCATGGAGTTCAGAGCCAGCCCTGGGGAGCAGCCTGGGATGGGAACCTTCTCTCCACTCTGCCAGGAGCATTGGCTGCAGGAGGCTGAGAGCCCCTGGGGGCTGAGCCTCACCCCCACTGCTGGCACAGGTACCAGGGACTCCTGCTGCCACTGCCCTGCAAGAGCAAAGGAAACCTCTCAGATACCCAAGCATGAACCTCATGCACAGCTGGGAATGGTGGATGGAGGACACAGAAGCACAGAGTGCCAGGGGCTGGAAGGGACCTCCAGGGATCATCCAGTCCAAGCCCCCTGCCAGAGCAGGGCCACCCAGGGCAGCTCACACAGAACACAGCCAGGGGGGCTCTGAATGGTTGCAGTGAAGGAGACTCCACAGCCTCTCTGGGCAGCCTGCTCCAGGCTCCAGCACCCTCAGAACTGCCTCCTCAAACAGCAAAGGGCTGCCAGAAGAAGGGGCTGTGCCCAGCAGCAGCTCCCACTTGCACCTCAATGGCAGCAGCTGGCCAGCTGGGAGACTTCTCAAGGACATGCTGCAAAACCAAGGAAATGGCAGAGCAGGGAGAGCAGAACAGCAGAGCAAGAGGCAGACCCACTCTGCAGCCCTTGGAGAAAGGCTTCCTGCTCTCACTGCAGCTCTCCAGGAAGGCATCAGCCAACAGGAAAGCTTCAAGGTGCAGAGGTTGAACTGCTGACTCCTCCCTGGGCCTTCTGGCAGTGGGTCTGCTGGGCAGCAAAGACAAACCAGAGCCTTCACTGATGGACCAGGAGGCCTTGGAAGCAGAGGTGGCTGTGCCAGAATGGTGCCATCAGATCACCACCCCTGAGCCACATCTCCAGTCCCAGCACTGGGAGGTGAGGGAGCAGAAAAATTCACACTTCTGCCTTCTGCTGCCAGAACACCAACAGACCCTCTCCTGACCACAGCAGAGGCACCCCTGGAGGTGTCTCATTTCCTGCAGACTGGCTCACTAGTGTCACAGAGCACCTCAGCAAGCTGCTGGGCTCTGCTGAGACTCTGCTCAGCAGGCCTCTGGTACCTGCAGGGAGGAAGCCTCTGGAGTGCAGCTGGACACCAGCACAGGGCTGCAGACACAGCACTCAGGAGGTGGCAACACTGCACTGTGGCTCAAGGGACTGCAGCACTGCTGGAGAGGAGAGGCTGAGAGCCCTGGGGCTGTTCAGTCTGGGGAGGAGAAGGCTGAGAGCCCTGGGGCTGTTCAGTCTGGGGAGGAGAAGGCTGAGAGCCCTGGGGCTGTTCAGTCTGGGGAGGAGAAGCTGAGAGCCCTGGGGCTGTTCAGTCTGGGGAGGAGAGGCTGAGAGCCCTGGGGCTGTTCAGTCTGGGGAGGAGAAGCTGAGAGCCCTGGGGCTGTTCAGTCTGGGGAGGAGAGGCTGAGAGCCCTGGGGCTGTTCAGTCTGGGGAGGAGAGGCTGAGAGCCCTGGGGCTGTTCAGTCTGGGGAGGAGAGGCTGAGAGCCCTGGGGCTGTTCAGTCTGGGGAGGAGAGGCTGAGAGCCCTGGGGCTGTTCAGTCTGGGGAGGAGAGGCTGAGAGCCCTGGGGCTGTTCAGTCTGGGGAGGAGAGGCTGAGAGCCCTGGGACTGTTCAGTGTGGGGAGGAGAGGCTGAGAGCCCTGGGGCTGTTCAGTGTGGAGAGGAGAAGGCTGAGAGCCCTGGGGCTGTTCAGTCTGGAGAGGAGAAGCTGAGAGCCCTGGAGCTGTTCAGTCTGGAGAGGAGAGGCTGAGAGCCCTGGGGCTGTTCAGTCTGGGGAAGAGAGGCTGAGAGCCCTGGGGCTGTTCAGTGTGGGGAGGAGAGGCTGAGAGCCCTGGGGCTGTTCAGTCTGGGGAGGAGAGGCTGAGAGCCCTGGGGCTGTTCAGTGTGGGGAGGAGAGGCTGAGAGCCCTGGGGCTGTTCAGCCTGGGGAGGAGAAGGCTGAGAGGGATCTGATCAATGGCTATCAATAGCTGAGGGCTGGGGGTCAGGAAGGAAGGGACAGGGACAGACTCTGCTCACTTATGCCCTGGGACAGGACAAGGAAATATAAACTCCAGCACAGGAGGTTCCAGCTCAGCATGAGGAGGAACTTCTTCCCTGTGAGGCTCCCAGAGCCCTGGGGCAGGCTGCCCAGAGAGGTTGTGGAGTCTCCTTCCCTGGAGCCTTCCCAGCCCTGTCTGGATGTGTTCTGTGTGCCCTGTGCTGGATTCTCTGCTCCTGCTCTGGCAGGGGGTTGGCTCCAAGATCTCCAAGGTCCCTTCCAGCCCCCAGCATCCTGTGAGCTGTGAATAGAAGCTTAGCAATGGTTGAGTTTATTGGCAGCTCAGCCCTGCCCTGCAGGGTGTGATGGAGCCAGTGCAGGTGGCCACCAGGGCAGAGGACTGCTGCAGAGCTCTGATGTTAAACCAAGAGTCACAGATTGCTTCAGCTTGGAAGGGAGCCTCCAAGGGCATCCTGTCCAACCCCTGCAGGCAGCAGGGACAGCTCCAGCCACAGCAGGCTGCCCAGGGACACAGCCAGGCTGAGCTTGAATGGCTCCAGGGATGAGGCCTCAACCACCTCCCTGGGCAGCCTGTGCCAGTGTCTGGATGTGTTCCTGTGTGCCCTGTGCTGGACTCTATGCTCCTGCTCTGGCAGGGGGGTGGGCTCCAAGATCTCCAGAGGTCCCTTCCAACCCCTAGCATCCTGTGAGCTGTGATGCTCTTTGTCCTTCACAGTCCCATTGATGCCCCTGGACACAAGAAGTGCATGGTGTGTGTTCCAGAGAAGGCACAACACAAACTCATTCCCAGCTGGTACAAGGCCTGCAAAGAGTTGTGCCAGACCATCAGGAGGAGCAGCACAACCTGCTCACAAGGAGAGAAAGGGGCTTCCCATCACAGGGAGCACACAAAGGGCAGAGACTTGGCTCAGCACACTCAGGAGGGAGGAAGAGAAACCCCTGGCAGCTAATTCTGCAGCCTGCTCCTTGGAGAGCATCCATGGCATCTTCTATAAGCCCTCAGTGCCAGGCCAAGTACCAGGGCACTCCTTCTTGTACTTGCTCCAAGAAGGACATTGAGGGCTGGACTGGGTCCAGAGAAAGCCAATGAAGCTGGGGAGGGTCTGGAGAAGAGGGCTGGGGAGGAGCAGCTGAGGGAGCTGGGGGTGTTCAGCCTAGGGAAGAGGAGGCTGAGGGAGACCTCCTTGCTCTCTGCAGCTCCCTGGAAGGAGGCTGGAGCCAGGTGGGGTTGGGCTCCTCTCCAAGCAGCAAGAGACAGGACAAGAAGAAACAGCCTCAAGGTGTTCCAGGAGAGGTTTAGGTTGGACATGAGGAACAATTTCTTCCCCCAAAGGAAGGCCCAGGCTGCCCAGGGCAGTGGTGGAGTCCCCATTGCTGGAGGGGCTTCAAAGCCATGCAGTGCCCAGGGCCATGGTTTGGCAGCAGCAGTGCTGGGGCAGGGCTGGACCTGATGATCCTAGAAGGCATTCCCAGCCTAAACAATGATGCAGTGGGGATGGAAAGAGTACTTGGAGGCTAGGCAAGAGGAAAGTCAGTTCAGAGAGTGCTTCAGGGGCTGGAGGAGCTACCCTTTTGCTCAGCAGTAACAGGGCTGCTAGCACAGAAGAGCCTCTGGGGCAGGTTTGGACCATGCCTATCACAGCCAGGCCATGAGTGCCAAAGGCCCTGCAGAGAACCCAGCCCAAACCTTAGTGTTCCTTAAAAGGGAAACAGCAGACAGCCCCAGAAACCTCTGCAGCCTGGGTGCCTCTGCTCACCTGAGATGGCTGAGGGCAGCTGAAGGTGTGGGTGGCACACCCTGGCACACCTCCATCTGCATCAGATCAGTGCTGAGGGCAACAGGCAGAAGGCTCAGAGCAGTCATGGCACCCAGTGAGCAGAGTCTGGATGGACACTTCAACTACAGCCCCAGACTGCACTGGGTTGGAAGGGAGCCTCCAAGGGCATCTTGAACACCCCCCTGCAGGCAGCAGGGACAGCTCCAGCCACAGCAGGCTGCCCAGGGCTGCATCCAGTCTGAGCCTGACTGTCCCCAGGGACAGGGCCTCAACCCCCTCCCTGGGCAGCTTGTGCCAGGCTCTCCCCAGCCTCCCTGTGCAGAACTTCCTCCTGGTGTCCAACCTGCCTCTGCCCAGCTCCAGTCTCAGCCCCCCTGGCCCATCCCCCCAGGCCCTCCCCCTCCCAGCACACCAGGAGCAGTGCAGCTCCAGAGCCTCTCTGGTGGGTACCAATCACGAGGCAAACTTGCCCCTGGCTGATCAATCCCTTGCAATCCTGTTACCCAGTGTGAACAAGAAGCCTCCCCCAGCCCCAGCACAGCCACCTACCTCCACAAACCTCTTGTGGAAGAGGTAGTGCAGGGTCCTCAGGTGCTGGTGGTTTATGACGTTCGGGCAGAGAGCTGAAAGGAGGGAATGGATAAGGAGGTTACCCCAGAGCAGGGCTTCCTGCAAGCCCCACTGCCTGCCCAGGACCCTTTTCCTGCCCCAGGTTCCAGCTGGCTGTGGGGAAGGCAGGATGCTCATCCCACCTGGAAACAAGGAGGGCCAGGCACACTCCTTGGCAGCTCATCTCAGCTGGAAACTGCTACTTGCAGCTCCCCCCAGCAGTGATGGCTGCTGGCTCTGCCCCTGCCACCCTCCCACAGGAGGATCCACCTGCAGCTTCCAGATGCCTCAAACCTTCACACCTTTCATTAGGGAGCAGCCTGGCAGAGGCAGCAGCTCCAGGCTCTGGAGGCTGTGTCCTTTCTGTGCTGCTCCTTGTGCCAGCCTGGGCTGCACTGCAGCAGCCTGGGGACACCTTACTCAGCAGGGACACATGGGATGGGATGGGATGGGATGGGATGGGATGGGATGGGATGGGATGGGATGGGATGGGATGGGATGGAATAGAATAGAATAGAATAGAATAGAATAGAATAGAATAGAATAGAATAGAATAGAATAGAATAGAATAGAATAGAATAGAATAGACCAGACCAGGTTGGAAGAGACCTTCAAGTTCATCGCATCCAACTTCTCCCCCAGCACCATCTGATCAACTCAACCACGGCACCAAGGGCCTCATCCAGGCTCTTCCTAAACACCTCCAGGGTTGGGGACTCCACCACCTCCCTGGGCATCACATCCCAATGGCCAATCTCTCTGTCTGGGAAGAATTTCTTCCTCACCTCCAGCCTAAGCCTCCCCTGGCACAGCTTGAGACTGTGTCCTCTTGTTCTGCTGCTGGGGGCCTGGGAGAAGAGACCAACCCCCACCTGGCTACAGCCTCCCTGCAGGGAGTTGGAGAGAGCAAGAAGGTCTCCCCTGAGCCTCCTCTTCTCCAGGCTAAGCAACCTCAGCTCCCTCAGCCTCTCCTCACAGGGCTGTGCTCCAGACCCCTCCCCAGCTTTCTTGCCCTTCTCTGGACACCTTCCAGCATCTCAACCTCTTTCCTAAACTGAGGAGCCCAGAACTGGACACAGGACTCAAGGTGTGGCCTCAGCAGTGCTGAGCACAGGGCACAAGGACTTCCCTGCTCCTGCTGGCCACACTCTTCCTGATGCAGGCCAGGATGCCCTTGGCCTTCTTGGCCCCCTGGGCACACTGCTGGCTCATGTTCAGGCAGCTGTCAGTCAGCACCCCCAGGTCCCTCTCTGCCTGGCTGCTCTCAGCCACTCTGCCCCCAGCCTGTAGCTCTGCCTGGGGTTGTTGTGGCCAAAGTGCAGCCCCTGGCACTTGGACTTGTTGAATGCCATCCTGTTGGCCTCTGCCCTTCTGTGCAGCCTGTCCAGGTCCCTCTGCAGAGCCTCTCTGCCCTCCAGCAGATCAACTCCTGCCCCCAGCTTGCTGTCATCTGCACATTTACTGCTGATGGACTCAATGCCCTCATCCAGATCATCAATCAAGATGTTAAAGAGCACAGGGCCCAGCACTGCTCCCTGGGGCACACCACTGGTGCCTGGCTGCCAGCTGGCTGTGGCACCATTCACCACCACTCTCTGGGCTCAGCCTCCAGCCAGTTCCTAACCCAGCTCAGAGAGCTGCTGTCCCAGCCAGGGGCTGACAGCTTGGCCAGGAGTTTGCTGTGGGGGATGGGGGCAAAGGCCTTGCTGCAGTCCAGGCAGACCACATCCACAGCCTGCCCCACAGCCAGCAGGCATCACCTGGGCATGGAAGGAGATCAGGTTGGTCAGGCAGGACCTGCCCTTCCTGAACCCATGCTGGCTGGGCCTGAGCCCTTGGCCATCCTGTAAGAGCTGTGAAGAGCTCAGAGCCCCATGGAAAGGAAAGGCAGCAAGAGAGACCAAAGAAAATGGATTGCAATAGACTCTGGGAACTGGGAGGTAAAATTCCATGGGAAAACAATTTGTAAGGGGAAGAAGAGATAAAAAGAGCTGGGGCTGGAATCAGTGGAGCCTTAGCTGCTACATCAGAAGCTTTCATTGATCTCCATTGCAAGGAGGAAGTTACAGGAATGTGGAAACCAGATCCCCTGCATACAGCAGCACAAACACATCAGACCAGGCAGCCCAGAGCCAAGTGTGAGAGGAACCCACCCACAGCTTTCAGTATTTCAGTATTCCTGAGGTTGGAAGAGACCTCAAAGATCATCGAGTCCAACCTGGCACCACAGACCCCATGGCTAGAGTAGGGAGGACACTGCTGCCCACTGCAGGCTTGAACTCACGACCTTCCCATTGGTAGAGAGGCTCTGCAGAGGGACCTGGACAGGCTGCACAGAAGGGCAGAGGCCAACAGGATGGCATTCAACAAGTCCAAGTGCCAGGGGCTGCACTTTGGCCACAACAACCCCAGGCAGAGCTACAGGCTGGGGGCAGAGTGGCTGAGAGCAGCCAGGCAGAGAGGGACCTGGGGGTGTTGATTGATAGCAGCTGAACATGAGCCAGCAGTGTGCCCAGGGGCCCAAGAAGGCCAAGGGCATCCTGGCCTGCATCAGGAAGAGTGTAGCCAGCAGGAGCAGGGAAGTCCTTGTGCCCTGTGCTCAGCACTGCTGAGGCCACACCTTGAGTCCTGTGTCCAGTTCTGGGCTCCTCAGGTCAAGAAGGACATTGAGAGACTTGAAGGTGTCCAGAGAAGGGCAAGAAAGCTGGGGAGGGGTCTGGAGCACAGCCCTGTGAGGAGAGGCTGAGGGAGCTGGGGTTGCTTAGCCTGGAGAAGAGGAGGCTCAGGGGAGACCTTCTTGCTCTCTCCAACTCCCTGCAGGGAGGTTGTAGCCAGGTGGGGGTTGGGCTCCTCTCCCAGGCAGCCAGCACCAGAACAAGAGGCCACAGTCTCAAGCTGTGCCAGGGGAGGTTCAGGCTGGAGGTGAGGAGAAAGTTCTTCCCAGAGAGAGTTGTTAGCCATTGGAATGTGCTGCCCAGGGAGGTGGTGGAGTCCCCATCCCTGGAGGTGTTCAGGAGGGGATTGGATGTGGCACTTGGAGCCATGTTGTAGTCATGAGGTCTGTGTTGATAGGTTGGACTCAATGATCCTCAAGGTCTCTTCCAGCCTTGGTGATAGTGTGAGACTGTGAGACTGTGAAGGGTCTGATGTGCTACCAACTCAGCCATGAAGGGCTGAGAAAGTCTCCTGGAGGTAGAAACCCAACCAAAGTCTAATGGCAAGAGGGGAGAAGGGCTGCCACAGGTGGTACAGGATGTGGTGAACTTCCACCTTGGAGGTCTTCAAGAGCAGGTTTCCCATTCCCTGGGTGTCAGCAGGAGCAGAAGCAGCTCCCCTGGCTGTGAGGCAGGAGGCTGCCACAGGTTGGTACTGCAGAGCCTTTGCCAGACCTTGCCCCTGCAGCTCCACCACCAGCACCCTGTGTCAGCAGCAGTCCAAGCACTCCAGGGCAGAGCAACTCAAGGTCAGACACCCAGCTGAGTGAACAGGAGCTCACCCTTGGGTTTCCTGAGCCAACCCCAGTGTAATGTGGTTGGAGCAAAGGACACCACCTCCAGCTTTCCAGACCAGCACCAGCCTTGCACCCAGAGCTTGCCCAGTGGGGCCTGGCTGGGCTGTGGACAGCAGTGCAGCACAGAGTCCACTGTGAGAGCAGCTCCTGGGGCTTGTGTTAGCTCTTCACCTGGCACTTGCACCACAAGCTGCCTCATCTGCACAGCTCACATCTGGGGCTGACTCAGGAGCAAAGCCTCCTGCCCACCCTCAGCTGCTAGCAGGGAGGGGATGGCTCCTGGCAGGGTACCAGAGCTGCAAGGCACACACTTCCCTCCTGTGGCACTGCCAGCACTGGACCTGGTGAAAGCTGTTTCTAGGTCTGGTGTGTGGCTGCCACTCCCAGCTGCTACATGAGGCCTCCTGAGCCAGGATGGGACCCAAGCCCGGAGAGCTTGACCCATTCACAATGAGACTCCTCAACCCTGGCCTGGCAGAACAGAAGGTCCCCACAAAGCACTTTGCCTGGGGATGAGGTGGAGGAGCACTTCTTGCACAGACTCAGGGCCCCTGGAGCACCAGAGGCTCTGCCCTGGACATAGAATCATAGAATCACCAAGGTTGGAAGAGACCTCAAAGATCATCAAGTCCAAGCTGGCACCACAGACCTCCTGACTACTAGACCATGGCACCAAGTGCCACATCCAATCCCCTCTTGAACACCTCCAGGGATGGGGACTCCACCACCTCCCTGGGCAGCACATCCCAATGGCTAACAACTCTCTCTGGGAAGAGCTTTCTCCTCATAGCTCATTGCTTTCATGTTGTGAGCACAGGGCCTGTACTGAAGGGAATTCCACTTCAAAACAATGGACAGGAAAACAGGAAATGGGAAGCTAGGTCTTTGCAGATTGCAGGATGAGCAGGCAGATGGCAACCCTGCTGAGGGCTGCTGGGAACCCCAGGAGGAGCAAGCTGTGTGCTGGTCTCTTGGTGCATGATGAGATCAGTCCCTGAGCACGAGGCAGTGGAGGGCAGGGCTGAGCTCAAGCAAACCTCTCTTTGTTGTAGCCTCACAGACACTCCAGTGTCTCTCAGGAAATGCTCTGTGCCACCACAGACCATGGTCAGCAGTCCTCAGAGAAGAAGTGAGGCAGCAGAAGTGCCAGGCTACCCCCAGCCCCTGAGCTACCTGCTAGATTTGGCGCCTGGAGGGAGAGCAGAACGTGGCACAAGGGTTGCCAGCTGCAGGGAAAGGGAAGCCTGCTCTGCTGGGGGCTTCAGGCACGTCTGCATCTGAAGAATTCATTCTCAGGACTCCCAGGCTGCTGCCAGCTTCTTCAGGGCAAAGCTTGGGGCTGCTGGCCAGCTTGTCTTGTCGAGAGCAGATCATAGCTGACTGCTTGTAATTCAGGAGACACAAATGCAGCTGAGAAAGGCAGGGCCTAGCGAGGAGCCAGGGCTGATCAACCTTCTCCTTCAGCCACTGCAAGCTCAGCACTGGGGAGGCCACACCTGGAGGATGGTGTCCAGCTTGGGGCACCTCAGTGCCAGAGGGACATGGAGGTGCTGGGGTGAGGGTGGAGCAGGGCAATGAGGCTGGGAAGGGCCTGGAGAGTGAATCTTGAGAGGAGCAACTGAAGGAGCTGGGGCTGCTCAGTTTGAAGAAGAGGAGGCTGAGGGGAGACCTCATTGCTCTCTACAACTACCTGAGAGGACACTGTGGAGAGGGCAGGGCTGGTCACTTCTCACAGCACAAGAGGGAATGGCCCCAGGCTGCAGCAAGGGAGGTTTGAGTGGGGATTAGGAAGCAGCAGGAGTGGTCAGACACTGGCACAGGCTGCCCAGGGAGCTGCTGGAGTCACCACCCCTGGAGGTGTTTAGGGTGGTTTAGGTGTGGTGCTTGGGGGCAAGGCCTAGGGGTGAACTCTGCAGAGCAGGGTCAGTGGTTGGGCTTGAGGATCCCGAGGGTCTTTGCCAACCTGACTGATTCTGTGAAGCTCAGGAGGGGCTGGGCCTGCCTTCTGATGGCTGGGCCCAGGGGTTCTGCACTGCACTGTGCTGGCATTCAACACCAGAGCTCAGAAACTCACAAGGAGTCCGGGGGCAAACCACCCTTGCAAAGCAAAGGCAAGGGAAGGAACAACCTCCTGCCCTGTTCCAACAAGGAAAGGGCACAGCATGGGAACCTTCCTCCTGCCAGAGGCACACAGTCATCCCTGCTGCTCTCGACTGGAGGCTCCAGGACCCCTGCCGGAGCACTCCCCGGTGGCCGCCCCGCGCCGAGCCCAGCATCTGCCGCAGCCTGGGGACAGCCGTGGCTGCACCCGAGCAGAGGCTGCACCTGAGCAGAGGTTGCACCTGAGCAGAGGCAGAGGCTGCACCTGAGCAGAGGCTGCACCTGAGCAGAGGCTGCACCTGAGCAGAGGCTGTGACTGCACCTGAGCAGAGGCTGCACCTGAGCAGAGGCTGCACCTGAGCAGAGGCTGCACCTGAGCAGAGCTGCGGCTGCACCTGAGCAGAGGCTGCACCTGAGCAGAGGCTGCACCTGAGCAGAGGCTGTGACTGCACCTGAGCAGAGGCTGCACCTGAGCAGAGGCTGCACCTGAGCAGAGGCTGCACCTGAGCAGAGAATGCGGCTGCACCTGAGCAGAGGATGCGACTGCACCTGAGCAGAGGCTGCACCTGAGCAGAGGCTGCGGCTGAGCAGAGGCTGCACCTGAGCAGAGGCTGCACCTGAGCAGAGCTGCGGCTGCACCTGAGCAGAGGCTGCACCTGAGCAGAGGCTGCGGCTGCACCTGAGCAGAAGCTGCACCTGAGCAGAGCTGCGGCTGCACCTGAGCAGAGGCTGCACCTGAGCAGAGCTGCGGCTGCACCTGAGCAGAGGCTGCACCTGAGCAGAGGCTGCACCTGAGCAGAGGCAGAGGCTGCACCTGAGCAGAGGCTGCAACTGAGCAGAGGCTGCACCTGAGCAGAGGCAGAGGCTGCACCTGAGCAGAGGCTGCACCTGAGCAGAGGATGCACCTGAGCAGAGGCTGCGGCTGCACCTGAGCAGAGGCTGCACCTGAGCAGAGGCTGCACCTGAGCAGAGGCTGCGGCTGCACCTGAGCAGAGGCTGCACCTGAGCAGAGGCTGTGACTGCACCTGAGCAGAGGCTGCACCTGAGCAGAGGCTGCACCTGAGCAGAGGCTGTGACTGCACCTGAGCAGAGGCTGCACCTGAGCAGAGGCTGCACCTGAGCAGAGGCTGCACCTGAGCAGAGGCTGCGGCTGCACCTGAGCAGAGGCTGCACCTGAGCAGAGGCTGTGACTGCACCTGAGCAGAGGCTGCACCTGAGCAGAGAATGCGGCTGCACCTGAGCAGAGGCTGCACCTGAGCAAAGGCTGCACCTGAGCAGAGAATGCGGCTGCACCTGAGCAGAGGCTGCACCTGAGCAGAGGCTGCACCTGAGCAGAGGCTGCCAGCAGCCCTCGCCTGCCCTCTGCTGCCCCTGCACTCCCCAGCCACGAGGCTGCGCCTCGCACAGCACTCCCAGGGCTCCACAAGGAGGGAAGAAGGAATCCCCTCCTTAAGGAAGGAAGAAGGGAATCTCCTCCACACCAAACTAACCCTGAAGCTCCCACCACGAGGACACTCTGCTGGGCAAATGAAGAGAGAGAAACTCTTCAAAGGCTATGGCAAAAACCTGCTCAGAGCCTTCCAAGCCTGAGGTGCTCAGCTGATTTCTCACACTGTAACAGGACAGCTGCTAACTGTGCTCAGCTCCATCTCTTGCCTAGCAACATCACTTGCTGCCCCAGAGCCAAGGGATCTCCAGTGAGAAATGCCACTGAGCAGAACCTGGCTGTGCAAACACACCACGGAACACAGACTCCACCACCCCAGGCCTGGGCAGGCTCTGCTCCCTCAGCTCTCAGAACTGTTTTGACTGCAACTTGCATTTGTAACCCTAAGTCTCCCTCCCAGGGGCTCCAAAGAGCATTAAGCAATGAGCCTGCAAGAGCTACAGGCTGGTTAGAGCAGAGCACACTGCCCCATGTGTGAGGAAAGACTCTGTAAAGCTCCACTGCCTCACTCAGACCATTCCTCACCAGCCTCTGCCTTCCCCAGCACAGCTAATTAACTGCAACCCACAGACACTTTCCTGGGACACCTCTGGGACTCAGCAGCAAATCTGCCTCTTGCCCTGCAGTGTTTGCATCTCCTCTGGGCTGCAGCTCAGAAAGAGAGGAGCTGGACCAGCCTCAGATGATGAGGTTTTGCCCCTAGAGGTGCCAAATCATTTCTGTGTTGGGCACTTCCTCCCTGGCTCTGACATTCAGGACTGGCAGGTCCAAAGGATCACATAAAACAGAATCACAGCATGGGCTGGGCTGGAAGGGAGCAAAGCTCACCCAGCCCAACCCCTCAGCACCCAGCAGGGACATCCCCACTGGATCAGCTTGCTCAGAGCCCTGCTGAGCCTCACCTCGAGTATCTCCAGGGATGGGGCCCCAACCACCTCCCTGTTCCAGTGTTCCACCAGCCTCCTGGTGCAGAACCAGTTCCTAACACCCAGTGTTTCAAACCTTGATGATCAACACCTCAGTGCTGCTTAGCAGTCAGCAAAATTCACTGAGAGTGGCTGAGAGTAAGCTCAGGGAGTGAAACAGGAAAGCAGCTTTGGAGCTGCAAGACCTGAGTCACATACAAGCTTGCCTTCTCACACCAACAAACCCTGCCCTCCCCCAGGCCCTCTCACACCAACAAACCCTGCCCTTCCCCAGGCCTGCTCACCAAAAGCCACTTCCCTCTGCTGCTGCTGCTGCTGCTCTCAGCCTCCTTCAGTGAGCAGGTGAAGAGGAGACAGCAAGTAGCAGCCTGGAAGCAGCCCAGGGTGAGGTGAGGAGAGCAGTGTGAGCTCTGCCTCCCTGCCAGCTGTGGATGGACTGCACAGACCAAGAGCAGTGAGTGGGGCTGGGCTGCAGGTCTGGCCCTGCCTCCTCCCTTTCCTGGGCTCTTTCCTCAGTTAGATTGACTTCCACCACAGAAATGAGAAAGAAAAGCCAGCAGCTGAGAGCAAGGCAGAGGGGAGAGGTGGGAAGGCAAAGCCACAGCATGCAGCTGCCACCACTTCCCAATTCAGCTCAAGCAGGACCAGCACTAAGGCAGAAACTCCTCTGCAGCAGACAGCCCTGGGAAAGCACTTCAAAGGAGACAGCAGCCACAGCTCAGCACGGTGTGAAACCCTGCTCTGAACCACAGCTGACAGGGCAGAGAAACTGGACACCTACTGTGCTGCTTGAGACCACCACAGCCACCCAGCACTGCCCTGAGCCTGGCACCCAGGCTCAGGCCCCTCTCACATCACCAGAGCTGCTCAGTCTGGAGAAGAGAAGGCTCCCAGGTGACCTCATTGTGGCCTTCCAGGATCTGCAGGGGGCTCCAGGAAGGCTGGGGAGGGACTGCTCAGGATCTCAGGCAGTGATAGGACTAGGGGGAATGGAATGAAGCTGGAGGTGGGGAGATTGAGGCTGGAGGTGAGGAGGAAGTTCTTCCCCATGAGAGTGGTGAAGCCCTGGAATGGGTTGTGCAGGGAGGTGGTTGGGGCCCTGTCCCTGGAGGTGTTTAAGGCCAGGCTGGATGAGGCTCTGGCCAGGCTGATCTAGTGTGGGGTGTCCCTGCCCATGGCAGGAGGGTTGGAACTGGATGATCCTTGTGGTCCCTTCCAACCCTGACTGATTCTATGATACTGTGATACTATGACTTACCCTGCCCTGTGGAGGCTGCAGAGGACAAATCACTCTCTGGAAGCGCAGGCAGGAGTGAGATCTATTTCTGCTTCAAGGAGTGTCCTCACCAGTGAATGTGTTGTGAAGGACCAGCAGGATTTGGCCATTGCCAGCAGGGGCTACAGCATCTGGACCTCAACACCAGGCCAAGGCAGCAGGCAGGGGGCAGAGAGCATCTGAGAGCAGCAGCTCCCTGCTCCTCTCCTCCAGGGGTGGTTTTCATTTCTCAGGGTTTGGCATGGGAATAACTAAATCATGCCACACAAACACAGCCCCCCAGCATGGGAGGGCTTGGAAGAGACCTCTGGAGATCACCCAAGCCAACCCCCCTGCTCCAGCAGGGCACCCACAGCAACTTGCCCAGGAGCACAATGCCCAGGGGGGGCTTGGAAGCTCCCCAGAGAAGGAGACTCTCACAACCTGCCTGCTCCAGGCCTCCAGCAGCCTCACACCAAACAATTTTCTCCTCCTCTTCAGATGGAACCTCCTGGGTTCCAGTTTGTGCCCCTTGTACCTTGGGCACCACTGGGAAGAGTCTGGCCCCAGCCTCTTGCCCCCTGCCCTTCAGCGCTTGCTGAGCATTGCTCAGCTCCCCTCTGGGGCTGCTCTTGTTCAGGCTCAACCCCCACAAGGCTCTCAGCCTTTGCTCCTCACAGAGCTGCTCCAGGCCCCTCACTATATTGTAGAATAGAATAGAATAGAATAGAATAGAATAGAATAGAATAGAATAGAATAGAATAGAATAGAATAGAATAGGTTGGAAGAGACCTTCAAGATCATTGTGTCCAACCTGTCATCCAACACCACCCAACCAACTAACCCATGGCACCAAGCACCCTGTCAAGTCTCCTCCTGAACACCTCCAGGGATGGGGACTCCACTACCTCCCTGGGCAGCACATTCCAGTGGCCAATCTCTCTCTCTGTGTAGAACTTCCTCCTAACATCCAGCCTAAACCTCCCCTGGTGCAGCCTGAGACTGTGGCCTCTTGTTCTGGTGCTGGCTGCCTGGGAGAAGAGACCAACCCCCACCTGGCTCCAACCTCCCTGCAGGGAGTTGGAGAGAGCAAGAAGGTCTCCCCTGAGCCTCCTCTTCTCCAGGCTAAGCAACCCCAGCTCCCTCAGCCTCTCCTCACAGGGCTGTGCCCCAGACCCCTCCCCAGCTTTCTTGCCCTTCTCTGGACACCTTCCAGCACCTCAACCTCTTTCCTAACCTGAGGAGCCCAGAACTGGACACAGGACTCAAGGTGTGGCCTAACCAGTGCAGTGTACAGGGGCAGGATGTCCTCCCTGCTCCTGCTGGCCACACTGTTCCTGATGCAGACCAGGATGCCCTTGGCCTTCTTGGCCCCCTGGGCACACTGCTGGCTCATGTTGCCTCTGCTGGACCCTCTCCAGCAGCTCCCTGTCTCTCTGGGACCTGGGAGCCCCTTTCACCTCTCCAGTTGCTAGCACAGCCTTGGTGGATCCTCCAGAAGGAAAGAGGAGCAACTTGTTTCTCCTCACAGATCCTAAAAGACAACTTGGCCTAAGGAATGAGCAACCAAGGAGGGAAAATTCCTCAAACCTCATAAATTCATGGGAAGGTTTTGGGTTTTGAGTGAATCAGCTCTCAGGTCTCAGCCTCCCCATCAGTGTGCTAAGCTTAATTGCATTCCCTTATCCTCCAGTGAGGGTTTGTAAGGATTATCTTATTACTGTTTGAACAGCAGGCTGAAGATGTGAAGATTAATATGCAACAGAGTGCTGCTGCCAGGAGCAATAAGCCCACAATTTGTGGTTGGAGAGCACTTTTCAGGCCAAGAAAAGAGAACTTCCTACCCTGGGCTGCTGCTGAAAGGCTTTGCAGGGTAAAGCCGAACAGGGCGCTGCAAGGTGTCAGGCACAGGGGCCCAGGGAGGAGGAAAAAGAGCAGCAGCCCCAGCTGAGAGCCACAGCAAGCCAAAGCAGATGTTGTCAGCTAAGTGGAACTGAAACCCAGGCAGCTCTTGGGAGGCTGCAGCAGCCTCCAAACTCCCTGCCACCAGCCCCAGTTTGTGCAGAGAGCACAAAGGGCTGCGGGGCTCCTGCTGCCCAAGGGTTATCTCCTCCCAGAGCCCCAGCTGAGTGATGACTTGCCTCTTCTGGGAGAGCAGCACTCAGAGCTGACCACCACGTGCTTCTGCAGGGCCCTGCTGAGGTCAGGAGTTCTTTCCCATGGTGGCAGCAGCAGTCTATCAGTCAGCAGCAGCCTATCAGTCAGCAGCACTTCATTCCCCACTGCACACAGTGATAATCCCCACCACTTACCAGCTCTGCTGCTCCTACCATTAATCACACCCTGAAACTCCCTGGGATAAAGGGCAGCACAGATCCCTTGCTGAGCATGGCAGGAGACACAGGGAGCTGCTCTGCTCCTTACTGGTGAGAGGAGTGCCCAGGAAGCTGCCACAGCACTCACCTGGATCGAGGTTAAACCTCCCCAGCAGCCGGAACACCAACTTGCTGAGCACCTTGCGGTTCAGCTTCTCCGGCTTGCCCCTGGCCAGGCCTTGGTACTGCCTGGAAGGAAACCAACAGTCAGCAAACATTAGCCATGGGATCACCTGCAGCAGGGCTCCTGAGCAGCAGCTGTTTGTCACACAATCATAGAATCACCTGGGCTGGAAGAGACCTCTAAAGGTCTCTCATTCACAGAGTCACAGAATGGCTCAGGTGGGAAGGGAGCTCAGAGATCATCCAGCTCCAACCCCCTGCCAGGCCCAGGGACACCTCCCACCAGCCCAGCTGGCTCAGGGCCTCACCCAACCTGGCCTGGGACACCCCCAGGCAGGAGGCAGCCACAGCCTCCCTGGGCAGCCTGTGCCAGAGTCTCCCCAGCCTCACACTGAAGAACTTCTTCCTCAGCTCCACTCTAACCCTGCTCTGCCTCAGCTCCAAACCCTTCCCCCTTGGCCTGGCTCCAGACCCCCTCAGGAGAAGTCTCTCTGCAGCCTTCCTGCAGGATCCCTTCAGCTCCTGGCAGCAGCTCTGAGGTGCCCCTGGAGCCTTCTCCTCTGCAGGCTGCACAGCCCCAGCTCCCTCAGCCTGTGCTCACAGCAGAGCTGCTCCAGCCCTGGGAGCATCCTTGTGGCCTCCTCTGGCCTCACTCCAGCAGCTCTGTGTCCTTCTGCTGGGGACAGCAGAACTCATTTAGTCCAAGCCCCCTGCAGTGAGCAGGGACATCCTCAGCAGCAGAGGTGCTGGTTTGCCAGGTGCTGGCAGGAACAGCCTCTGCCTTCCCCAGCTTAGAGCAAAAGGCTTCAGTGTCTTACAGAGATGAGCAAAGCCACAGCCAAAGCTGAGCAGAAGTTGTCTTCACAGAGCATTGCAGCTCAGGCCTCCCAGGGGCATGGTGAGGAGCCTGAGCTGAAGCCACCTCAGATCTTACTCTGCACATGCAGTGACCCCTTCCTGATGGTACAACCACAGCCCCCTGGCAAAGACTTGAGCAAGTCCAGAGGCTTCTCATCAAGAGAGTGAGCAACTCCCTCTGCTCTTCCTTCAGCACTAAACCTGCAGCCCTGGCACCTGCCCTGGGGGCTACCCCTGAGGGCTGTGTGCCAGCCAGGAGGCACCCAGCCCAGAGCTGACTTCTAAACTAAACTGCACAGGACAAGTTCCCAGCACAGGCAGGGGAACAGCCTGCACCTCTTGTGCCCCTGCCACTCACCCCAGCTTCCTCTCCCTGCAGTTCTGGAGCCCCTATGGCAAGAGGGATGTGGAGGTGCTGGAAGGTGTCCAGAGCAGGGCCAGGAGGATGAGCAGAGGGCTGGAGCTGCTCTGCTGTGAGGACAGACTGAAGGAGTTGGGGCTGTTCAGTCTGGAGAAGAGAAGGCTCCCAGGTGACCTCATTGTGGCCTTCCAGGATCTGAAGGGGGCTCCAGGAAGGCTGGGGAGGGACTGCTCAGGATCTCAGGCAGTGATAGGACTAGGGGGAATGGAATGAAGCTGGAGGTGGGGAGATTGAGGCTGGAGGGGAGGAGGAAGTTCTTCCCCATGAGAGTGGTGAAGCCCTGGAATGGGTTGTGCAGGGAGGTGGTTGGGGCCCCGACCCTGGAGGTGTTTAAGCCCAGGATGGATGAGGCTCTGGCCAGGCTGATCTAGTGTGGGGTGTCCCTGCCCATGGCAGGGGGGCTGGAACTGGCTGATCCTTGTGGTCCCTTCCAACCCTGACTGATTCTATGATACTAACCTCTACAACTGCCCCTGAACTCAGCCTTGCCTGCAGCACACACCAGAGTCTGACTGCCACAGAATGAACCAGGCTGGAAAAGACCTTTGAGCTCAGCACAAGTCCAACCTGTCAGCCAACACCAGCTACCAACCAAGCCATGGCACTGAGTGCCTCAGCCACTCTTGTACACAATGCCAGGGACAGGGCCTGCACCACCCCCCCAGGCAGCCAATCACTCTGCCTGGGAAGAATTCCTTCCCAGCATCAGCCTAAACATCCCTGCAGCTCCTGCAGGAAGCTCAGACCCTCTCCAATTGCTTCAGGATCAATTGCTTCAGGATCAGCTTCACAGCTCTCATTGTGCCCTCCCTTCTCCTGGTAGACTCTGAGCAGCTGTGAACAGAAATAACCTCCTGCCTCACAGCCAGGGGGGCTGAGGACCCTCTGGCACAGAGCCCACAGTGCGCCCTTGTTCAGCTCAGAAGCAAGGATGCTGCACTCCAGAGTGGCAGGATTGATCCCCAGGACAGCCTGCTGGGAAGTCCCCAGGCACTTACCTTGTGATGTCCCTGATGTTGAAGCCAGGAGCACACCAGCTGTCCAGCACCTGCAGCAGCTGGCTCTGCAGCTCAGCAGATTCCCCCACATAATCCTCCACCACGTTGGCTTTGTCCTGCAGCAGCAGTGGGGTGCACATCTGGGAGAGGAAATCACACTCAGGCACAGTGCCTCTGACCCAAACATGCTGAGGGAGAGCACACAGAGGGGGGAAAGAGGTCCAGATGGCAGAAGGAAACCTGGCCAAGGGCTGCTCAGCCATGGCAAGGAGGAGCCAAAGCACTACAGAAACAAGCAGAGCTGCCTGGAAGAGTGAGGAGACCTGGACAGCACAACACAGCTCTGGGGATGGGACATGGGCAGCACAACACAGCTCTGGGGATGGGACATGGGCAGCACACAGCTCTGGGGAAGGGACATGAGCAGCACACAGCTCTGGGGATGGGACATGAGCAGCACAACACAGCTCTGGGGATGGGACATGGGCAGCACAACACAGCTCTGGGGATGGGACATGGGCAGCACAACACAGCTCTGGGGATGGGACATGGGCAGGACAGAGCTCTGGGGATGGGACATGGGCAGCACAGCTCTGGGGATGGGACATGAGCAGCACACAGCTCTGGGGATGGGACATGGGCAGCACAACACAGCTCTGGGGATGGGACATGGGCAGGACAGAGCTCTGGGGATGGGACATGGGCAGCACAGCTCTGGGGATGGGACATGAGCAGCACACAGCTCTGGGGATGGGACATGGGCAGCACAACACAGCTCTGGGGATGGGACATGAGCAGCACAGAGCTCAGGGGATGGGACATGAGCAGCACAGAGCTCTGGGGATGGGACATGAGCAGCACAACACAGCTCTGGGGATGGGACATGAGCAGCACAACACAGCTCTGGGGATGGGACATGGGCAGCACAACACAGCTCTGGGGATGGGACATGGGCAGCACAACACAGCTCTGGGGATGGGACATGGGCAGCACAGAGCTCTGGGGATGGGACATGGGCAGCACAGAGCTCTGGGGATGGGACATGAGCAGCACACAGCTCTGGGGATGGGACATGAGCAGCACAACACAGCTCTGGGGATGGGACATGAGCAGCACAGAGCTCTGGGGATGGGACATGAGCAGCACAGCTCTGGGGATGGGACATGAGCAGCACAGAGCTCTGGGGATGGGACATGAGCAGCACAACACAGCTCTGGGGATGGGACATGGGCAGCACACAGCTCTGGGGATGGGACATGAGCAGCACAACACAGCTCTGGGGATGGGACATGAGCAGCACAGAGCTCTGGGGATGGGACATGGGCAGCACACAGCTCTGGGGATGGGACATGAGCAGCACAGAGCTCTGGGGATGGGACATGGGCAGCACAGAGCTCTGGGGATGGGACATGGGCAGCACACAGCTCTGGGGATGGGACATGGGCAGCACAACACAGCTCTGGGGATGGGACATGGGCAGCACAACACAGCTCTGGGGATGGGACATGGGCAGCACACAGCTCTGGGGATGGGACATGGGCAGCACACAGCTCTGGGGATGGGACATGAGCAGCACACAGCTCTGGGGATGGGACATGAGCAGCACAACACAGCTCTGGGGATGGGACATGAGCAGCACACAGCTCTGGGGATGGGACATGAGCAGCACACAGCTCTGGGGATGGGACATGGGCAGCACACAGCTCTGGGGATGGGACATGAGCAGCACAACACAGCTCTGGGGATGGGACATGGGCAGCACAACACAGCTCTGGGGATGGGACATGAGCAGCACAACACAGCTCTGGGGATGGGACATGAGCAGCACAACACAGCTCTGGGGATGGGACATGGGCAGCACAACACAGCTCTGGGGATGGGACATGGGCAGCACACAGCTCTGGGGATGGGACATGAGCAGCACAACACAGCTCTGGGGATGGGACATGAGCAGCACACAGCTCTGGGGATGGGACATGAGCAGCACACAGCTCTGGGGATGGGACATGAGCAGCACAACACAGCTCTGGGGATGGGACATGGGCAGCACACAGCTCTGGGGATGGGACATGAGCAGCACAACACAGCTCTGGGGATGGGACATGAGCAGCACAACACAGCTCTGGGGATGGGACATGGGCAGCACAGAGCTCTGGGGATGGGACATGGGCAGCACAGAGCTCTGGGGATGGGACATGAGCAGCACAACACAGCACTGGGGATGGGACATGAGCAGCACAACACAGCTCTGGGGATGGGACATGAGCAGCACAACACAGCTCTGGGGATGGGACATGGGCAGCACAGAGCTCTGGGGATGGGACATGGGCAGCACAACACAGCTCTGGGGATGGGACATGAGCAGCAAAACACAGCTCTGGGGATGGGACATGGGCAGCACAGAGCTCTGGGGATGGGACATGAGCAGCACACAGCTCTGGGGATGGGACATGAGCAGCACACAGCTCTGGGGATGGGACATGAGCAGCACAACACAGCTCTGGGGATGGGACATGAGCAGCACACAGCTCTGGGGATGGGACATGGGCAGCACAGAGCTCTGGGGATGGGACATGGGCAGCACACAGCTCTGGGGATGGGACATGAGCAGCACACAGCTCTGGGGATGGGACATGGGCAGCACACAGCTCTGGGGATGGGACATGGGCAGCACACAGCTCTGGGGATGGGACATGAGCAGCACAACACAGCTCTGGGGATGGGACATGGGCAGCACACAGCTCTGGGGATGGGACATGGGCAGCACACAGCTCTGGGGATGGGACATGAGCAGCACAACACAGCTCTGGGGATGGGACATGAGCAGCACAACACAGCTCTGGGGATGGGACATGAGCAGCACACAGCTCTGGGGATGGGACATGAGCAGCACACAGCTCTGGGGATGGGACATGGGCAGCACACAGCTCTGGGGATGGGACATGAGCAGCACAACACAGCTCTGGGGATGGGACATGAGCAGCACAACACAGCTCTGGGGATGGGACATGGGCAGCACAACACAGCTCTGGGGATGGGACATGGGCAGCACACAGCTCTGGGGATGGGACATGAGCAGCACACAGCTCTGGGGATGGGACATGAGCAGCACAACACAGCTCTGGGGATGGGACATGAGCAGCACACAGCTCTGGGGATGGGACATGAGCAGCACAACACAGCTCTGGGGATGGGACATGGGCAGCACACAGCTCTGGGGATGGGACATGAGCAGCACAACACAGCTCTGGGGATGGGACATGAGCAGCACACAGCTCTGGGGATGGGACATGGGCAGCACACAGCTCTGGGGATGGGACATGAGCAGCACAACACAGCTCTGGGGATGGGACATGAGCAGCACAACACAGCTCTGGGGATGGGACATGAGCAGCACAACACAGCACTGGGGATGGGACATGAGCAGCACAACACAGCTCTGGGGATGGGACATGAGCAGCACACAGCTCTGGGGATGGGACATGGGCAGCACAGAGCTCTGGGGATGGGACATGGGCAGCACAACACAGCTCTGGGGATGGGACATGAGCAGCAAAACACAGCTCTGGGGATGGGACATGGGCAGCACAGAGCTCTGGGGATGGGACATGAGCAGCACACAGCTCTGGGGATGGGACATGGGCAGCACAGAGCTCTGGGGATGGGACATGGGCAGCACACAGCTCTGGGGATGGGACATGAGCAGCACAACACAGCTCTGGGGATGGGACATGGGCAGCACAGAGCTCTGGGGATGGGACATGGGCAGCACACAGCTCTGGGGATGGGACATGAGCAGCACAACACAGCTCTGGGGATGGGACATGGGCAGCACACAGCTCTGGGGATGGGACATGAGCAGCACAGAGCTCTGGGGATGGGACATGAGCAGCACACAGCTCTGGGGATGGGACATGGGCAGCACAACACAGCTCTGGGGATGGGACATGGGCAGCACAGAGCTCTGGGGATGGGACATGGGCAGCACAACACAGCTCTGGGGATGGGACATGGGCAGCACACAGCTCTGGGGATGGGACATGGGCAGCACAACACAGCTCTGGGGATGGGACATGGGCAGCACAACACAGCTCTGGGGATGGGACATGAGCAGCACAGAGCTCTGGGGATGGGACATGAGCAGCACAACACAGCTCTGGGGATGGGACATGGGCAGCACACAGCTCTGGGGATGGGACATGGGCAGCACAACACAGCTCTGGGGATGGGACATGGGCAGCACAACACAGCTCTGGGGATGGGACATGAGCAGCACACAGCTCTGGGGATGGGACATGGGCAGCACAACACAGCTCTGGGGATGGGACATGGGCAGCACAACACAGCTCTGGGGATGGGACATGAGCAGCAAAACACAGCTCTGGGGATGGGACATGAGCAGCACAACACAGCTCTGGGGATGGGACATGGGCAGCACAGAGCTCTGGGGATGGGACATGGGCAGCACAACACAGCTCTGGGGATGGGACATGGGCAGCACAGAGCTCTGGGGATGGGACATGGGCAGCACACAGCTCAGGGGATGGGACATGGGCAGCACAACACAGCTCTGGGGATGGGACATGGGCAGCACAACACAGCTCTGGGGATGGGACATGAGCAGCACAGAGCTCTGGGGATGGGACATGGGCAGCACACAGCTCTGGGGATGGGACATGAGCAGCACAACACAGCTCTGGGGATGGGACATGGGCAGCACAACACAGCTCTGGGGATGGGACATGGGCAGCACACAGCTCTGGGGATGGGACATGAGCAGCACAGAGCTCTGGGGATGGGACATGGGCAGCACACAGCTCAGGGGATGGGACATGGGCAGCACAACACAGCTCTGGGGATGGGACATGAGCAGCACAGAGCTCTGGGGATGGGACATGAGCAGCACAACACAGCTCTGGGGATGGGACATGAGCAGCACAACACAGCTCTGGGGATGGGACATGGGCAGCACAGAGCTCTGGGGATGGGACATGGGCAGCACACAGCTCAGGGGATGGGACATGGGCAGCACAACACAGCTCTGGGGATGGGACATGAGCAGCACAGAGCTCTGGGGATGGGACATGAGCAGCACAACACAGCTCTGGGGATGGGACATGAGCAGCACAGAGCTCTGGGGATGGGACATGGGCAGCACAACACAGCCCTGGGGATGGGACATGAGCAGCACAGAGCTCTGGGGATGGGACATGAGCAGCACAACACAGCTCTGGGGATGGGACATGAGCAGCACAGAGCTCTGGGGATGGGACATGAGCAGCACAACACAGCTCTGGGGATGGGACATGGGCAGCACAGAGCTCTGGGGATGGGACATGGGCAGCACAGAGCTCTGGGGATGGGACATGGGCAGCACAGAGCTCTGGGGATGGGACATGAGCAGCACAGAGCTCTGGGGATGGGACATGGGCAGCACACAGCTCTGGGGATGGGACATGGGCAGCACAGAGCTCTGGGGATGGGACATGGGCAGCACACAGCTCTGGGGATGGGACATGAGCAGCACAGAGCTCAGGGGATGGGACATGGGCAGCACACAGCTCTGGGGATGGGACATGAGCAGCACAACACAGCTCTGGGGATGGGACATGGGCAGCAGAGAGCTCTGGGGATGGGACATGGGCAGCACACAGCTCTGGGGATGGGACATGAGCAGCACACAGCTCAGGGGATGGGACATGGGCAGCACACAGCTCTGGGGATGGGACATGAGCAGCACAACACAGCTCTGGGGATGGGACATGGGCAGCAGAGAGCTCTGGGGATGGGACATGGGCAGCACAACACAGCTCTGGGGATGGGACATGGGCAGCACAACACAGCTCTGGGGATGGGACATGGGCAGCACACAGCTCTGGGGATGGGACATGAGCAGCACAGCTCTGGGGATGGGACATGGGCAGCACAACACAGCTCTGGGGATGGGACATGAGCAGCACACAGCTCTGGGGATGGGACATGGGCAGCAGAGAGCTCTGGGGATGGGACATGGGCAGCACAACACAGCCCTGGGGATGGGACATGGGCAGCACACAGCTCTGGGGATGGGACATGAGCAGCACAACACAGCTCTGGGGATGGGATATGAGCAGCACACAGCTCTGGGGATGGGACATGAGCAGCACAACACAGCTCTGGGGATGGGACATGGGCAGCACAGAGCTCTGGGGATGGGACATGGGCAGCAGAGAGCTCTGGGGATGGGACATGAGCAGCACACAGCTCTGGGGATGGGACATGGGCAGCACACAGCTCTGGGGATGGGACATGGGCAGCACACAGCTCTGGGGATGGGACATGAGCAGCACAACACAGCTCTGGGGATGGGACATGAGCAGCACACAGCTCTGGGGATGGGACATGGGCAGCACAGAGCTCTGGGGATGGGACATGAGCAGCACAACACAGCACTGGGGATGGGACATGGGCAGCACACAGCTCTGGGGATGGGACATGGGCAGCACACAGCTCTGGGGATGGGACATGAGCAGCACAACACAGCTCTGGGGATGGGACATGGGCAGCACAACACAGCTCTGGGGATGGGACATGGGCAGCACACAGCTCTGGGGATGGGACATGAGCAGCACAACACAGCTCTGGGGATGGGACATGGGCAGCACAACACAGCTCTGGGGATGGGACATGGGCAGCACAACACAGCTCTGGGGATGGGACATGGGCAGCACAGAGCTCTGGGGATGGGACATGAGCAGCACACAGCACTGGGGATGGGACATGGGCAGCACACAGCTCTGGGGATGGGACATGAGCAGCACAACACAGCTCTGGGGATGGGACATGAGCAGCACAGAGCTCTGGGGATGGGACATGGGCAGCACACAGCTCTGGGGATGGGACATGGGCAGCACAACACAGCTCTGGGGATGGGACATGAGCAGCACACAGCTCTGGGGATGGGACATGAGCAGCACAGAGCTCTGGGGATGGGACATGAGCAGCACAGAGCTCTGGGGATGGGACATGGGCAGCAGAGAGCTCTGGGGATGGGACATGAGCAGCACACAGCTCTGGGGATGGGACATGAGCAGCACAACACAGCTCTGGGGATGGGACATGAGCAGCACAACACAGCTCTGGGGATGGGACATGGGCAGCACAACACAGCTCTGGGGATGGGACATGGGCAGCACAACACAGCTCTGGGGATGGGACATGAGCAGCACAACACAGCCCTGGGGATGGGACATGGGCAGCACAGAGCTCTGGGGATGGGACATGGGCAGCAGAGAGCTCTGGGGATGGGACATGGGCAGCACAACACAGCTCTGGGGATGGGACATGAGCAGCACAACACAGCTCTGGGGATGGGACATGAGCAGCACACAGCTCTGGGGATGGGACATGGGCAGCACAACACAGCCCTGGGGATGGGACATGAGCAGCACAACACAGCTCTGGGGATGGGACATGGGCAGCACACAGCACTGGGGATGGGACATGAGCAGCACACAGCTCTGGGGATGGGACATGGGCAGCACACAGCTCTGGGGATGGGACATGGGCAGCACACAGCTCTGGGGATGGGACATGGGCAGCAGAGAGCTCTGGGGATGGGACATGGGCAGCACACAGCTCTGGGGATGGGACATGGGCAGCACACAGCTCTGGGGATGGGACATGGGCAGCACACAGCTCTGGGGATGGGACATGGGCAGCACACAGCTCTGGGGATGGGACATGGGCAGCACACAGCTCTGGGGATGGGACATGGGCAGCAGAGAGCTCTGGGGATGGGACATGGGCAGCACACAGCACTGGGGATGGGACATGAGCAGCACACAGCTCTGGGGATGGGACATGGGCAGCACACAGCTCTGGGGATGGGACATGGGCAGCACACAGCTCTGGGGATGGGACATGGGCAGCACACAGCTCTGGGGATGGGACATGAGCAGCACAGCTCTGGGGATGGGACATGGGCAGCACAACACAGCTCTGGGGATGGGACATGAGCAGCACACAGCTCTGGGGATGGGACATGGGCAGCACAGAGCTCTGGGGATGGGACATGAGCAGCACAACACAGCTCTGGGGATGGGACATGGGCAGCACAGAGCTCTGGGGATGGGACATGAGCAGCACACAGCTCTGGGGATGGGACATGGGCAGCACACAGCTCTGGGGATGGGACATGAGCAGCACAACACAGCTCTGGGGATGGGACATGGGCAGCACAACACAGCTCTGGGGATGGGACATGGGCAGCACACAGCTCTGGGGATGGGACATGGGCAGCACACAGCTCTGGGGATGGGACATGGGCAGCACAGAGCTCTGGGGATGGGACATGAGCAGCACAGAGCTCTGGGGATGGGACATGGGCAGCACAACACAGCCCTGGGGATGGGACATGAGCAGCACAGAGCTCTGGGGATGGGACATGAGCAGCACACAGCTCTGGGGATGGGACATGGGCAGCACAGAGCTCTGGGGATGGGACATGAGCAGCACACAGCTCTGGGGATGGGACATGGGCAGCACAACACAGCCCTGGGGATGGGACATGAGCAGCACAACACAGCTCTGGGGATGGGACATGAGCAGCACACAGCTCTGGGGATGGGACATGGGCAGCACAACACAGCTCTGGGGATGGGACATGAGCAGCACAACACAGCTCTGGGGATGGGACATGAGCAGCACACAGCTCTGGGGATGGGACATGGGCAGCACACAGCTCTGGGGATGGGACATGGGCAGCACAGAGCTCTGGGGATGGGACATGGGCAGCACACAGCTCTGGGGATGGGACATGGGCAGCACAGAGCTCTGGGGATGGGACATGAGCAGCACAACACAGCTCTGGGGATGGGACATGAGCAGCACAACACAGCTCTGGGGATGGGACATGGGCAGCACAGAGCTCTGGGGATGGGACATGAGCAGCACAACACAGCTCTGGGGATGGGACATGGGCAGCACACAGCTCTGGGGATGGGACATGGGCAGCAGAGAGCTCTGTTTGAGGACATTTCCATCCCCAGTGTCAGTGAAGCACTGAGCTCCACTCTGTTCCCATCTGTCATAACTGCTGCAGTATTTTGTGGCAGTGCTGTAGCTGCAGCCCCAAGGGCAGGAGGCTGTGATGGGCCTGACCCAACAGCCTCTGCCAGCTCCTTAGATCTCAGGGCCCATCAGCATACCAAGTTGTTATATCTTGGAGCCAAGTAAAGCCTCAAGAGAAAGGTAGCAGAGGCTGGAGGGCCTGGGTGGATGTCCTGCTGAAGAGGAAGAGGAGCTGATGGCAGAGGAGCCTGCAGAGGCCAGGACTCACCTTCTCCACATCTTGATCTGCCTGGAGCTTCAGCTTGATGCTCAGCATGGCTGCCTGCAAAAGAGAGAGAGCTGTGTGCCTGGGAGGAGGGCAGCCTGGGCTGGATGGCTCACTGCAGGGCAGAGCTCTTCTGCACTGCACACATCTCTAATGGCTTCATTCTGTCTGCTGCACTTGCAAGGACAAAGCCTCTGAACACTTGGCCACAGCCCTTCCACTTCACAGTCAGACCCCTGGCAGAGCTGCACCCTCCCAGCAGCAGCACAGCTGCAGCAGGCACTGAAGATCAGCTTGTCTGGGGCACAGAGAGAGAGCCCCAGCTTGGAGCAAGCAGCCAAGGTGGATGTCTGGCACCTGAGGCACCAGCTCCTCCCCAGGGCATCCATCCTGCTGTGCCCTCCATGCTCTGCACAATGCCTGCACTCTGGGGAAGCAACTCAGCTGTTCAAAGACCCCAAGGGCTGCAGAGGGCCCTCTCCTGAGGGTGCTCTGAGGCAGAGCAGGGTTAGATGGAGCTGAGGAAGAAGTTCTTCAGTGTGAGGCTGGGGAGACTCTGGCACAGGCTGCCCGGGGGGGCTGTGGATGTTCTCTCCCTGGGGGTGTTCCAGGCCAGGCTGGATGAGGCCTTGGGCAGCTGAGTCTGGTTGAGAGCTGTCCCTGGGCCTGGCAGGGCTTGGAGTGGATGATCTCTGAGCTCCCTTCCCCCCTGAGCCATGCTGTGACTCTATGGCTCCATGACCCTGAAATCAAGAGGTCTTAGTTTTGCTGCCTCCTGCATGGCTCCAGAGTGCTGAAAGCTCAAGGTTGCCCCCAGTCAGAGGGGGGCAGAGAGAGGCATTGGCCTCTTCTGTGACACCCCCACCCCTCTGATCAGCCAGGAGCTGCCCCACTGCCTCCAGAAGGGTTTGCTCTGCAGGTGAGGAAGCTCTGCTGTGGTGAGCTGCAGTACCTCAGGCTGTGAGAACTGCTTCATAGTGTCATAGAATCAGTCAGGGTTGGAAGGGACCACAAGGATCAGCCAGTCCCAACCCCCCTGCCATGGGCAGGGACACCCCACACTAGATCAGCCTGGCCACAGCCTCATCCAGCCTGGCCTTAAACACCTCCAGGGACTGGGCCCCAACCACCTCCCTGCACAACCCATTCCAGGGCTTCACCACTCTCATGGGGAAGAACTTCCTCCTCCCCTCCAGCCTCAATCTCCCCACCTCCAGCTTCATTCCATTCCCCCTAGTCCTATCCCTGCCTGAGATCCTGAGCAGTCCCTCCCCAGCCTTCCTGGAGCCCCCTTCAGATCCTGGAAGGCCACAATGAGGTCACCTGGGAGCCTTCTCTTCTCCAGACTGAACAGCCCCAACTCCTTCAGTCTGTCCTCACAGCAGAGCAGCTCCAGCCCTCTGCTCATCCTCCTGGCCCTGCTCTGGACACCTTCCAGCCCCTCCAGATCCCTCTTGCCATAGGGGCTCCAGGACTGGAGGCAGGACTCCAGGTGGGGTCTCCCCAGAGCTGGGCAGAGGGGGAGGATCACCTCCCTTGCCCTGCTGGCCACACTTCTTCTGCTGCAGCCCAGGCTCTGGTTGGCTTTCTGGGCTGCAAGTGCACACTGAGAGCTCCTGGTGAGCTTCTCCTCCCCCAGCACCCCCAAGGCTCTCTCCTCAGGGCTGCTTTCCAGCCAGTCCCTGCCCAGCCTGCATTTGTGCCTGGGGTTGCCTCCACCCAGCTGCAGGACCCTGCCCTTGCTCTTGTTGAACCTCCTGAGGTTGGCTTGTGCCCACCTCTCCAGCCTGTCCAGGTCCCTCTGGATGGATCCCTTCCCTCCAGCTGTCTGCTGCACCACACAGCTTGGTGTCATCAGCAAACCTGCTGAGGGTGCACTCAGTGCCACTGTCCATGGCACCCACAGAGATGTTGAACAAGCCTGGGCCCAGGACTGATCCCTGAGGGACTCTGCCTCTCCCTGGCCTCCACTGGGACATGGAGCCACTGACTTTATCCATCCTGCCCCAGCTTGGTGCTTACAGCAAGGCACTGAGCTCTGTGCATGGCTTGGCAGGCACAGCAGCTCAGGAGGACTTGGGGCAGTTACCAGTGCCTGAGTTCTGTGGCACTGGGAACCCCTGGAGCTCAAGTACAGACTCAGCACAATCCTGGCCTGCTGCAAGACACTGCACTGCTGCAGGGCAGAGGGGAGCAAGAGAAGCAGCCTCTGGCCCATGGCTCTGCCTGCACTGAGCTGGGTTCCAGGATGCTACATGAAGGATCCTTCTAAGGCCTTTCATAGACTCACAGAATGGTTGGGTTGGAAGGGACCTCAAAGCTCAGCCAGCTCCAAGCCCCTGCCATGGGCAGGGACCCCTCCCCCCAGCCCAGCTTGCTCAAGGCCTCATCCAGCCTGGCCCTGAACACCTCCAGGCAGGAGGCAGCCACAGCCTCCCTGGGCAGCCTGTGCCAGAGTCTCCCCAGCCTCACTCTCAACAATTTCTTCTGTTCCCCTGGCACCTCCTCTGCTCCAGCTGGCACCCAGTGCCCCTTGTGCTGTCCTTGGCCATCCCTGGGCAGAGCCTGGCTCCAGCCCTGCACACCAGAACAAGAGGACACAGTCTCAGGCTGTGCCAGAGGAGGTTTAGGCTGGAGGTTAGGGGGAAGTTCTACACAGAGAGAAAGATTGGCCATTGGAATTGGGCTGCCTGGGGAGGTGGTGGAGTCCCCATCCCTGGAGGTGTTCAGGAGGAGACTTGATGGGGTGCTTGGTGCCATGGGTTAGTTGATTAGGTGGTGCTGGATTGGTTGATAGGTTGGACTTGATGATCTTGAAAGCTGAGCTTGAGACTGTGTCCTCTTGTTCTGGTGCTGGGTGCCTGGGAGAAGAGCCCAACCCCCACCTGGCTACAACCTCCCTGCAGGGAGTTGCAGAGAGCAAGAAGGTCTCCCCTGAGCCTCCTCTTCTCCAGGCTAAGCAACCCCAGCTCCCTCAGCCTCTCCTCACAGGGCTGTGCTCCAGACCCCTCCCCAGCTTTCTTGCCCTTCTCTGGACACCTTCCAGCAGCTCAACCTCCTTCCTAACCTGAGGAGCCCAGAACTGGACACAGGACTCAAGGTGTGGCCTCAGCAGTGCTGAGCACAGGGCACAAGGACTTCCCTGCTCCTGCTGGCCACACTCTTCCTGATGCAGGCCAGGATGCCCTTGGCCTTCTTGGCCCCCTGGGCACACTGCTGGCTCATGTTCAGCTGCTGTCAATCACCACCCCCAGGTCCCTCTCTGCCTGGCTGCTCTCAGCCACTCTGACCCCAGCCTGTAGCACTGCCTGGGGTTGCTGTGGCCAATGTGCAGCCCCTGGCACTTGGATGTGTTCAGTCTCCTGCCCTTGGCCTCTGCCCATCTGTCCAGCATGGCCAGGTCCCTCTGCAGAGCCTCTCTACCCTCCAGCAGATCAACTCCTGCCCCCAGCTTGCTGTCAGCTGCACATTTACTGCTGATGGACTCAATGCCCTCATCCAGATCATCAATGAAGAGACTGAACAGCCTGGAGCCCAGCACTGGTCCCTGGGGCACACCACTGGTGCCTGGCTGCCAGCTGGCTGTGGCACCATTCACCACCACTCTCTGCGCTCAGCCTCCAGCCAGTTCCTCACCCAGCTCAGAGAGCTGCTGTCCCAGCCAGGGGCTGACAGCTTGGCCAGGAGTTTGCTGTGGGGGATGGTGGCAAAGGCCTTGCTGAAGTCCAGGCAGACCACATCCACAGCCTGCCCCACAGCCAGCAGGCATCACCTGGGCATAGAAGGAATCAGATTGGAGAGGCAGGAGCTGACCTTTCTGAACCCATGCTGGCTGGGCCTGAGCCCTTGGCCATGCTGTAAGTGCTGTGATTGCACTCAAGATAGTGGAGAGGTGTCCCTGGGCATGGCAGGGGCTTGCAGTAGATGATCTCTGAGGTCCCTTCCAGCCTGAGCCTCCAATGTGTACAGAAGCTGAAGGTTGCTACTTCTGCTCCACTTTGGACCTGGAGCAGGAGGTTTGAGTCTCCAAAGCTTTGGCAGATGCTTTGATTTCCCTCCCAGCTATCTCAGTTTGCTAAATTAATGAAAAGCTCCCAGGCAGCTCAGGTTAACCTAACTGCAGGACTGGCAGTTTCATAGCATCCCAGAGCTGCCAGGGCTGGAAGGGAGCTCAAGGCTCAGCCAGTCCCAACCCCCTGTCATGGCCAGGGACACCTCACACCACAGCAGGTTGCTCACAGCCACCTCCAGCCTGGCTGCAAACACCTCCAGGCAGGAGGCTTCCACCACCTCCCTGGGCAGCCTGTGCCAGGCTCTCACCACCCTCCTGGGGAACAATTTCTTCCTCACAGCCAATCTCAATCTCCCCACTTCCAGTTCTGCTCCATCCCCCCCACTCCTATCTCTCCCTGACACCCTCACAAGTCCCTCCCCAGCTTTCCTGCAGCCCCCTGCAGCTCCTGGAAGGCCACAAGAAGGTCTCCTGGAAGGCCACAAGAAGGTCTCCTGGGAGCCTTCTCCTCTCCAGCCTGCACAACCCCAACTCTCTCAGGCTGTCTCCAGGGCAGAGCAGCTCCAGCCCTCTGCTCCTCCTCCTGGCCCTTCTCTGGACACCTTCCAGCCCCTCCAGATCCTTCCTGGCACAGAGGCTCCAGAGCTGGCCCCAGAGCTCCAGCTGTGGTCTCAGCAGAGTGGAGCAGAGGGGCAGAATCCCCTCCCTGGCCCTGCTGGCCACACTTCTCCTGCTGCAGCCCAGGCTCTGCTTGGCTCTCAGGCTGGAAGTGCAGACTCCTCCTCTGTTAATTGTAAGGGGACTTAAGCAGAGGAGCAGGTGCTCTGCCACCTTGGGTTTGCCTCTTGTCCTGGTTGAATTCTGCCCTGTACCAAAGGGTGCAGAGCAATGATCCAGCCAAAGCATGGAGAGCTGCTGCCTTCCACCCCCAGCTCACACCACCAGCACTGATGCTGCTCAGAGGAGCCTCAAGGAAACCACACAAGGCCTTTTTGAACATCATCTTAACATCACTTAGCCACAATGGGTGATGAAGCAGTCAGGCAAATTGTCTTGCTGGCAGAAATGTCCTGCAGCAGGGAGCAGAGTCAGCAGCAGGCCAGCAGCTTCATCCATGGAATCACAGCCTGGGCTGGGCTGGAAGGGAGCTCCAGAGCTCACCCAGTCCAACCCCTGCACCCAGCAGGGACATCCTCCACTGGAGCAGGTTGCCCAGGGCCCTCTCCAGCCTCCCCTTGAGTATCTCCAGGGCTGGAGCCTCAGCCACCTCCCTGGGCAACCTGCTGCAGTGTTCCAGCAGCCTCCTGGGGCAGAACTTGTTCCTCACCTCCAATCTCAATCTGCTCTGCTCTCATTTCAAACCCTTGCCCCTGGGGCTGGCCCTGCAGGCCTTTGGGAGCATCCTGCTTGCAGTTCCCCTCCATCCATGCAGAAAGGCAGAGGTGGAAGGAGCCTCATGGCCTGGGTCCTAGGAGGAAGGAGCCTCATGGCCTGGGTCCTAGGAGCAAGGAGCCAAGGCTGGCTGCAGGATGTAGCTCCATGGCTGGCTGCAGAGTGAGGACAGGGCAGATAACATCAGTGTGCTCACAATGGGAATAGTAAGGGAAGAGATCTGAGCCCCTGCAATGAAGATGAAAGTGCTTGGCAGCTGAGGCTGTGGCCTCCACTTGGAGCTATTTAAAGCTTTTGCTTTGTTGCTGTCTTGCTTTGAATTGTTTCACCCCCCACACAAGCTCTGTGTCAGATGAGCCTATTTTTACCAGCCTGCTCAGAGAGGAGGAGGTCTCCAGCAGAGCAGCACCTTGCCCCCAGGCTGGGGCTGCAGGCAGGAACCAGACCCTCTGACTGGGCAGCCAGCAGCTGTGACTGAGAGGGTGAGAGCCCCCTGCCCAGCCAAGAGCCACACACCTATAGCATCATAGAATCAGTCAGGGTTGGAAGGGACCACAAGGCTCAGCCAGTCCCAACCCCCCTGCCATGGGCAGGGACACCCCACACTACATCAGCCTGGCCAGAGCCTCATCCAGCCTGGCCTTAAACACCTCCAGGGTCGGGGCCCCAACCACCTCCCTGCACAACCCATTCCAGGGCTTCACCACTCTCATGGGGAAGAACTTCCTCCTCCCCTCCAGCCTCAATCTCCCCACCTCCAGCTTCATTCCATTCCCCCTAGTCCTATCCCTGCCTGAGATCCTGAGCAGTCCCTCCCCAGCCTTCCTGGAGCCCCCTGCAGATCCTGGAAGGCCACAATGAGGTCACCTGGGAGCCTTCTCTTCTCCAGACTGAACAGCCCCAACTCCTTCAGTCTGTCCTCACAGGAGAGGTGCTCCAGCCCTCTGCTCATCCTCCTGGCCCTGCTCTGGACACCTTCCAGCACCTCCAGATCCCTCTTGCCATAGGGGCTCCAGAACTGGAGGCAGTACTGCAGGTGGGGTCTCCCCAGAGCTGAGCAGAGGGGGAGGATCACCTCCCTTGCCCTGCTGGCCACCCCCTCTGCAGTGCCAGGCCCTGCTGGCAGAGCAGCCAGGGCAGCTGGAAGCTCCAGGCACAGATCCCAGCATCACAGAATCACTTCTGTTGGAAGGGACCTTGAAGATCAGACTCAGTTTGGATCAGCAGGGCAGCAAAAGTCCTGAGCAACAAATTCCTCTCCCCCTTCAGCAGTACCAGCATAAGGCACAGGGAGGATGCAGGAACATGGGAAAGCTCTGGTGGACACTGACACATTGGGAACTGCTTGGAAGAGTCCAGGCCAGAGGCAGAGAGCTGCTGCAGGCAGTGGAACATCTCCTGTGAGCACAGCCTGAGGCAGCTGGGGCTTGGGGCTGGGAGCAGAGCAGCCTGAGGGCTGCCCTCAGTGCTGGGGCTAAAGATGTGCAGGGCTGGAGCCAGGCTCTGCTCAGGGCTGGCCAAGCACAGCACAAGGGGCACTGGGGGCAAGCTGGAGAAGAGCAGCTGCCAGGGGAACAGGAGGGGAAACTTTGTCCCTGGGAGGGTGCTGGAGCCTGGAGCAGGCTGCCCAGAGAGGCTGTGGAGTCTGCTCTGGAGACATTCAGAGCCTGCCTGGCTGTGTGCCTGGGTGAGCTGCCCTGGGTGAGCTGCCCTGGGTGCCCTGCTCTGGGTGCCCTGCTCTGGGTGATCTCTGGAGGGCCCTTCCAGCCCCTGCCCTGCTGTGACTGTGGTACACTGGGGGTTGGACAAGTGACCTTCCAGGGTCCCTTCCAACCTGCTGCATTCTGTGCCTGTCAGCTCACCAGGGTCTGCTCACCCCCCCTGGAGCTGCAGAGCTCAGTGCTTGGTGGGGTGAGTAGCTGTGTCCCAGAGGTACACCACCCACAGAGGCTTCCCAGCACCCAACACAACAGCAGCCAAGGATGAGCAGCAGCTCCCACCGCTCCTGGTGGTGGTTGACCTGGGCTGAAGCAGTGCCCACAGCCCAGACCTGCACAGAAAGGTGGCAGAGGTTGCCTTGCAGCCCCCAGGTGTGTCCTGGGCAGGTACATGGTGAGGCCACTGCTCAGCCCAGGAGGAAAGGTGGTGACCCACTGCCTGCTTCAACCCCCATCAGCATCTGTGAGTCCTCTCCTTGCCCCCAGGGAGCTCTGGGTCACCCTGTGACTTATTTCTGGCCAAAGCCAAAGCCATCCTTGGACATTCTGTCATAGTTTTGCTTCCCACAGACCAACACCTCCAAAGAGAGCAAAGGAAAGGTGGCTGAGGATGGGGGAGAGCCCACAGCTGGCCCACAGTACATGGAGCTGTATCCACAAGGCTTGGAGGTGCACTGGTGACAGGGTGGGGGAGGTCACCCCAACCTGAGGCACCAGAGCCCTCTCCTAGGCCCCAAAACCAGCAGCCTGGGAAAAGAGGGAGTGCTGTGCAGTGAGCCTCAGAGCTCCCTGCACCAACACCTGAGCCTCTCTGCTTGTTTTGAACGCAGCTTGCTCTGCCTCAGCTAAAAATGACTTTGCTTTCCCTACACAGCCCCAAGTGCAGGAAGCCACACAAGATCTTATCTGCAAGGGCATGTGCACTTGGGTGGTGTCTGCACTGACAGCTCAGGCAGCTTTCCCACGGTGGGGGCAGCACCAGAGGACTAACCCTTGGCTGGTAGCACTGCCTGGAGTGGTGATGCAGGACAGACACAAACAGCTCCTGATGAGTCCTGCATTACTTAGCCCTGCTGCAAGCAAGTTGGGACAGCACAGAGGTGAATGTGCCTGAGCCTGACTTGGGGCACTGCCTGTGAAGCAGTGGAGAAGGAATTCCTGAGAAGCCAGAGGAGAGAGTAAACAACAGAGCAGGGCTCTGCAGAGGAGGATCCAACTCTGTCACAGCTGAGACAATCAGTGAGCAAAGCCTGGCTGCATCACAGCAGCAGAAACGAGGGAGCAGAAGGCACAGCACCTATTAGCCCCTGGGAACATCTGGGTTGTGTTTTGGAAGCACTCACTGCAGGCTTGGGGCTCACAGCTTGGCTCAGCCTCTCTGAGTGCATCCCTGCAAGGTGCAGGACTTCAGCTGGGATGCTCAACTGCTGCCCTGTGAGCAGAGGCTGAGGGAGCTGGGGTTGCTTAGCCTGGAGAGGAGGAGGCTCAGGGGAGACCTTCTTGCTCTCTCCAACTCCCTGCAGGGAGGTTGGAGCCAGGTGGGGGTTGGGCTCTTCGCCCAGGCAGCCAGCACCAGAACAAGAGGACACAGTCTCAAGCTGTGCCAGGGGAGGTTTAGGCTGGAGGTGAGGAAGAAGTTCTACACAGAGAGAGGGATTGGCCATGGGGATGTGCTGCCCAGGGAGGTGGTGGAGTCACCACCTGGAGGTGTTCAGGAGGAGACTTGACAGGGTGCTTGGTGCCATGGTTGAGTTGATTAGGTGGTGTTGGATTGGTTGATAGGTTGGACTTGATGATCTTGAAGGTCTCTTCCAACCTGGTCTGGTCTATCCTATTCTATTCTATTCTATGTATTCCATTCCATTCCATTCCATTCCATTCCATTCCATTCCATTCCATTCCTGCTCTGAGAGCACACACCACAGGCAGCTGTCTGCAGGGGGATCTCCAGCAAGGAGAAAAGCCTGAGAGCTCCCAGCTCCATGAGAGCATCAGCAGAGAGCCACTCAGAGGGAAGTCATGGCAGGCTGCTCACAGGGGAGGTGAAGGGAGAGAGGGAAAGTCCAGGCTGGAACACAGCAGCAAGAAGGAATTGACACAAACATCTCTGAGAGTTGCCTTCCTGAGGTCATTCCAAGCAGTTTTAAGCCAAGCTTAACTGGCCAGCCCAAACGAGTGATCCTCTGCCCAAGCCTCCTGTGCACAAAGGCCAACCTGACCCTCCAGCTCCTGCCTCTGTGCCTGGGTGTGCTGGGATGTACTGCTCATTCCCACCCCTTCCCCAGGAGCCACCTGGCCTGATGAGAGGCCAGAAAAGCTCAGAGTAGGAGCAGGATGCTGAGAGCAGGAGCAGGATAGTGACAGCAGGAGCAGGTAGCTGAGATCAGGAGCAGGGTGCTGAGAGCAGGAGGAGGTAGCTGAGAGCAGGAGCAGGGTGCTGAGAGCAGGAGGAGGTAGCTGAGAGCAGCAGCAGGAGGCTGAGAGCAGCAGCAGGATGCTGAGACCAGGAGCAGGGTGCTGAGAGCAGCAGCAGGGTACTGAGAGCAGGAGCAGGTAGCTGAGACCAGGAGCAGGGTGCTGAGAGCAGGAGCAGGTAGCTGAGAGCAGGAGCAGGGTGCTAAGACCAGGAGCAGGATGCTGAGAGCAGGAGCAGGATGTTGAGAGCAGGAGCAAGGTGCTGAGAGCAGGAGCAGGCTGCTGAGAGCAGGAGCAGGGTGCTGAGAGCAGGAGCAGGATGCTGAGAGCAGGAGCAGAGTGCTGAGAGCAGGAGCAGGGTGCTGAGAGCAGGAGCAGGGTGCTGAGAGCAGGAGCAGGTAGCTGAGAGCAGGAGCAGGGTGCTGAGAGCAGGAGCAGGGTGCTGCTCCCTAGGGCACAGCCCTGCAGCTCTGCTCCCTACAGCACAACCCTGCAGCTCTGCTCCCTACAGCACAACCCTGCAGCTCTGCTCCCTAGGGCACAACCCTGCAGCTCTGCTCCCTACAGCACAACCCTGCAGCTCTGCTCCCTAGGGCACAACCCTGCAGCTCTGCTCCCTACAGCACAACCCTGCAGCTCTGCTCCCTAGGGCACAGCCCTGCAGCTCTGCTCCCTAGGGCACAGCCCTGCAGCTCTGCTCCCTACAGCACAACCCTGCAGCTCTGCTCCCTAGGGCACAGCCCTGCAGCTCTGCTCCCTACAGCACAACCCTGCAGCTCTGCTCCCTACAGCACAACCCTGCAGCTCTGCTCCCTACAGCACAGCCCTGCAGCTCTGCTCCCTACAGCACAGCCCTGCAGCTCTGCTCCCTACAGCACAACCCTGCAGCTCTGCTCCCTACAGCACAGCCCTGCAGCTCTGCTCCCTAGGGCACAACCCTGCAGCTCTGCTCCCTACAGCACAGCCCTGCAGCTCTGCTCCCTACAGCACAACCCTGCAGCTCTGCTCCCTACAGCACAACCCTGCAGCTCTGCTCCCTACAGCACAACCCTGCAGCTCTGCTCCCTAGGGCACAACCCTGCAGCTCTGCTCCCTAGGGCACAGCCCTGCAGCTCTGCTCCCTAGGGCACAACCCTGCAGCTCTGCTCCCTAGGGCACAGCCCTGCAGCTCTGCTCCCTAGGGCACAACCCTGCAGCTCTGCTCCCTACAGCACAACCCTGCAGCTCTGCTCCCTAGGGCACAACCCTGCAGCTCTGCTCCCTACAGCACAACCCTGCAGCTCTGCTCCCTAGGGCACAGCCCTGCAGCTCTGCTCCCTACAGCACAGCCCTGCAGCTCTGCTCCCTAGGGCACAACCCTGCAGCTCTGCTCCCTAGGGCACAGCCCTGCAGCTCTGCTCCCTAGGGCACAACCCTGCAGCTCTGCTCCCTAGGGCACAACCCTGCAGCTCTGCTCCCTACAGCACAGCCCTGCAGCTCTGCTCCCTAGGGCACAGCCCTGCAGCTCTGCTCCCTACAGCACAACCCTGCAGCTCTGCTCCCTACAGCACAACCCTGCAGCTCTGCTCCCTACAGCACAGCCCTGCAGCTCTGCTCCCTAGGGCACAACCCTGCAGGTCTGCTCCCTAGGGCACAGCCCTGCAGCTCTGCTCCCTACAGCACAGCCCTGCAGCTCTGCTCCCTAGGGCACAACCCTGCAGCTCTGCTCCCTAGGGCACAACCCTGCAGCTCTGCTCCCTACAGCACAGCCCTGCAGCTCTGCTCCCTACAGCACAGCCCTGCAGCTCTGCTCCCTACAGCACAACCCTGCAGCTCTGCTCCCTAGGGCACAGCCCTGCAGCTCTGCTCCCTACAGCACAGCCCTGCAGCTCTGCTCCCTACAGCACAACCCTGCAGCTCTGCTCCCTACAGCACAGCCCTGCAGCTCTGCTCCCTACAGCACAACCCTGCAGCTCTGCTCCCTAGGGCACAACCCTGCAGCTCTGCTCCCTAGGGCACAACCCTGCAGCTCTGCTCCCTACAGCACAGCCCTGCAGCTCTGCTCCCTAGGGCACAGCCCTGCAGCTCTGCTCCCTACAGCACAACCCTGCAGCTCTGCTCCCTAGGGCACAGCCCTGCAGCTCTGCTCCCTACAGCACAACCCTGCAGCTCTGCTCCCTAGGGCACAACTCTGCAGCTCTGCTCCCTAGGGCACAGCCCTGCAGCTCTGCTCCCTAGGGCACAACTCTGCAGCTCTGCTCCCTACAGCACAACCCTGCAGCTCTGCTCCCTAGGGCACAACTCTGCAGCTCTGCTCCCTACAGCACAACCCTGCAGCTCTGCTCCCTAGGGCACAACTCTGCAGCTCTGCTCCCTAGGGCACAACCCTGCAGCTCTGCTCCCTACAGCACAGCCTGCAGCTCTGCTCCCTACAGCACAACCCTGCAGCTCTGCTCCCTACAGCACAACCCTGCAGCTCTGCTCCCTACAGCACAGCCCTGCAGCTCTGCTCCCTACAGCACAGCCCTGCAGCTCTGCTCCCTACAGCACAACCCTGCAGCTCTGCTCCCTAGGGCACAACCCTGCAGCTCTGCTCCCTACAGCACAGCCCTGCAGCTCTGCTCCCTACAGCACAGCCCTGCAGCTCTGCTCCCTAGGGCACAACCCTGCAGCTCTGCTCCCTAGGGCACAACCCTGCAGCTCTGCTCCCTACAGCACAACCCTGCAGCTCTGCTCCCTAGGGCACAGCCCTGCAGCTCTGCTCCCTACAGCACAGCCCTGCAGCTCTGCTCCCTAGGGCACAGCCCTGCAGCTCTGCTCCCTACAGCACAACCCTGCAGCTCTGCTCCCTACAGCACAGCCCTGCAGCTCTGCTCCCTACAGCACAGCCCTGCAGCTCTGCTCCCTACAGCACAGCCCTGCAGCTCTGCTCCCTAGGGCACAGCCCTGCAGCTCTGCTCCCTACAGCACAACCCTGCAGCTCTGCTCCCTAGGGCACAGCCCTGCAGCTCTGCTCCCTACAGCACAGCCCTGCAGCTCTGCTCCCTACAGCACAACCCTGCAGCTCTGCTCCCTACAGCACAACCCTGCAGCTCTGCTCCCTAGGGCACAGCCCTGCAGCTCTGCTCCCTACAGCACAGCCCTGCAGCTCTGCTCCCTACAGCACAGCCCTGCAGCTCTGCTCCCTAGGGCACAGCCCTGCAGCTCTGCTCCCTACAGCACAGCCCTGCAGCTCTGCTCCCTAGGGCACAACCCTGCAGCTCTGCTCCCTACAGCACAACCCTGCAGCTCTGCTCCCTAGGGCACAGCCCTGCAGCTCTGCTCCCTACAGCACAGCCCTGCAGCTCTGCTCCCTAGGGCACAACCCTGCAGCTCTGCTCCCTAGGGCACAACCCTGCAGCTCTGCTCCCTACAGCACAGCCCTGCAGCTCTGCTCCCTAGGGCACAACCCTGCAGCTCTGCTCCCTAGGGCACAACCCTGCAGCTCTGCTCCCTACAGCACAGCCCTGCAGCTCTGCTCCCTACAGCACAACCCTGCAGCTCTGCTCCCTAGGGCACAACCCTGCAGCTCTGCTCCCTAGGGCACAGCCCTGCAGCTCTGCTCCCTAGGGCACAACCCTGCAGCTCTGCTCCCTACAGCACAGCCCTGCAGCTCTGCTCCCTACAGCACAACCCTGCAGCTCTGCTCCCTAGGGCACAGCCCTGCAGCTCTGCTCCCTAGGGCACAGCCCTGCAGCTCTGCTCCCTACAGCACAACCCTGCAGCTCTGCTCCCTACAGCACAACCCTGCAGCTCTGCTCCCTAGGGCACAGCCCTGCAGCTCTGCTCCCTAGGGCACAGCCCTGCAGCTCTGCTCCCTACAGCACAACCCTGCAGCTCTGCTCCCTACAGCACAGCCCTGCAGCTCTGCTCCCTACAGCACAGCCCTGCAGCTCTGCTCCCTACAGCACAGCCCTGCAGCTCTGCTCCCTACAGCACAACCCTGCAGCTCTGCTCCCTAGGGCACAACCCTGCAGCTCTGCTCCCTACAGCACAGCCCTGCAGCTCTGCTCCCTACAGCACAGCCCTGCAGCTCTGCTCCCTAGGGCACAACCCTGCAGCTCTGCTCCCTACAGCACAACCCTGCAGCTCTGCTCCCTACAGCACAGCCCTGCAGCTCTGCTCCCTACAGCACAACCCTGCAGCTCTGCTCCCTAGGGCACAGCCCTGCAGCTCTGCTCCCTACAGCACAACCCTGCAGCTCTGCTCCCTAGGGCACAGCCCTGCAGCTCTGCTCCCTAGGGCACAGCCCTGCAGCTCTGCTCCCTAGGGCACAACCCTGCAGCTCTGCTCCCTAGGGCACAGCCCTGCAGCTCTGCTCCCTAGGGCACAACCCTGCAGCTCTGCTCCCTAGGGCACAGCCCTGCAGCTCTGCTCCCTACAGCACAACCCTGCAGCTCTGCTCCCTAGGGCACAGCCCTGCAGCTCTGCTCCCTACAGCACAGCCCTGCAGCTCTGCTCCCTACAGCACAACCCTGCAGCTCTGCTCCCTAGGGCACAACCCTGCAGCTCTGCTCCCTACAGCACAGCCCTGCAGCTCTGCTCCCTAGGGCACAGCCCTGCAGCTCTGCTCCCTACAGCACAGCCCTGCAGCTCTGCTCCCTACAGCACAGCCCTGCAGCTCTGCTCCCTACAGCACAACCCTGCAGCTCTGCTCCCTAGGGCACAGCCCTGCAGCTCTGCTCCCTACAGCACAACCCTGCAGCTCTGCTCCCTAGGGCACAGCCCTGCAGCTCTGCTCCCTAGGGCACAGCCCTGCAGCTCTGCTCCCTAGGGCACAGCCCTGCAGCTCTGCTCCCTAGGGCACAGCCCTGCAGCTCTGCTCCCTAGGGCACAACCCTGCAGCTCTGCTCCCTACAGCACAGCCCTGCAGCTCTGCTCCCTACAGCACAACCCTGCAGCTCTGCTCCCTAGGGCACAACCCTGCAGCTCTGCTCCCTACAGCACAGCCCTGCAGCTCTGCTCCCTACAGCACAGCCCTGCAGCTCTGCTCCCTACAGCACAGCCCTGCAGCTCTGCTCCCTACAGCACAGCCCTGCAGCTCTGCTCCCTACAGCACAGCCCTGCAGCTCTGCTCCCTAGGGCACAGCCCTGCAGCTCTGCTCCCTAGGGCACAACCCTGCAGCTCTGCTCCCTAGGGCACAACCCTGCAGCTCTGCTCCCTACAGCACAGCCCTGCAGCTCTGCTCCCTAGGGCACAGCCCTGCAGCTCTGCTCCCTACAGCACAGCCCTGCAGCTCTGCTCCCTACAGCACAGCCCTGCAGCTCTGCTCCCTAGGGCACAACCCTGCAGCTCTGCTCCCTACAGCACAGCCCTGCAGCTCTGCTCCCTAGGGCACAACCCTGCAGCTCTGCTCCCTACAGCACAACCCTGCAGCTCTGCTCCCTAGGGCACAGCCCTGCAGCTCTGCTCCCTACAGCACAACCCTGCAGCTCTGCTCCCTAGGGCACAGCCCTGCAGCTCTGCTCCCTAGGGCACAACCCTGCAGCTCTGCTCCCTAGGGCACAACCCTGCAGCTCTGCTCCCTACAGCACAACCCTGCAGCTCTGCTCCCTACAGCACAACCCTGCAGCTCTGCTCCCTACAGCACAACCCTGCAGCTCTGCTCCCTACAGCACAGCCCTGCAGCTCTGCTCCCTAGGGCACAACCCTGCAGCTCTGCTCCCTAGGGCACAGCCCTGCAGCTCTGCTCCCTAGGGCACAACCCTGCAGCTCTGCTCCCTACAGCACAACCCTGCAGCTCTGCTCCCTAGGGCACAACCCTGCAGCTCTGCTCCCTACAGCACAACCCTGCAGCTCTGCTCCCTACAGCACAGCCCTGCAGCTCTGCTCCCTACAGCACAGCCCTGCAGCTCTGCTCCCTAGGGCACAGCCCTGCAGCTCTGCTCCCTACAGCACAGCCCTGCAGCTCTGCTCCCTACAGCACAGCCCTGCAGCTCTGCTCCCTACAGCACAACCCTGCAGCTCTGCTCCCTACAGCACAACCCTGCAGCTCTGCTCCCTACAGCACAACCCTGCAGCTCTGCTCCCTACAGCACAGCCCTGCAGCTCTGCTCCCTACAGCACAACCCTGCAGCTCTGCTCCCTACAGCACAGCCCTGCAGCTCTGCTCCCTACAGCACAACCCTGCAGCTCTGCTCCCTAGGGCACAGCCCTGCAGCTCTGCTCCCTACAGCACAGCCCTGCAGCTCTGCTCCCTACAGCACAGCCCTGCAGCTCTGCTCCCTAGGGCACAGCCCTGCAGCTCTGCTCCCTAGGGCACAACCCTGCAGCTCTGCTCCCTACAGCACAGCCCTGCAGCTCTGCTCCCTACAGCACAGCCCTGCAGCTCTGCTCCCTAGGGCACAACCCTGCAGCTCTGCTCCCTACAGCACAGCCCTGCAGCTCTGCTCCCTACAGCACAGCCCTGCAGCTCTGCTCCCTACAGCACAACCCTGCAGCTCTGCTCCCTACAGCACAGCCCTGCAGCTCTGCTCCCTACAGCACAGCCCTGCAGCTCTGCTCCCTACAGCACAGCCCTGCAGCTCTGCTCCCTAGGGCACAACCCTGCAGCTCTGCTCCCTACAGCACAACCCTGCAGCTCTGCTCCCTAGGGCACAGCCCTGCAGCTCTGCTCCCTACAGCACAGCCCTGCAGCTCTGCTCCCTAGGGCACAGCCCTGCAGCTCTGCTCCCTACAGCACAACCCTGCAGCTCTGCTCCCTAGGGCACAACCCTGCAGCTCTGCTCCCTACAGCACAGCCCTGCAGCTCTGCTCCCTAGGGCACAGCCCTGCAGCTCTGCTCCCTAGGGCACAGCCCTGCAGCTCTGCTCCCTAGGGCACAACCCTGCAGCTCTGCTCCCTAGGGCACAGCCCTGCAGCTCTGCTCCCTAGGGCACAGCCCTGCAGCTCTGCTCCCTACAGCACAACCCTGCAGCTCTGCTCCCTAGGGCACAACCCTGCAGCTCTGCTCCCTACAGCACAGCCCTGCAGCTCTGCTCCCTAGGGCACAGCCCTGCAGCTCTGCTCCCTAGGGCACAGCCCTGCAGCTCTGCTCCCTAGGGCACAACCCTGCAGCTCTGCTCCCTAGGGCACAACCCTGCAGCTCTGCTCCCTAGGGCACAACCCTGCAGCTCTGCTCCCTAGGGCACAGCCCTGCAGCTCTGCTCCCTAGGGCACAGCCCTGCAGCTCTGCTCCCTACAGCACAACCCTGCAGCTCTGCTCCCTACAGCACAACCCTGCAGCTCTGCTCCCTACAGCACAGCCCTGCAGCTCTGCTCCCTACAGCACAACCCTGCAGCTCTGCTCCCTAGGGCACAGCCCTGCAGCTCTGCTCCCTACAGCACAGCCCTGCAGCTCTGCTCCCTAGGGCACAACCCTGCAGCTCTGCTCCCTAGGGCACAGCCCTGCAGCTCTGCTCCCTAGGGCACAACCCTGCAGCTCTGCTCCCTACAGCACAACCCTGCAGCTCTGCTCCCTACAGCACAACCCTGCAGCTCTGCTCCCTACAGCACAGCCCTGCAGCTCTGCTCCCTACAGCACAGCCCTGCAGCTCTGCTCCCTACAGCACAGCCCTGCAGCTCTGCTCCCTAGGGCACAACCCTGCAGCTCTGCTCCCTACAGCACAGCCCTGCAGCTCTGCTCCCTAGGGCACAGCCCTGCAGCTCTGCTCCCTACAGCACAACCCTGCAGCTCTGCTCCCTACAGCACAGCCCTGCAGCTCTGCTCCCTAGGGCACAACCCTGCAGCTCTGCTCCCTACAGCACAGCCCTGCAGCTCTGCTCCCTAGGGCACAACCCTGCAGCTCTGCTCCCTACAGCACAACCCTGCAGCTCTGCTCCCTAGGGCACAACCCTGCAGCTCTGCTCCCTAGGGCACAGCCCTGCAGCTCTGCTCCCTAGGGCACAGCCCTGCAGCTCTGCTCCCTACAGCACAGCCCTGCAGCTCTGCTCCCTAGGGCACAGCCCTGCAGCTCTGCTCCCTACAGCACAGCCCTGCAGCTCTGCTCCCTACAGCACAGCCCTGCAGCTCTGCTCCCTACAGCACAGCCCTGCAGCTCTGCTCCCTAGGGCACAACCCTGCAGCTCTGCTCCCTACAGCACAGCCCTGCAGCTCTGCTCCCTACAGCACAGCCCTGCAGCTCTGCTCCCTACAGCACAGCCCTGCAGCTCTGCTCCCTAGGGCACAACCCTGCAGCTCTGCTCCCTAGGGCACAACCCTGCAGCTCTGCTCCCTAGGGCACAACCCTGCAGCTCTGCTCCCTACAGCACAACCCTGCAGCTCTGCTCCCTAGGGCACAGCCCTGCAGCTCTGCTCCCTAGGGCACAGCCCTGCAGCTCTGCTCCCTACAGCACAACCCTGCAGCTCTGCTCCCTAGGGCACAGCCCTGCAGCTCTGCTCCCTAGGGCACAGCCCTGCAGCTCTGCTCCCTACAGCACAACCCTGCAGCTCTGCTCCCTAGGGCACAGCCCTGCAGCTCTGCTCCCTACAGCACAACCCTGCAGCTCTGCTCCCTAGGGCACAGCCCTGCAGCTCTGCTCCCTACAGCACAACCCTGCAGCTCTGCTCCCTACAGCACAACCCTGCAGCTCTGCTCCCTACAGCACAACCCTGCAGCTCTGCTCCCTACAGCACAACCCTGCAGCTCTGCTCCCTACAGCACAGCCCTGCAGCTCTGCTCCCTAGGGCACAGCCCTGCAGCTCTGCTCCCTACAGCACAACCCTGCAGCTCTGCTCCCTAGGGCACAGCCCTGCAGCTCTGCTCCCTACAGCACAACCCTGCAGCTCTGCTCCCTACAGCACAGCCCTGCAGCTCTGCTCCCTACAGCACAACCCTGCAGCTCTGCTCCCTACAGCACAACCCTGCAGCTCTGCTCCCTAGGGCACAACCCTGCAGCTCTGCTCCCTACAGCACAGCCCTGCAGCTCTGCTCCCTACAGCACAGCCCTGCAGCTCTGCTCCCTAGGGCACAACCCTGCAGCTCTGCTCCCTACAGCACAACCCTGCAGCTCTGCTCCCTAGGGCACAACCCTGCAGCTCTGCTCCCTACAGCACAGCCCTGCAGCTCTGCTCCCTAGGGCACAACCCTGCAGCTCTGCTCCCTAGGGCACAACCCTGCAGCTCTGCTCCCTACAGCACAACCCTGCAGCTCTGCTCCCTAGGGCACAACCCTGCAGCTCTGCTCCCTAGGGCACAGCCCTGCAGCTCTGCTCCCTACAGCACAACCCTGCAGCTCTGCTCCCTAGGGCACAGCCCTGCAGCTCTGCTCCCTACAGCACAGCCCTGCAGCTCTGCTCCCTACAGCACAACCCTGCAGCTCTGCTCCCTACAGCACAGCCCTGCAGCTCTGCTCCCTAGGGCACAACCCTGCAGCTCTGCTCCCTAGGGCACAACCCTGCAGCTCTGCTCCCTAGGGCACAGCCCTGCAGCTCTGCTCCCTACGGCACAGCCCTGCAGCTCTGCTCCCTACAGCACAACCCTGCAGCTCTGCTCCCTACAGCACAACCCTGCAGCTCTGCTCCCTAGGGCACAACCCTGCAGCTCTGCTCCCTACAGCACAACCCTGCAGCTCTGCTCCCTACAGCACAGCCCTGCAGCTCTGCTCCCTACAGCACAACCCTGCAGCTCTGCTCCCTACAGCACAGCCCTGCAGCTCTGCTCCCTACAGCACAACCCTGCAGCTCTGCTCCCTACAGCACAACCCTGCAGCTCTGCTCCCTACAGCACAACCCTGCAGCTCTGCTCCCTACAGCACAGCCCTGCAGCTCTGCTCCCTACAGCACAACCTTTCACCACCTCTATTCCTTTCAGAGTAACTTTTTGGTCATCCATCCTTTCTACCCAATGCCTTCTGCTGCACTGATGCCTTACTGACACAGAACTTTGCCTTCCTGGCTGCAGATCTTTTCCCCTGTCTGCTGCACAGCTGCTGTCAGGACACCTTTCAGCAGCTGAGTTTTAACAGAGAGCCCTCATGCTCTGCATCCAAACAGCAATCAGTGACTGAACCTAACAGACAGAATCCTCCCTTGGGGGATGATTCATTGTGGATGAAACATCCCCAGAGTGAATATCCTCTGCTTGTGCACATGGAGGAATGTGTCTGGATGGCAACCAAGCAGGCTGCTTGAAGCTAAATGCTGCCTGTCCCACCAACAGCTTAGCTCCACACTGCCCTTCAGGAGGCAGTGTGATGGAGGGGAGCAGAGTGCTGCCAGTCCCTGCCAGGGAGAGAATAGAATAGAATAAACCAGGTTGGAAGAGACCTTCAAGATCATCACATCCAACCTATCACCCAACACCACCCAATCAACTAACCCATGTAACCAAGCACCCTGTCAAGTCTCCTCCTGAACACCTCCAGTGATGGTGACTCCACCACCTCCCCGGGCAGTCCATTCCAATGGGCAATCACTCTCTCTGTGTAAAACTTCCTCCTGACCTCCAGCCTGAACTTCCCCTGGTGCAGCCTGAGACTGCGTCCTCTTGTTCTGGTGCTGGCTGCCTGGGAGAAGAGACCAACCTCTGCCTGTTTACAACCCCCCTTCAGGTAGTTGTAGAGAGCAATAAGGTCACCCCTGAGTCTCCTCCTCTCCAGGCTAAGCAGCCCCAGCTCCCTCAGCCTCTCCTCAGAGAGCTCTGAGTGGGAGCTGCCTCAGGAATATTTCTGCCTGTCAGAAGCTAAAAAGATCCTTTCTTGTCTCCTTCCTCAGCCCACCTCCACTGCCACCTGTCCAGGACGTGCTGTGGGGCTGCTCAACAGGAGGAGAACCTTGCTGCCGAGCGTGACAGCAGGTTTCACCGTGTCTGACCCAGGCAGTGCTGCTGCAGCAGCAAAGGAATTCGCTTCCCCGCCCCTCCCCCTCCCCCCACAGCTATCTTCTTCTTCTCCTTCTTTTTTTTTTCCTTCACCTTTATAAGCTGTTTAAAAGAATGTAAATAAAGTGCCGGGGTGGACAATGGAGGGCATTCATCCCCCGGCACGACAGCCGCCCCCCCCCGGACGTGAAATATCGCGGCACATTAAGTCATGAGACCCTGCAAATCAAAGCTGACAGAGCCCTGAATGCGATTGCCGCCGCGACGGAGCGATATCATGGGGCACTGAAGCATGCCCAGCCTGCCAGACTGCCCCCGGCCCGCCGACAATGCCTTTCACTCCCCGGAGGGCCCTGCCGCTGACAAGAGTCCCCTTTGTGCGGGGGCTCGGCGCTGGCCGCGCAGGAGAGCCTCATTCAGGCGGCCCCAGACGCGCCGGGAGAGGCTGCAGTGTAACCCAAGCCGCCCCTGAAAGGCTAGCCTGCCTTCTGCCTGCCCTCCTTCCCCCCGGCCCCTTCAGCGCCCCTCGCAGCCTGCCCTGCGCCGCCTTCCCCCGGGGCTGCTGCACCCCCGCCCGGCCCCGCGGGGCGGCTGCGGCCGGAGCCCTCGGAGGGCTGCAGGGCAGGCACAGAGCTGCTTCAGCTAAAGCTCCCCACGGGCACCGCGGAGCCCTCAGGGCTCTCCCTGCCGTGCGGCCCCGAGGAGCGGCCCCGAGGAGCGGCCCCGGCAGCGCCGTGCAGGGTGCAGAGCGCCCTGGCTGCCCTGCTCCGGCCGCGGCCGCACGCTGCCTGCCCCCGGCAGAGCACACACACCCCCGAGGGGCCAGGGACCCCCCCCGGCCCCGCTGCCGCCCTCTGCTCCCGCAGCGGCCGCACGCTGCCTGCCCCCGGCAGTGCACACAGACCCCCGAGGGGCCAGCGACCCCCCCCCGGCCCCGCTGCTGTCCGCAGGCTGCTGTCCGCGGCGGCCGCACGCTGCCTGCCCCCGGCAGAGCACACAGACCCCCGAGGGGCCAGCGACCCCCGGCCCCGCTGCTGTCCGCAGGCTGCTGTCCGCGGCGGCCGCACGCTGCCTGCCCCCGGCAGAGCACACACACCCCCGAGGGGCCAGGGACCCCCCCCCGGCCCCGCTGCTGTCCGCAGGCTGCTCCCGCCGCGGCCGCACGCTGCCTGCCCCCGGCAGAGCACACACACCCCCGAGGGGCCAGGGACCCCCCCCCCCCCCCCCGGCCCCGCTGCTGTCCGCAGGCTGCTGTCCGCGGCGGCCGCACGCTGCCTGCCCCCGGCAGAGCACACACACCCCCGAGGGGCCAGGGACCCCCCCCCGGCCCCGCTGCCGGCCGCAGGCTGCTCCCGCGGCGGCCGCACGCTGCCTGCCCCCGGCCGTGCACACACACCCCCGAGGGGCCAGCGACCCCCCCCGGCCCCGCTGCTGTCCGCAGGCTGCTCCCGCAGCGGGCAGCGCGGGAGCTCTGGTGCCATCCGCTGGCAGCGCTGCCCCGCCGCTCACCCCCCGCCGCAGCCTCTCCCCGCAACAGCCTCCCCCCGCTGCAGACCCCCGCCCCAGCCTCTCCTGCCACAGCCTCTCCCCACCACAGCCTCTCCTGCCACAGCCTCTCCCCGCCACAGCCTCTCCTGCCACAGCCTCTCCTGCCACAGCCTCTCCCCGCCACAGCCTCTCCTGCCACAGCCTCTCCTGCCACAGCCTCTCCTGCCAGAGCCTCACTCTGCAACAGCCTCCCCCTGCCGCAGCCTCCCCACCCCAGCCTCTCCCCACCCCAGCCTCTCCCCACATCCTCTCCTTGCCGCAGCCTCTCCCCGCCGCAGCCTCCCCGCCACAGCTTCTCCTGCCGCAGCCTCTCCTGCCACAGCCTCTCCTGCCACAGCCTCTCCCCACCACAGCCTCTCCTGCCACAGCCTCTCCCCGCCACAGCCTCTCCTGCCACAGCCTCTCCTGCCACAGCCTCTCCCCGCCACAGCCTCTCCTGCCACAGCCTCTCCTGCCACAGCCTCTCCCCACCACAGCCTCTCCTGCCACAGCCTCTCCCCACTGCATCCTCTCCTGCCACAGCCTCTCCCCACTGCATCCTCTCCTGCCACAGTCTCTCCCTGCCACAGTCTCTCCCTGCCACAGCCTCTCCTGCCACAGTCTCTCCCTGCCACAGCCTCTCCCCGCAACAGCCTCTCCCCCACCGCAGTCTCTCCCTGCTGCAGCCTCTCCCCTGCCCCAGCCTCTCCCCACCACAGCCTCTCCCTGCCATAGCCTCTCCCCACCACAGCCTCCCCCACCACAGCCTCTCCCCACCACAGCCTCTCCCCACCACAGCCTCTCCCCACTGCAGCCTCCCTGCTGCAGCCTCTCCCCCCCTCAGCCTCCCCTGCCGCAGCCTCCCGCTGTGCTGCTCCCCCCAAGGCAGGTCACAGAATCACAGAGATGGTTTAGAATAGAACAGAATGAACCAGGTTGGAAGAGACCTTTGAGGTCATCCAGTCCAATCTCTCCCCCAGCACCATCTGAGCAACTGAGCCATGGCACCAAGGGCCTCAGCCAGGCTCTTCCTGAACACCTCCAGGGATGGGGACTCCACCACCTCCCTGGGCAGCACATTCCCAGGGCCAATCTCTCTCTCAGTGAAGAACTTTCTCCTCACCTCCAGCCTAAACCTCCCCTGGCACAGCCTGAGACTGTGTCCTCTTGTTCTGGTGCTGCTTGCCTGGGAGCAGAGACCAACCCCCTCCTGGCTACAACCTCCCTGCAGGGAGTTGCAGAGAGCAATGAGGTCTCCCCTGAGCCTCCTCTTCTGCAGGCTAAGCAGCTGTTGTAGGACACCTTGGAGACACTCCAGCCCAGCCCTTCACCCAGCACTGCCATGCCCCCTGCTAAGCCATGGCCCTCAGCACCGTGGCACCAAGGCCTGGAAACCCCTCCAGGGATGGGGGCTGCAGCACTGCCCTGGGCAGCCTGGGCCAGGCCTGGACAACCCTTTTGGGGAAGAAATTTTCCCTTGTGTCCAACTCAAACCTCCCCTGGTACAAATTGAGGCCATTTTCTCTTCTCCTTGAGAGCACAGACTGATCCCCACCTGGCTCCAGCCTCCTGTCAGGGAGCTGGAGAGAGCAAGGAGGTCTCCCCTCAGCCTCCTTTCCTCCACACTCACCACCCCCAGTTCCCTCAGCTGCTCCTCACAAGTCTTGTGCTCCAGACCCTTCAGCAGCTGAGTTGCCCTTCTCTGGAAGTGCCCAGGAAGGTGGTTGGGGCCCCATCCCTGGAGATATTCAAGGGGAGGCTGGACAGGGCTCTGGGCAACCTGAGCTAGTGGAGGATGTCCCTGCTGCCTGCAGGGGGCTGGAACAGATGACCTTTGGATGGCCCTTCCAGCCCAAATCACTCCATGACTCTCTGGATTTGCCCCATCACCTGTGCCCCCTGCACAGCCTCACCTGGCACCAGCCCCACCAGGCACCAGCCCCACCACTGCCTCTCCACCACCAATGGTTTTCTGGCCACCAACCCCCACTGCCTGTCTCATCAGGAAGCCCTTCCAGGACCTCCCTGCGAGCTCCTGGCTGCTGCCATTCACAAAGTGGTTGGGCTGTTGAGCAGCTCTGCTAAAGCAAGGCCTAAGGAGAGTGCCAGATGTGCTTCAGGAACAGGCAACCACCGTGGCCATGCTCAGGGGTTTCTGGAACTGCTTTTTCTCCACACCCCTGAGAGGGAAAAGCCTCTGAGCCCATGGGGCAGAGCTGGGGACCCCTGTGGTTCACACAGCACAGCAGGAAATGCATCAGAACAGGCAGAGGGAATAATGCTCCTCCAGAACAAATGCTGGGGTCTCACTGGAGATACAGCAAGACAATAAATCACTCTGGACCCTCAGCACAGGAAGGGCATGGGCCTGATGGAGCAGCTCCAGAGGAGGGCCATGAAATGACCTGGGGGCTGGAGGGCCTCTCCTGTGAGGACAGGCTGGGGGAGCTGGGGTTGGTCAGCCTGGAGTAGAGAAGGTTCCAGGGAGACCTTGGAGCTGCCTTCCAATACCTGCAGGGGCTACAGGAAGGCTGCAGAGGGACTGCTGCCAAAGGCCTGCAGGGAACAGGACCAGGGGCAAGAGCTTCAAACCAGAGCAGAGCAGATTGAGATTGGATGTGAGGAACAAGTTCTGCCCCAGGAGGCTGCTGGAACACTGCAGCAGGTTGCCCAAGGAGGTGGCTGAGGCTCCAGCCCTGGAGATATTCAAGGTCAGGCTCACCAAGGCTCTGAGCAACCTGATCCAGTGGAGAATGCTTCTGCTGACTGCAAGGATGTTGGCCTAGCTGACCTTGGGAAGCCCCTTCTAACCCCAACCACCCTGTGGTGCTGTGACAGCAGGGGTTTAGAAGCCTTTCTGTCTTGCCAAAGGGAGAGAGAGAGAGGAGCCCAAAATCCTACATGTGAAAGTGCTTCACTGCCCCAGCAGAAAGACAGGGCAGAGCAGGACAAACAGACACAGCACAGCCCACCAGGAGTGCTCAGGGCCCCAGTTCCAGGGTTTTTGGGGTCAGTTGCTGTCAGCTTAGGTATGATCAGTCCCCAGGGGCAGGAAATGATTTCCTGTTATTCTTGAAGAGAATTCTATTCATCCCTCTGGCAGCAGAACAGAGCCAGAAGAAAGCTATGGCTGAGGGTAAGCAACAGTTGAGGTTTCCTGCTCTTCACACTGGGAACAACCAGTAAATGAACTTTACTGTGCAAGGGAGGAGAGGAAAACAATCCAATCATAAAAACTGCCAGAGCTTTCCAAAGGCAGAGCTAGAGAGAACTGCATCATCCCTAATGAAAGCAAGGAATGGCCTTGGAGCCTTGGCTTTCACCATCACACTCAGGGAGAGCTGAACACGAGGGCCCAGGTAGGGCTCCCAGGCATGTGCAAAAGTTTACTGAGCAAAAGGAGTCAGCTTCAAGGAGCTACCTGTGAACTGCTCATCAAATAGGAACTCTCACAGCTCACAGGATGCTAGGGGCTGGAAGGGACCTCTGGAGATCTTGGGAGTCCAACCCCCTGCCAGAGCAGGAGCAGAGAATCCAGCACAGGGCACACAGAACACATCCAGGTGGGGCTGGAAAGGCTCCAGAGAAGGAGACTCCACAACCTCTCTGGGCAGCCTGCTCCAGGGCTCTGGGAGCCTCACCGGGAAGAAGTTCCTCCTCATGCTGAGGTGGAACCTCCTGTGCTGAAGTTTATACCCCTTGCTCCTTGTCCTGTCCCAGGGCACAACTGAGCAGAGCCTGTCCCTGTCCCTTCCTTCCTGACCCCCAGCCCTCAGCTATTGATAGACATTGATCAGATCCCTCTCAGGCTTCTCCTCTCCAGACTGAGCACCCCCAGGGCTCTCAGCCTCTCCTCCCCAGGCAGTGCTGCAGTCCCTTCATCATCCTCACAGCCTTCCCTTGGACTCTCTCCAGCAGATCCCTGTCCCTCCTGAGCTGGGGAGCCCAGAGCTGGATGCAATATTCCAGGTGGGGTCTCGGCAGGGCAGAGCAGAGCGGGAGGAGAACCTCCCTCAGTCTGCTGGACACACTCTTCTCAATGCCCCCCAGGATGCCCTTGGCCTTCTTGGCCACAAGAGCACATGGCCCATGGAGAACTTACTGTCCACCCAATATCCTTGCCTCAGCATGCTAGGCAGTGGGGAATGGAACCCCAGGCTCTCAGGTGGGCCTTGGGGTTAACTGAAGAGCAGGGTTACAAAACTGCTATTTGATTTTCTTCTGCTGCTAAACAAGATCAAGCTGTCCTCCACCATCCAAGGGACCCATTCCCCCCTGGAGAAAAACAGACCTTTCAAAACCCCAAGCATGAAGAGGATTGTAGCTTGCTCAGGGGAACGCTCCTGAGGCCACTGAGACTTCACAGTGAGGCTGGAGATGCTCTAAGTGTTTAAACCACAGGGCAAAAGTCTGGGTTGGGTGAGCTCCAGCTGGTGTAATCCACTCAGAGTCAGATGCAGGACCTGTAACATGTTTTGAATGGGAGCCACAAAGGTAAAGAGGCTTCCAAACCCCTCAAAGCCTTTGATCAGGGGAGCCAGGGGGGAACAGAGATTCCCTGAGCCCCCCCCTCGCTGCAGGCAGACAGGAGATGGCACAGCAGGCCCTCAACCAACGAGCAAAGTCCCTTCTGCTCTTGCCAAGGACAAGAAACCAAACAAAGAGAACATAGCCACCCTCTTCAATTCCCCAAATGAAACCCTAGTCACCTTGTTGCTTGCAAAGGTCACCAAAGAGCAGGAGGAGGAATTCACTGGCACTCTGTCCCCAGCTGCTGGGGGAGACGAGGCCGAGCACAGCCCCCTCACGGCCACGGGGAGGCCAGGCTAAGCTGGACCATTCCCAGCATGCAGCTGCTGCCATGGAGGGGAATTCACATTGAAATGCATCCACAAAGGGATGCAGACAGGAAGAGAGAAGGGGAGAGGCTGGCAGGTAACTGCTTGAGGGACAGGACCTACCTCTTTGTAAGCGCCCTGCCGCCAGAGCTGGCTGACGTGCTCGAGCAGAGCGCTGCGCTCTGCGCTGCGGAGCTGGTAGATGCTAACCAGGGGCTCAAGGAGATTAGCTGGGCACTGGGCTAGCAGCCTGAGCACACGGGCCTGCAGCTCCTCCAGCTTGGGGCCAGGCTGCAAAGAGAAAACAAGCCCACATTAACACCCCAGGCACCCAACCCAGAGCCGGTCGAGGCGGCTGCAAGGCAAGGGCGGCCGAGAGCGCAGCTCGCTGGAACAGGGGGGAAGCCAAGCCCCTGGGAAGGGATTCTCCAGTTTCCCATTGGAGGCTGCAAGCAGGAATCAGAACAATATGCAGCACATTTCTCTTTTTCCACAGCATCCAATTTAAAAGCATTAAATGTTTGTGGGCTGATTCTGGAAGAGGAATATGGCCTTGTGCACAAGTGAAATATGAACCTGGAGCGAGGCCGCCGGAGCAGCCCAACCCTCCGGTTCCCAGCAGAGAATCCTTCAATCCAGCAACTCCCCTCAAGGCAGCTCTCACCTATCAGGCACAGCAACTCAGTTTGCATTCCCAGGTCTGCTCCTGAGTGCAAAAGATGGCCAGAAGATGCACAGACTCAAGCATCAGTGCTGATTGACAGCTGCCTGAACATGAGCCAGGAGTGTGCCCAGGTAGCCAAGAAGGCCAAGGGCATCCTGGCCTGCATCAGGAACAGTGTGGCCAGCAGGAGCAGAGAGCTCATCCTGCCCTGTGCTCAGCACTGCTGAAGACACCCCTTGAGTCCTGTGTCCAGTTCTGGGTTCCTCAGGTTAGGAAAGATGTTGAGCTGATGGAAGGTGTCCAGAGAAGGGCAACAAAGCTGGGGAGGGGTCTGGAGCACAGCCCTGGGAGGAGAGGCTGAGGGAGCTGGGGTTGCTTAGCCTGGAGAGGAGGAGGCTCAGGGGAGACCTTCTTGCTCTCTGCAACTCCCTGCAGGGAGGTTGTAGCCAGGTGGGGGTTGGTCTCTTCTCCCAGGCACCCAGCACCAGAACAAGAGGACACAGTCTCAAGCTGTGCCAGGGGAGGTTTAGGCTGGAGGTGAGGAGAAAGTTCTTCACTGAGAAAGTTGTTAGCCATTGGGATGTGCTGCCCAGGGAGGTGGTGGAGTCCCCATCCCTGGAAGTGTTCAAGAGGGGATTGGATGTGGCACTTGGTGCCATGGTCTAGCTGTGAGGTCTGTGGTGCCAGGTTGGACTGGATGATCTTTGAGGTCTCTTCCAACCTTGGTGATTCTGTGATCCCTCCTTGTGTTCCTCCATGAGCATTCTCTTATGAGAGAGGAATTTCAGTGTCAGGCCTTTCAGTGCCAGGAGTTTGAGTGCCAGCAGCACTGTGCAGACACTGCAGTGGCAGAACTCAGCATCCAAAGAAGAACCATTTGGGAAACTGGGAAATGAAGCAACACAAACATCGAAGCAGCTGGCAGCTGAGAGCCAAAAGCACACAGACAAGGAGCTCATCTCAGCCAGGATATATGGAGGCACAGGGAATGGCAAACATTAGGAGGCATAACCTGATGAGCCAGCCTTACAATGCTCCTCACTCAGCTGCTGCAATCTCACCCTGCTCCCCTTTCCTGCACTCCCAGCCATGTGGCAGGAGTTAAGCAACCCTGCAGTAACTGCCTTCTATCTGCAGAGCTGGGAGACTATGCAGAGTAGATTGCTGCCACTGGGGTTATCCTGACAGTGGGGTGTGAGTGCCAGTGGGAAAGCCTCCAGCACAGCAAAAGCTGCAAGATCAACCTTTGATCAGAGCAGCCTGATGCAGCAGGCTGGAAAGCCCAGCTCGGACAGGGAGACAGCTCCCCCCAGGATCCCCTCCCCAGGCCAGCCTGCAGTGCCAGCATCATCTCAGTGTGAGCTTCACACAGGGGCACACTGCCCGTGTGCAGGCTGGAGTAGGCCATGAAGTGAACCTGGGGATGCTCTAGGGACATTACAATCAGCTGCCCTCTCCTTTCTGCTGGCTCCTTGCTCTCCCTCTCTAACCTGTTGAACAGCAGGATGCTCTTTTATCCACAGCTCCAGCTCGGTGCTGATGTGATACCAGAGGGAATGCCCTTTCCCCTTCCAATCACTGCTGCTCTCCAGCATGTCCAAGAGTCCTGCCAATGGGTCCTGCAGTCCTGCAAAGCCCCTCCTGGTTTCTTCCTTGAGCTGGGGAGACACAAAACCACATTGTCACAGACACAAAGCTGAGCGAATCCTGCCCCCCTCCCCCCGGCTGAACACAAAGCTTGGGGTTTTCTCATTTCATCTATTCAGAGAGGTAACTGTTGCTATTCAGCCACCATCCGTGCCTCCAGTGACTTTTCATGTCATTACAGATCCCTTCATGGCTCACTGCCCCTCAAGCCCAATGGGAAAAGCAGCAATTGTCCACACTAATTATCCCATAAAGACAGAGAAGTTGTTCTGTCGGGCAGACAAAGGGGGCTTGGGCCCCGGGGGAGGGGGCAGAATGGCAGCGGGCTGGAGAAAGGGGTGCTAGCAGGAAAAGGGCGACACTGAAGGTGGGTAACCAGCCTCAGAAACCTCCTCATCTTCTGAGAGACCTCCAAGCACCAGAGCACAGAAACTCTCCTCGGGCTCGTAGCGCAACCTGCAGCCCCGAGGGCTCTTGCTGCAGCGCTCCTCGGGGTGACTGCGGTGCTTGGGAGCCCCAAAGCAGCTTGGATTTTACACAGGGGATTCAACAGAAGGAAACAGCAGAGCCCTAGCGCCGCTGCTTTGCCGTCCTGCCTCATCTCCACTCCTCCCCTCCCAAGCCACCTGGGCAGGGAAGTTGGTGTCGGGCAGCTCCCGGCGGCTGCGGGCTGCGGGAAGGGGGCTGGGACATGGGAAAGCTCCACACCATCAATCTCAGGGATCCCTGGGTGATGTGTTTAGAAATGTGAAGGAACTGGACCCTCACTTTGTGAATGTTAATAGGCTACTTACTCCCCATCTGGTAGAAGTGATAAATTAGCAGCACTGAGCAGTATCTTTATGCTGTTTACACCGGGAGTGGTTTCCAGGGAGCTCGGGGGGTTGGCAGGGTGAGGAAGTGGCATCCCTCAGTACCCACCCGGGACCCCTCACCGCCTGCTCCACGCAGCAGCACGGAGCCAGGGGCAAGCAGAGAGCGGCAGGAGTCACCGGGAGTCACCGGGAGTCACCGGGAGCAGCTGCTCGCTTTCTTCCCGGGCTCTAAGCAGGCAGAAGCCCCAAGCTGCTGAGCGCCCCCGGAGCCAGCGCCTGCGGGCGGCGGCCCCGCCAAGGACAACAGCACAGCAGCTGAAGAATGCCATGGAAAACAAAAGGACATCCACGGAAAGCTTGCCAGTGAATGTGTGCTGTTCTCCTCCTCGGCAGGGTTTACTGGAAGACAGCTCTCTGCCGCGGTGCCTCTCATGCCTGCAGAAGCCGCAGTCCCTACCGCTGCTCCTCTCTCACTGGAGTACCAACGGCAGCAGCAAGCAGCTGGGGGCTAACAGAGCTGGGACTCTAGAGAGCAGATTGCTCCCTCTGAGTATTCTTCCCTGTGGCAAGAATTTGCCCTGCTGAAGACAGGGCTGAGGCTCTGCTGTGAGATGCAGCAGAAGGGAAAGGCAAGCTCTGGCCCAACCACAAGCATCCAACCCAACAGCCAAAGGAAAACAAAACAACTTGCCAGCTAAAGCTTTACAAACGGCCTCTTGTCTTTGCTTCCCCCCAGAGCCCCTCTGCAGCACATTCAGACTGAAGGAGAGCTTTCACCACACCATTCAGCTCCTCCTGGGGCTGCAGGCAGCGCCGGGGCGCTGGCAGGATGGGCCCCAGCAGACACCAGGTCCTGTGAGGGCAAAGCGGCCAGAGGCTGAGCATCTCCAAACGCTGAGCCAGCTGCCAGGGGCACAGACTGCTGCTCCCTACACCGAGTTTGACTCTGCACCAGATGGACAAGCAGAGGAAAAGCCTTCCTCAGGACTTCCTGGCAGTCTGGAGGCCTCAGCTGTGGTGTGTGTGAAGGAGGGGAAAGAAAACCAAAGGGAAGGCAAAAACCCCAACCATGAGCGACCTGAGCTCAGAGTGGCAGAGTGCTGGGTGCCTGGCTGGCTCCCCTCCCTGCCAGGGGAGGATTCCTCTCCCTGCCAGGGAAGGATTCCTCTCCAGCCTGTGACTGCCATTCCCATTTCCATGGGTGCCCATGGCAGGGAGTGCTCCTTGGAGGGTTTCTACCCCCTGACAGGTCATGGCACTAGGGAGATTCTGCTGAGGCTCAAACTACACAACTCCATCATCCACTTTTGGTCCCTACTGCACAGCCCAGGGCTGATGCCTCTTGCTCATCCCCAAACTGCCTTTCCTATGTAGGCAATGTTGTCAGACCTCAATGTTGTCAGAGCTCAAGCCATGGGCAGCTGCTCAGGTCACTGATTGGAGACCAGCAGGCTCCAGGCAAGTTAACAGCACAGATTAGTTAATGCACACAGAGTCAGAGGAGCTCCCTGGCATTAAAGGTCAGTTCAGAGATCCATGGAATGGTTTGGGCTGGGAAGGACCAAGGGACCTCAAAGCTCATCCAGTGCCAACCCCCTGCCATGGGCAGGGACACCTCCCACCAGCACAGCTTGCTCAAGGCCTCATCCAGCCTGGCCCCAAACACCTCCAGGCAGGAGGCAGCCACAGCCTCCCTGGGCAGCCTGTGCCAGAGTCTCCCCAGCCTCACTCTCAACAATTTCTTCCTCCTCTCCACTCTCACTCTCCCCTCTCCCAGCTCAAAGCCATTGTTCCTCATCCTGGCACTCCCAGCCCTTGGCCAGAGTCCCTCCCCATCTCTCCTGGAGCCCTTCAGGTACTGGAAGGCTGCTCTGAGGTCTGCCTGGAGCCTTCTCTTCTCCAGGCTGAACAGCCCCAACTCTCCCAGCCTGGCCCCACAGGGGAGGTTCTGCAGCCTCTGATCATCTCTGTGGCCTCCTCTGGAGCCTCTCCAGCAGCTCCAGGTCCTCAGAGCAGACTTCCAGTACCTGAAGGGCTCCTGTGCCCTGCCTCACACAGTGCTGCCTGCAGGCTCAGAGCAGGTTGCTGCCTGTGCCCTGCCTCACACAGTGCTGCCTGCAGGGTGGCTCTGAGGGCAGCTGCAGCTCTGCCAACCACAGGTCCCACCAGGATTAGCCCTCCAGCAGCAGACACTGAATAAGCAGAGCTGCAGGGGTGACCCATGGGCAGCCTGAAGCTTTTCCTCCATCAGTAGGGAAGCTCTGCCCCAGGACACCTCCATGGCAGCCTGCTGAGACCACAGCTGGAGCTCTGGGGCCAGTGCTGGAGCCTCTGTGCCAGGAAGGATCTGGAGGGGCTGGAAGGTGTCCAGAGCAGGGCCAGGAGGAGGAGCAGAGGGCTGGAGCTGCTCTGCTGTGAGCACAGACTGAGAGAGTTGGGGTTGTGCAGTCTAGAGAGGAGAAGGCTCCCAGGAGACCTTCTTGTGGCCTTCCAGGAGCTGCAGGGGGCTGCAAGCAAGCTGGGGAGGGACTTTTGAGGGTGTCAGGGAGGGACAGGACTGGGGGGGATGGAGCAGAACTAGAAATGGGGAGATTGAGATTGGCTGTGAGGAAGAAGTTGTTCCCCAGGAGGGTGGTGAGAGCCTGGCACAGGCTGCCCAGGGAGGTGGTGGAAGCCTCCTGCCTGGAGGTGTTTGCAGCCAGGCTGGAGGTGGCTGTGAGCAACCTGCTGTGGTGTGAGGTGTCCCTGCCCATGGCAGGGGGTTGGGACTGGCTGAGCCTTGAGCTCCTTTCTAGCCCTGCCAGCTCTGGGATTCTCTAAGCTGATGCATGAAATGCTTCTGGTAGTTGTCCAGCTCCCTGACTTAGATGAAGAGCATTTTGCTCCCCATGAGCATCTCCATGTGGAGCCCAGGGGGTGCTGGCTGGGGGCAGAGCAGTGTGGGCAGGCAGTGTGAGCTGTGCTCACCACTCTGAAAGGCAAACCCAAAGCAGATCAGGACAAGGACATCTCTGGGGAACCTTTGCTGCTGTTCTGCTGGGCACAGGCCACCTCTCTGCTGCCTTCAGCCCTCACTGTCTCAGCTGCTAGCAATATCCTGCCCCCATTCCCAAAGAGTCTTCATTTAATGGGCAGGGGAAATGGCTTCAAAGAGGACAAAAGCAACTTTGATTTTGCCCCCTGTGAAATGCAGCCATGTAGAACCTTCAGCTCTTTCATCTGAGCCCCTGAGCTGCCTCACACCACACTCCCCACTCCCTGCAGCAAAGGCAGAGGCTCTTCCCCTGTGTGCTGGAGGGAAGGCCAGTGCAGAGTGGCAGGCCTGACCCAGGGGCTCTGCCTCTGGACATGCTCTGCATGCTGCCAGCAGCTGCAGCAGGGACAGCAGGCTCAGCCTTACCTTCTCCATCTCTTTCTTTGTCCAGAGAAGCTGAAGGGTTTTCAGCAACAGGAGTGGGTCCTGGCCTGGAGGAGGGGGAAGAGAGAGGGAGAGAAGGGGAGGGGGAGAGAAGCAAAACAAAGCAGAGTTACTGGCTGTGCACAGGCAGCCCAGACACACTGGGGCTTTGTTCCTCACAGGAGATGCAGCTACTCCATGCCACTGTGTTTGAAACCACCACCCTCCCAACTGCCACTCAGGATTAGAGTGCTGAAACCCCTGGCTCTGAAAGCCCCACAGAGGAGCAGGCAGAGCAGCAGACCTCATCCATGCTTGGCTTTAACCAAGCAGCCTCCCAGACTGCTGCTGCAGAGCTGGACTGGGGCACTGACAACTAAGCCATGCTGCTGCTGCACAGCAGATCCAGCCCCCAGCCCCCACCTCCTCCTCAGGAGAGCAGAACACTCCTGGAAGAGCATCTCCCAGGGGCTGGGGAGGGGCTGCAGCACTCATTTGGTACTGCAGCACTCATTTGGTACTGCAGCATTTGGTACTGCAGCAGCTCTGGAGTGCTGAGAGCTTCTGTGGCCTTCAGTGATAGGACTGGGGGGAATGGAATGAAGCTGGAGGTGGGGAGATTGAGGCTGGAGGGGAGGAGGAAGTTCTTCCCTATGAGAGTGGTGAAGCCCTGGAATGGGTTGTGCAGGGAGGTGGTTGGGGCCCTGTCCCTGGAGGTGTTTAAGGCCAGGCTGGGTGAGGCTCTGGCCAGCCTGATCTAGTGTGGGGTGTCCCTGCCCATGGCAGGGGGGTTGGAACTGGCTGATCCTTGTGGTCCCTTCCAACCCTGACTGATACTGTGAAGATGTGAGGGGCTGGGGAGATCAACCTCTGTCTGCCTGGCCCTGTGCTGGGGGGCAGGCTGTGCACACTGGGCTGGGAGCAGCCTGATGAGATCTGGGTGAGGAGAGGCTGAACTGCTGCTGGGGTTAGTGGCAGGGCTGGAAAAGAGAGTGATGAAGCACTCCAGGAGCAGAGTGCTTGGACTTTTCCCTCTTACTTTTCACCTACTTCCCTGAGCCCCTGGCCTCAGCAGTGATCCTCTATCTCCTCTTGTTTTTCACAGCAGCGTTGTTTGACACATCCAAGTGCCAGGGGCTGCACTTTGGCCACAGCAACCCCAGGCAGTGCTACAGGCTGGGGGCAGAGTGGCTGAGAGCAGCCAGGCAGAGAGGGACCTGGGGGTAGTGGTTGATGGTAGGCTGAACATGAGCCTGCAGTGTGCCCAGGCAGCCAAGAGGGCCAATGGCAACCTGGCCTGCATCAGGAAGAGTGTGGCCAGCAGGAGCAGAGAGCTCATCCTGCCGGGTGCTCAGCACTGCTGAGGCTGCACCTGGAGTCCTGTGTCCAGTTCTGGGCTCCTCAGGTCAAGAAGGACATTGAGAGACTTGAAGGTGTCCAGAGAAGGGCAAGGAGGCTGGGGAGGGTCTGGAGCACAGCCCTGTGAGGAGAGGCTGAGGGAGCTGGGGTTGCTTAGCCTGGAGAAGAGGAGGCTCAGGGGAGACCTTCTTGCTCTCTGCAACTCCCTGCAGGGAGGTTGTAGCCAGGTGGGGGTTGGTCTCTTCTCCCAGGCAGCCAGCACCAGAACAAGAGGACACAGTCTCAAGCTGTGCCAAGGGAGGTTTAGGCTGGAGGTGAGGAGAAAGTTCTTCCCAGCAAGAGAGATTGGCCTTTGGGATGTGCTGCCCAGGGAGGTGGTGGAGTCCCCATCCCTGGAGGTGTTCAGGAGGAGACTTGATAGGGTGCTTGGTGCCATGGGTTAGTTGATTAGGTGGTGTTGGATGATAGGTTGGACTGGATGATCTTGAAGGTCTCTTCCAACCTGGTCTATTCTATTCTATTCTATTCTATTCTATTCTATTCTATTCTATTCTATTCTATTCTATTCTATCATCCCACTGTTCCCCATCCCAGCATCTCTGAACCAAATGTTCAGGAATGCTTGACTATCAGGCAGCAACATTTGGACTCACAGCTTTGCAGACTGCACTGGGCTGGGAGGGAGCCTCAAAGCTCATCCTGCCCAACCCCCCTGCAGGCAGCAGGGACAGCTCCAGCCACAGCAGGCTGCACAGGACCACAGCAAGTCTGAGCTTGAATGTCTGCAGGGACAGAGCCTCAACCACCTCCTCCCTGGGCAGCCTGTGCCAGGCTCTCCCCAGCCTCACTGTGCAGAACTTCCTCCTGATGTCCAACCTGACTCTGCCCTGCTCCACTTTCAAACCATTGCCTCTCCTCCTATCCCCACAGCCCCTTCTGAACAGTCCCTCCCCAGCCTGCCTGCAGCCCCCCTGCAGATACTGAGATGCAGCTCTGAGGTCTGCCTGCAGCCTTCTCTTCTCCAGGCTGAACTCTCCCAGCCTGTCCCCACAGCAGAGGTTCTCCAGCCTCTGATCATCTCTGTGGCCTCTTCTGGACCCACTCCAGCAGCTCCAGGTCCCACAGCTGGACCCAGCCCTGCAGGTGAGGTCTCCCCAGAGCAGAGCAGAGGGGCAGGATCCTCTCTCTCCATCTCTGGCAATGGGCACTGGCAGCCCAGAAGGCCAAGGGCAGCCTTTGGGCTGCCCTTGGCCTTCTGGGCTGCCAGTGCCCATTGCTGGTTGTTGTCCAGGAGTGGGAGCAGAGCTGTTCAGCAGCTGTCTGCAGCTCACACCAAGAGCCTGCTCACTGTGCCAGGGAGCACCACCACCTTCACTTGGATGCTGCAGAGACTGAGCAGTCCCTCCCCAGCCTGCAGATATTGAAAGGCAGCTCTGAGGTCTCCCCTGGAGCCTTCTCCTCTCCAGGCTGCACAGCCCCAGCTCTCCCAGCCTGTCCTCACAGCAGAGGTGCTGCAGCCTCCTGATCAACTTTGTGGTCTCCCCTGGCCCCCCTCCATCAGGCCTGTGTCCCCTCCTGTGCAGCTGGGTTTCATCCCCAGGCCCTTCCTAGGAAGCCATGACTCAGAATGCTCTGAGTACTGCATGTGAGGAATGCAGGATGCTGCTCAGATGTGAAGGATCAATGCAGAGAGATCTGAATGAGCTCTCCAGAACCACTCCTTGGATATTCAGGGCACCTCCCAAAGGGAAACCCTTCAACCACAAAGGAAAGAGCCTTTCATTCACCTTCTGCCTTCCACACTTCCCCCACAGCTCATCTCCAGAGCCTGGATTTCTGGCTCAGCCTTCAGTCTCACTTTGTACTTCAGGTCATGCTTCAGCTGTGCCTCCTCCAGCTCAGCTCTGCAGCCCTGCCCTTAGGAAGCACTTGAAGCAGTGAGGTGATTCCTGGCTGAGCCCCAGCAGGGTCCTGCTCCCACCCACCCAGCCCTGGGACACAGCAGCCAAGTGGAAAATGCCACAGTGAGAACTCACAGCCCAGGGCTTCCACAGAATCACAGAATCACCAAGTTGGAAGAGACCTCAGAGATCATCCAGTCCCAGCTGTCACCTAACACCTCATGACTAAACCATGGCTCCAAGTGCCACATCCAATCCCCTCTGGAACACCTCCAGGGATGGGGACTCCACCACCTCCCTGGGCAGCACATTCCAAAGGCCAATTACTCTTTCTCCTCACCTCCAGCCTAAACTTCCCCTGGCGCAGCTTGAGACTGTGTCCTCTTGTTCTGGTGCTGCTTGCCTGGGAGAAGAGACCAACCCCCTCCTAGGGGTTTTGGTTTCTTGTGCATCTCCCTGGCTCAGTTTTGCCCATTGCCCATTGATGAAACACCCAGGTGTCAAAACTATCAGAGAACAGCACGCTTTCCAGAAAGAGCTGCAGGTAAAATACCTCTGAAGAAACTAAACCCAGACAAATGGAGACAGCTCTCACTGAGCTTACTGTCTCCCCTGAGCCTCCTCTTCTCCAGGCTAAGCAACCCCAGCTCCCTCAGCCTCTCCTCACAGGGCTGTGCTCCAGACCCCTCCCCAGCTTTCTTGCCCTTCTCTGGACACCTTCAAGTCTCTCAATGTCCTTCTTGACCTGAGGAGCCCAGAACTGGACACAGGACTCAAGGTGTGGCCTCAGCAGTGCTGAGCACAGGGCACAAGGACTTCCCTGCTGCTGCTGGCCACACTCTTCCTGCTGCAGGCCAGGATGCCCTTGGCCTTCTTGCCCCCCTGGGCACACTGCTGGCTCATGTTCAGGCAGCTGTCAATCAGCATCCCCAGGTCCCTCTCTGCCTGGCTGCTCTCAGCCACTCTGCCCCCAGCCTGTAGCTCTGCCTGGGGTTGTTGTGGCCAAAGTGCAGCCCCTGGCACTTGGACTTGTTGAATGCCATCCTGTTGGCCTCTGCCCATCTGTCCAGCCTGTCCAGGTCCCTCTGCAGAGCCCTTCAGCCCTCTTACTGATCAACTCCTTCCCCCAGCTTGCTGTCAACTTCCCTCTCCCCTCTGGCTGCTCTGAGGTCTCCCTCTCTCCCAACACTGCCTGCTCTCAGCTACTGCCTCTGCTCTGCAAAAGGAAAAGTCTCCCTTTAAAAGGACAGGGAAGAAATTGCAGGTCCCAGTTGTGCAGCAGCCAGCAGAGCTCAGCCTGTGTGTGAATGCCTGGACATGGCTCTGGCCTGGCTCTGCTCCTGGCCTGGCTCCCAAGGAAACTCAGACACACACAGAACAAGGGAAGAAGGGAGAGCCTGCAGCCCAGAGTGTAACCAAATCCACTGCAAATCTGGAGTGTGATTAATGCAGGGAAGGAGCTGGAATGAGGCAGGAAATGAGCAGTTAGGAGAGCAGAGCTGCAGCTCAGATGCAGCCAGTAACTCAGCCTGTTCAAAAGCTCTCTGAGCCTCCAGCAAACAAAACAATCCCTCTGCTGCCAGGGCTTTTCCCTACCTCACCTCCCTGTCACTGAAACCTGACCTCACCACTGCTCCAGCCCACAGCCTCATGGAAACCCTCTCTGCTGGCAGCCCTCAGCAGCTCAGCCTGTGGCCCACATGGCACTGAGCAAGCAGCAGTGAGGAGGAAACAACCTGCCCCTGCTCCACAGCCTGGGGGTGAAGGCACCCACCCTGAACTTACCCCATGGGGGACAACAAGGCCCAGGGCAAGGGCCTGCAGCTGGGGCAGGGAAATCCCAGGCACAGAGCCAGGCTGGGAGAGGAGTGGCTGAGAGCAGCCTGCAGGAGAAGGCCTTGGGGGTGTCAGCTGGTGACAACCTGCCCAGGAGCCAGCAGTGGTCCCTGGCAGCCCAGAGCCAGCTGAGTGCTGAGCTGCAGCCAGAGCAGGGAGAGCAGCAGCACAGGGAGGGGATTCTGCCCCTCTGCTCTGCTCTGCTCAGCCCCCACCTGCAGCACTGCCTCCAGCTCTGAGCCCCCAGCACAAGAAGGACCTGGAGCTGCTGGAGAGGCTCCAGAGGAGGCCACAGAGATGATCAGAGGCTGCAGACCCTCCCCTGTGGGGCCAGGCTGGGAGAGCTGGGGCTGTGCAGCCTGGAGAAGAGAAGGCTCCAGGCAGACCTCAGAGCAGCCTTCCAGCACCTGAAGGGCTCCAGGAGAGCTGGGGAGGGACTCTGGCCAAGGGCTGGGAGTGCCAGGCTGAGGAACAATGGCTTTGAGCTGGGAGAGGAGAGACTGAGAGTGGAGAGGAGGAAGAAGAAATGGTTGAGAGTGAGGCTGGGGAGACTCTGGCACAGGCTGCCCAGGGAGGCTGTGGCTGCCTCCTGCCTGGAGGTGTTCAGGGCCAGGCTGGATGAGGCCTTGAGCAAGCTGGGCTGGGGGGAGGTGTCCCTGCCCATGGCAGGGGGCTGGAGCTGGCTGAGCTTTGAGTTCCCTTCCAAGCCAACCCATTGTGTGGTTCTGTGACCTCCATGGCCTGTCCTGTGGTGGTGCTGAGCCCCACTGCTGGGCAAGGAGGCCAGCACTGAACAGCTGGACCAGAAGGTCTCCATGAGAGGACAACCACATCCTCCTGCATGACCTGCCCCAAAGCCTCTGCTGTCTGCTCTGTTGGGGCAGAAGAAAGAGGCAATTCCCACTCAGTTTTCCAGGGTGGGGACTGAAGGAGAGCAAACCCTGAAGTGCTGATGGTGCTGCCCTGGTGTCAGGACAGTGCTGCTCCCTGCCCTGCCTGGGAAAGCCTTGGAGGTATCTCAGGATGAAACAGTTATAGTATCACAGTATCACAGTATGAGTCAGGGTTGGAAGGGACCACAAGGATCATCCAGTCCCAACCCCCCTGCCATGGGCAGGGACACCCCACACTAGATCAGCCTGGCCAGAGCCTCAGCCACCTCCAGGGACAGGGCCCCAACCACCTCCCTGCACAACCCATGCCAGGGCTTCACCACTCTCATGGGGAAGAACTTCCTCCTCCCCTCCAGCCTCAATCTCCCCACCTCCAGCTTCATTCCATTCCCCCTAGTCCTATCACTGCCTGAGATCCTGAGCAGTCCCTCCCCAGCCTTCCTGGAGCCCCCTTCAGATCCTGGAAGGCCACAATGAGGTCACCTGGGAGCCTTCTCTTCTCCAGACTGAACAGCCCCAACTCCTTCAGTCTGTGCTCACAGCAGAGCAGCTCCAGCCCTCTGCTCATCCTCCTGGCCCTGCTCTGGACACCTTCCAGCACCTCCAGATCCCTCTTGCCATAGGGTCTCCAGGACTGGAGGCAGGACTCCAGGTGGGGTCTCACCTGAGCACAACAAGGTCACCCACAGGCACTCACTGCTGGAGCCAAGCAGGACCCAGAGAACAAGGCTCAGGCTCAGGCTCAGGCTCAGGCTTTGGCCTGGTCCCACCTGAGAGGAGAGACTGCAGCTCATGTTGGATCAGCTGCTGTGCCTAAGTCTCCTCCAGCAAGAGCAGAAGATGTAAATCCTGGAATCAGAGAGTGGTGTGGACTGGGAGGCACCTTCAGAGCCAACCCCTGCAGCAGGCAGGGACAGCTGCAGCTGCAGCAGGGTTCTCAGAGCCCCAAACCTGCAGTGTGCCAGGGCTGGGGCAGCTCTCACCTCTCTGGGCAGCCTGGGCCAGGCTCTCACTGTGTGCCAGGGCTGGGGCAGCTCTCACCTCTCTGGGCAGCCTGGGCCAGGCTCTCACAGTGTGCCAGGGATGGGGCAGCTCTCACCTCTCTGGGCAGCCTGGGCCAGGCTCTCACAGTGTGCCAGGGATGGGGCAGCCCTCACCTCTCTGGGCAGCCTGGGCCAGGCTCTCACTGTGTGCCAGCCATGGGGCAGCTCTCACATCTCTGGGCAGCCTGGCACAGGCTCTCACTGTGTGCCAGCCATGGGGCAGCTCTCACCTCTCTGGGCAGCCTGGGCCAGGCTCTCACTGTGTGCCAGGGATGGGGCAGCTCTCACCTCTCTGGGCAGCCTGGGCCAGGCTCTCACTGTGTGCCAGCCATGGGGCAGCTCTCACCTCTCTGGGCAGCCTGGGCCAGGCTCTCACTGTGTGCCAGCCATGGGGCAGCTCTCACCTCTCTGGGCAGCCTGGGCCAGGCTCTCACTGTGTGCCAGGCCTGGGGCAGCTCTCACCTCTCTGGGCAGCCTGGGCCAGGCTCTCACTGTGTGCCAGCCAGGGGGCAGCTCTCACCTCTCTGGGCAGCCTGGGCCAGGCTCTCACTGTGTGCCAGCCATGGGGCAGCTCTCACCTCTCTGGGCAGCCTGGGCCAGGCTCTCACTGTGTGCCAGCCATGGGGCAGCTCTCACCTCTCTGGGCAGCCTGGGCCAGGCTCTCACTGTGTGCCAGGCCTGGGGCAGCTCTCACCTCTCTGGGCAGCCTGGGCCAGGCTCTCACTGTGTGCCAGCCAGGGGGCAGCTCTCGCCTCTCTGGGCAGCCTGGGCCAGGCTCTCACTGTGTGCCAGGGCTGGGGCAGCTCTCACCTCTCTGGGCAGCCTGGCACAGGCTCTCACCACCCTCAGGAGCAAACATTTCTCCCTTCTCTCCAGTCTGAATCTCCCCCTTTGAGTTTAAAGCATCCCCCCCTGGCCATTCACAACAGGCCCTGCTCAAAACATTGTCCACAGCTTTCTTTTAAGGTCCAGATGGTTTTGGCTCCTGAAAGAAAGGAACAAGTCATCTCTTCTGCCTCCTGCAGTTCCTCCTGGGGGAACTGACCTCCTGATGGCTCTGCTGGCACCCCTCAAGAGTGGCAAACTGTCTTTGGCAGGGACACTGCAGCAGCACTGCTGTGTTCCCATTGGAATTCCAAGTTGGGTCCTGCTCAGGCACACACCAGAAGGAGCCAGAGAAGCAGCAGGAACCAGAAGGAATCCAGGAAGCAGTCTGGATTCCTGGAAATCCAGGGAAAAGGACAGGACCTTACAAGGAGCCTGCTAAGGCTTCCAGGGCAAAGCTGGGAGGGCAGAGGATTGCTCAACAGAAAAGGGAGGAAAGAAGCAGCACAAAGGCAAGGAAACAAAGCAGGGGCAGTGGGACACAAATGGACAGAACTGAGCCACATGAGCAGCTGAGCTCAGCTCAGGGGACAAGGACAGGAGAGGCTGCAGGGACCTCCAGACCCTGCAGCATGAGCAGAAGCAGCAACTGCTCAGATGCACAACGTAGAAGAGCAACAGGAGAGAGCCTGCAAAAGCAAGGGCCGGTCCCAGGGCCCAGAAAAGCACCTTCAGGGGTCCCACCAGCACCACCCAAACCTCCAAGCTCAGTTCTGCACAGACTTTCATGGGATGAAGACTTCCAGCTGTTAGCAATGGTCACTCCATGAGCAAAGCAACCACAGCAGTGATGAGAGCACAGGGAAGAGCTTGAAAGCCCAGAGTGCCAGGAGGAAGAGAGAGCAGCAGCTCCTGGGGCTCCCAGCCCAGAGTGCCAGGAGGGAGAGTGTCCAGTTCTGGGCCCCTCAGTTCAAGAAGGACATTGAGAGACTTGAAGGTGTCCAGAGAAGGGCAAGAAAGCTGGGGAGGGGTCTGGAGCACAGCCCTGTGAGGAGAGGCTGAGGGAGCTGGGGCTGCTTAGCCTGGAGAAGAGGAGGCTCAGGGGAGACCTTCTTGCTCTCTCCAACTCCCTGCAGGGAGGTTGTAGCCAGGTGGGGGTTGGGCTCTTCTTCCAGGCACCCAGCAGCAGAACAAGAGGCCACAGTCTCAAGCTGTGCCAGGGGAGGTTTAGGCTGGAGATGAGGAGAAAGTTCTTCACTGAGAGAGTTGTTAGCCACTGGGATGTGCTGCCCAGGGAGGTGGTGGAGTCCCCATCCCTGGAGGTGTTCAGGAGGGGATTGGATGTGGCACTTGGTGCCATGGTTTAGTCATGAGGTCTGTGGTGCCAGCTCAGACTCGATGATCATTGAGGTCTCTTCCAACCTTGGTGAGACTGTGAGACTGTGAGAGCAGCAGCAGCTGCTGCTACCCCCAGCTCTAAGCAGCCAAGAAGGGCCAGGTCTGCCCTGCTGGAGAGGCCAAGGTTCATAGAACCAAGAGATTCATAGATTCACAGAATGGTTGGGTTGGAAGGGACCTTGAAGATCATCCAGCTCCAACCCCCTGCCATGGGCAGGGACACCTTCCCCCAGCCCAGCTTGCTCAAGGCCTCATCCAGCCTGGCCTGAAACACCTCCAGGCAGGAGGCAGCCACAGCCTCCCTGGGCAGCCTGTGCCAGAGTCTCCCCAGCCTCACTCTCAACAATTCCTTCCTCCTCTCCACTCTCAGTCTCTCCTCTCCCAGCTCAAAGCCATTGTTCCTCAGCCTGGCACTCCCAGCCCTTGGCCAGAGTCCCTCCCCAGCTCTCCTGGAGCCCTTCAGCTCCTGGAAGTGGCTCTGAGGTCTGCCTGGAGCCTTCTCTTCTGCAGGCTGCACAGCCCCAACTCTCCCAGCCTGGCCCCACAGGGGAGGGTCTGCAGCCTCTGCTCATCTCTGTGGCCTCCTCTGGAGCCTCTCCAGCAGCTCCAGGTCCTTCTTGTGCTGGGGGCCCCAGAGCTGGAGGCAGTGCTGCAGGTGGGGGCTGAGCAGAGCAGAGCAGAGGGGCAGAATCCCCTCCCTGTGCTGCTGCTCTCCCTGCTCTGGCTGCAGCTCAGCACTCAGCTGGCTCTGGGCTGCCAGGAACCACTGCTGGCTCCTGGGGGGATGTGCCCTGTGCAGCTGATCCCATCCAGCTCCTAGATCAAGCTCAAAGGGGAATTGCTGCTGCCACAGAGGAGGCTGCAAGCCACAGGATCCCTGGCAAAGCTTCCCCAGGTGAAGGTTTTTGCACTTGGGTGAAACTCTCAGAGGGACACATCTGCAACCTCTCCATCAAGACACAACTGACCTTGACAGCCTCCCCACACAGCCTGTTCCTGGCTTCAGGCTGCTGACATCAATGCATTTCCTTTCAGCATTTGTCATTCTGAGAATGGATTTCCTCTGCCCTGAGCCTGGTACCAGGCCTGGAGCAGCTGCTGCTAAATCTCAGCTCTTCCCCTGCCCAGGAGCTGTGGTTGCCTCTCAAAACCAGCCAGACCACAAGGCTGAAGGCTTTGAGGCAGCAAAGTGCCTCTGAGGAAAGGCATCAACTACCTTCTGTTCTCTCTGCCTGCAGACATCACTCAGCCTGCTGTCAGCATGGCCCAAGCACTGCCTGAGGGCTGCAGAGGTGAGCAGGAGGGTTTGCTGATGCCTCCTTGCAACACTCTGCTGCTGCACCCTTCACTGCTGCTGCATCCTTCACCTCTGCTGCATCCTTCACTGCTGCTGCACCCTTCACTGCTGCTGCTGCACCCTTCACTGCTGCTGCATCCTTCACTGCTGCTGCTGCACCCTTCACTGCTGCTGCTGCACCCTTCACTGCTGCTGCTGCACCCTTCACTGCTGCTGCTGCACCCTTCACTGCTGCTGCATCCTTCACTGCTGCTGCTGCACCCTTCACTGCTGCTGCTGCACCCTTCAATGCTGCTGCATCCTTCACTGCTGCTGCTGCATCCTTCACTGCTGCTGCATCCTTCACTGCTGCTGCTGCACCCTTCACTGCTGCTGCTGCACCCTTCACTGCTGCTGCATCCTTCACTGCTGCTGCTGCACCCTTCACTGCTGCTGCTGCACCCTTCACTGCTGCTGCTGCATCCTTCACTGCTGCTGCTGCATCCTTCACTGCTGCTGCACCCTTCACTGCTGCTGCTCCCTTCACTGCTGCTGCACCCTTCACTGCTGCTGCATCCTTCACTGCTGCTACATCCTTCACTGCTGCTGCTGCACCCTTCACTGCTGCAGCTGCACCCTTCACTGCTGCTGCACCCTTCACTGCTGCTGCACCCTTCACTGCTGCTGCTACACCCTTCACTGCTGCTGCACCCTTCACTGCTGCTGCACCCTTCACTGCTGCTGCACCCTTCACTGCTGCTGCTACACCCTTCACTGCTGCTGCACCCTTCACTGCTGCTGCACCCTTCACTGCTGCTGCTGCACCCTTCACTGCTGCTGCTGCATCCTTCACTGCTGCAGCTGCACCCTTCCCTGCTGCTGCATCCTTCCCTGCTGCTGCTGCACCCTTCCCTGCTGCTGCTGCATCCTTCACTGCTGCTGCATCCTTCCCTGCTGCTGCTGCATCCTTCACTGCTGCTGCATCCTTCAATGCTGCTGCACCCTTCACTGCTGCTGCACCCTTCCCTGCTGCTGCTGCATCCTTCACTGCTGCTGCTGCACCCTTCACTGCTGCTGCTGCACCCTTCACTGCTGCTGCACCCTACCCTGCTGCTGCTGCATCCTTCACTGCTGCAGCTGCACCCTTCCCTGCTGCTGCATCCTTCCCTGCTGCTGCTGCACCCTTCCCTGCTGCTGCTGCATCCTTCACTGCTGCTGCATCCTTCCCTGCTGCTGCTGCATCCTTCACTGCTGCTGCATCCTTCAATGCTGCTGCACCCTTCACTGCTGCTGCACCCTTCCCTGCTGCTGCTGCATCCTTCACTGCTGCTGCTGCACCCTTCACTGCTGCTGCTGCATCCTTCACTGCTGCAGCTGCACCTTCCCTGCTGCTGCATCCTTCCCTGCTGCTGCTGCACCCTTCCCTGCTGCTGCTGCATCCTTCACTGCTGCTGCTGCACCCTTCACTGCTGCTGCTGCATCCTTCACTGATGCTGCACCCTTCACTGCTGCTGCTGCACCCTTCACTGCTGCTGCATCCTTCACTGCTGCTGCACCCTTCACTGCTGCTGCTGCACCCTTCACTGCTGATGCACACTTCAATGCTGCTGCCTCCTTGCACCCTTCACTGCTGCTGCTGCATCCTTCACTGCTGCTGCCTCCTTGCACCCTTCATTGCTGCTGCTGCACCTTTCCTGCTGCTGCATCCTTCCCTGCTGCTGCTGCATCCTTCCCTGCTGCTGCTGCATCCTTCCCTGCTGCTGCCTCCTTGCACCATTCACTGCTGCTGCTGCACCTTCCCTGCTGCTGCATCCTTCCCTGCTGCTGCTGCATCCTTCCCTGCTGCTGCTGCGTCCTTCACTGCTGCTGCTGCACCTTCCCTGCTGCTGCACCCTTCACTGCTGCTGCTGCACCTTCCCTGCTGCTGCATCCTTCCCTGCTGCTGCTGCACCCTTCACTGCTGCTGCTGCATCCTTCACTGCTGCTGCATCCTTCACTGCTGCTGCTGCGTCCTTCACTGCTGCTGCTGCACCCTTCACTGCTGCTGCTGCATCCTTCACTGCTGCTGCACCTTCCCTGCTGCTGCATCCTTCACTGCTGCAACTGAACCCTTCACTGCTGCTGCACCCTTCACTGCTGCTGCTGCATCCTTCACTGCTGCAGCTGCACCCTTCACTGCTGCTGCATCCTTCACTGCTGCAGCTGCACCCTTCCCTGCTGCTGCTGCACCCTTCACTGCTGCTGCTGCATCCTTCACTGCTGCTGCTGCATCCTTCACTGCTGCTGCACCTTCCCTGCTGCTGCACCCTTCACTGCTGCAGCTGCACCCTTCACTGCTGCTGCTGCACCCTTCACTGCTGCTGCTGCATCCTTCACTGCTGCTGCACCTTCCCTGCTGCTGCATCCTTCACTGCTGCAACTGAACCCTTCACTGCTGCTGCACCCTTCACTGCTGCTGCTGCATCCTTCACTGCTGCAGCTGCACCCTTCACTGCTGCTGCATCCTTCACTGCTGCAGCTGCACCCTTCCCTGCTGCTGCATCCTTCCCTGCTGCTGCTGCACCCTTCCCTGCTGCTGCTGCATCCTTCACTGCTGCTGCATCCTTCACTGCTGCTGCATCCTTCACTGCTGCTGCATCCTTCACTGCTGCTGCACCCTTCACTGCTGCTGCTGCATCCTTCACTGCTGCTGCTGCACCCTTCACTGCTGCTGCTGCACCCTTCACTGCTGCTGCACCCTTCACTGCTGCTGCATCCTTCACTGCTGCTGCACCCTTCACTGCTGCTGCATCCTTCACTGCTGCTGCACCCTTCACTGCTGCTGCATCCTTCCCTGCTGCTGCTGCATCCTTCACTGCTGCTGCTGCACCCTTCACTGCTGCTGCATCCTTCACTGCTGCAGCTGCACCCTTCACTGCTGCTGTTGCACCTTTCACTGCTGCTGCACCCTTCACTGCTGCTGCACCCTTCACTGCTGCTGCACCCTTCACTGCTGCTGCTGCACCCTTCACTGCTGCTGCTGCACCCTTCACTGCTGCTGCACCCTTCACTACTGCTGCTGCACCCTTCACTACTGCTGCTGCACCCTTCACTGCTGCTGCCTCCTTGCACCCTTCACTGCTGCTGCTGCACCTTCACTGCTGCTGCATCCTTCCCTGCTGCTGCTGCACCCTTCACTGCTGCTGCTGCACCCTTCACTGCTGCTGCACCCTTCACTGCTGCTGATGCACCCTTCACTGCTGCTGCTGCATCCTTCACTGCTGCTGCACCCTTCACTGCTGCTGCAGCACCCTTCACTGCTGCTGTTGCACCTTTCACTGCTGCTGCACCCTTCACTGCTGCTGCTGCACCCTTCACTGCTGCTGCATCCTTCACTGCTGCTGCACCCTTCACTGCTGCTGATGCACCCTTCACTGCTGCTGCTGCACCCTTCACTGCTGCTGCACCCTTCACTGCTGCTGCAGCACCCTTCACTGCTGCTGTTGCACCTTTCACTGCTGCTGCACCCTTCACTGCTGCTGCTGCACCCTTCACTGCTGCTGCATCCTTCACTGCTGCTGCACCCTTCACTGCTGCTGCACCCTACACTGCTGCTGCACCCTTCACTGCTGCTGCACCCTTCACTGCTGCTGCATCCTTCCCTGCTGCTGCATCCTTCACTGCTGCTGCACCCTCCACTGCTGCTGCTGCATCCTTCCCTGCTGCTGCTGCATCCTTCCCTGCTGCTGCACCCTTCACTGCTGCTGCTGCACCCTTCACTGCTGCTGCACCCTTCACTGCTGCTGATGCACCCTTCACTGCTGCTGATGCACCCTTCACTGCTGCTGCACCCTTCACTGCTGCTGCATCCTTCACTGCTGCTGCACCCTCCACTGCTGCTGCTGCACCCTTCCCTGCTGCTGCTGCATCCTTCACTGCTGCTGCCTCCTTGCACCCTTCCCTGCTGCTGCTGCACCTTCCCTGCTGCTGCATCCTTCCCTGCTGCTGCTGCACCCTTCACTGCTGCTGCATCCTTCCCTGATGCTGCTGCACCCTTCACTGCTGCTGCACCCTTCACTGCTGCTGATGCATACTTCACTGCTGCTGCATCCTTCACTGCTGCTGCTGCACCCTTCACTGCTGCTGCACCCTTCACTGCTGCTGCTGCATCCTTCACTGCTGCTGCTGCACCTTCCCTGCCGCTGCACCTTCCCTGCTGCTGCATCCTTCCCTGCTGCTGCTGCACCCTTCACTGCTGCTGCATCCTTCACTGCTGCTGCATCCTTCACTGCTGCTGCTGCACCCTTCACTGCTGCTGCTGCACCCTTCACTGCTGCTGCTGCACCCTTCACTGCTGCTGCTGCATCCTTCACTGCTGCTGCACCCTTCACTGCTGCTGCTGCACCCTTCCCTGCTGCTGCTGCACCCTTCACTGCTGCTGCTGCATCCTTCACTGCTGCTGCACCCTTCACTGCTGCTGCACCCTTCCCTGCTGCTGCTGCATCCTTCACTGCTGCTGCCTCCTTGCACCCTTCCCTGCTGCTGCTGCACCTTCCCTGCTGCTGCATCCTTCCCTGCTGCTGCTGCACCCTTCACTGCTGCTGCACCCTTCACTGCTGCTGCTGCATCCTTCACTGCTGCTGCTGCATCCTTCACTGCTGCTGCTGCACCTTCCCTGCTGCTGCAGCTTCCCTGCTGCTGCATCCTTCCCTGCTGCTGCTGCACCCTTCCCTGCTGCTGCTGCACCCTTCACTGCTGCTGCACCCTTCACTGCTGCTGCTGCACCCTTCACTGCTGCTGCATCCTTCACTGCTGATGCTGCACCCTTCACTGCTGCTGCATCCTTCACTGCTGCTGCTGCATCCTTTACTGCTGCTGCACCCTTCACTGCTGCTGCTGCATCCTTCACTGCTGCTGCTGCACCCTTCACTGCTGCTGCTGCATCCTTCACCTCTGCTGCATCCTTCACTGCTGCTGCTGCACCCTTCACTGCTGCTGCTGCATCCTTCACTGCTGCTGCTGCACCCTTCACTGCTGCTGCTGCACCCTTCACTGCTGCTGCTGCACCCTTCACTGCTGCTGCATCCTTCACTGCTGCTGCATCCTTCACTGCTGCTGCACCCTTCACTGCTGCTGCATCCTTCACTGCTGCTGCATCCTTCACTGCTGCTGCTGCATCCTTTACTGCTGCTGCATCCTTCACCTCTGCTGCATCCTTCACTGCTGCTTCTGCAAGGCCCTGGCAAGAGGAAGCCACCTTCTGAGCAAGGCTTCTCCTGTCTCTCACATGGGGAAAGTCAAACCCCCAACCCCACAGGAGGAATTCACCTGTGAAAAAAAGATCTCTTTGTGGCAAAACTCCCTGCAGGGAGGCTGCAGCCAGGTGGGCAGCCCCAGCAGCTTTTCACTCACAACACTTTCAGATGCTGCCTCTCCAAGCAAATGCAACCAAAACCTTTGCCAGGTCCTCCAGAGGACTTGCCAGGGTGCAGCCCTTGGGGGGTGATGCAGGGCAGGGAGGCTCCCTGTGGGCTGAGCAGGCTGCAGGGCTGTGCTGCTGGCCGGGCAGGGCAAGGGGGCTGCCTGGGGACCAGGCTGCCTGAGGCACAGCTCCTACAATTGCCCTCTTCCTGTCCTGTGGCAGCAGAACAACAGGATGTGGAGAGGTGTTTAGCTGAGGGCAGGAGATAAGGCAGCTCCCTGACATTTCCACCAGCAGCAGCTTTAGCAAACAAGATCTTAGAGATCTGCTGTGAGGCAAACAGCTCTGAACTCCCACTGCTGCCTGTGCTGGAACTGTGCATGGCAAGAGGCCTCAGCAGCAGGAAGCAGCTGAGGAGCTGCTCTGTGAGCCATGAACACCAAGGGGAAGTCTCTTCATAGTTTCATAGTTTCATTCAGGGTTGGAAGGGACCACAAAGATCATCTAGTTCCAACCCCCCTGCCATGGCAGGGACACCCCACACTAGATCAGGCTGGACAGACCCTCATCCAGCCTGGTCTTCAGAGCTGGAGCAGAGACAAAGAGCTCAGCCTGCAGCACCCTTGCCCCCTGAAACAGCCAGTTCAGCTCAGCACCACCCAGGCTGGGCTCAGGGACCCTTCTCACCAGGAGCAGGACACAGAGGGTGGCTAGCAGCAGGATGGAGACTCCCTGCTCCCAGGGAGTTTCATGGAGCAGACAAGGGCTGATGGGGACAAGTCTCTGCTGGGGGCATTGCTGCTGGACTCTAGAACATGTTTCCCATGAGAGCAGCTGGAGATTGGGATCCTGGGATGGGCTGGGTTGGAAGGGAGCTCCAGAGCTCACCCAGTCCAAGCCCTGCACTCAGCAGGGACATCCTCCACTGCAGCAGGTTGTCCAGAGCCCTGTTCAGCCTCACCTTGGTGCTGTGATTCAGCAGGAAGGATGTGGTGGCTAAGGCTGTGGGCTGGGATTGGGGGGGCACGGGTTCTGTTCCCAACTCTACCACAAGCCAAACATGCAGAGGGGAAGGGCAGGGAGGAGGGGGAGGAGCGGAGCGGGGCAGGAGCGCGGGGAGCGCTGCCGGGGCGGCGGGGGCTGCGCTGGGCTCTGCCGCCTCACCGGGGCAGCAGGCCTGGGGGCTCCTCTCTCTGCAGCTGCAAGAGAGCCAAGCCTGACCTCTGCCAGGAGCCCAGAGGTTGTTTTCACGGCCTGGTGTCTGAATTTGGCAGTGTCCTGTGGCTGCCTTCCTTCCCCACTCCAGCGCTCAGTCCTTGACCTTCAGGCACTGTGCTGTGGCTCCCGCACCAAGCACTCAGCTCCTCCACTGCCTTGCTGAGCTTCACACAGGGGCAGCTTCCCACAGCCTGCCACTAACACTGCAGTGTCTTTCTTTTGGTGAAGTGGAAGTGGCTCAGTTGGTAGTGCATCAGACCCTTAATGGGAAGGTCATGAGTTCAAGCCTGCAGTGGGCAGCAGTGTCCTCCCTACTCTAGTCATGAGGTCTGTGGTGACAGGTTGGACTCGATGATCTTTGAGGTCTCTTCCAACCTTAGTGATACTGAATACTGAATCTCCAGGGCTGGAGCCTCAGCCACCTCCCTGGGCAACCTGCTGCAGTGTTCCAGCAGCCTCCTGGGGCAGAACTTGTTCCTCACATCCGATCTCAGTCTGCTCTGCTCTCATTTCAAACCATTGCCCCTGGGCCTGGCCCTGCAGGCCTTTGGGAGCAGTCCCTCTTCATCCAAGGGAGGCAGTGGAGTCCCCCCCTTGGTCAGTGTCAGCTTGCCATGGTGCTGGCCCAGCTCATTTCGACTCTCCTGTGCCCCACAAAGGTTGGAGCAGAGGCTCCTTGGGGTCCCTCCCAGCCTGGCATTCTGGGGATCTGTGAGGCTGAGTGCTGCAGTGGCCCTGCTGCCAGGCTGGGGCAACAAGAAGCCTCTGGCAGGACTCCTGCTCAGGTGCCTGGGAGGGAGCCCTGTTGCTGCTCATGGCAATGTCACCAAAGAGGGCACTCCCAAGCTGCCCACAGCAGACAGCAGGGCATGGGGCTGCACTCCCTGCTGGGCACTGCCACCCTGAGCTGCCACAGCCCAGCTGCAGGCTGCAGCCTGGCAAGCAGCCCATGGCCAAACAGCTCTGGGCCAGGAGGGCTTCTGGAGCAGGGGAAGCTAATCAGGTCCTCACCCCCAGGCTCTTGTCACTTGCCTACAAACATTCAGCTCACAGAGCTGTTGAGGTTGGAAGAGACCTTTCAGCCCAGGCAGTCCAGCCATCAGCACAGCACTGCTGGGGCACTACACAGTCTGCAAACCCCCCCAGGGATGGGGACTCTACCACTGCCCTGGGCCAGGCCTGGACAGCCCTCAAGGGGAAGAAATTTTCCTCATGGCCAACCTAAATCTCCCCTGGTGCAGCTTGAGGCTATTCCCTCTTGTCCTGTCACTTGTGCCCAGGGAGAAGAGAACAACCCCCACCCAGCTCCAGCCTCCTGCCAGGGATCTGCAGAGAGCCAGAGGTCTCCCCTCAGCCTCCTTTCCTCCAGGCTGAGCAGTTCCCTCAGCTGCTCCTCCAGACCCTTCCCCAGCTTGGTTGCCCTTCTCAATGTCCTCCTTGGAGTGAAGGGCCCCAAACTGAACAGCCCCTGAGCTGCAGCCTCCCCAGTGCTGAGGACAGGAGGACATTTCCTTTAGGAGAAGACCCCAGGAGCAGGAGGAAGGCTCAGGAACCCTTAGGGGCAGCCATGATAGGAAACCTTCCAAGTAGAGCTTGGAAGGGAATTCCCAGGGGCTGCCTTGCTGTGGCAGCAGCAGGAAGGGGACAGGGGACAGGGAAGCTGGAAGGGGGAAGTGAGAGGCTGGAAGTGGGACAGCCCTCTGTGTTCCAGGAGACATCTGGAGCATGTAACCCACTCAGAGCAGAATGGTTTCCATGGACTCAAACCAGGACTGAAGCAGAAGGACAGCCTGGCTTCCTGAGGGCTCATCCCTGCTTAGGAGGGATGAGGAGGGACATCCCTGGACTTGGAGGCTCCTCAGTCTTCACCCTCACAGGAAAATTCATACTGCTGAAGATTTTGGCTTGAGGTGTCCAAGGGTTAGCTGGGGACTGGGAACTGGGCAGCAGAACAGTCTGGCTGGGAGAGCTGGGGCTGTGCAGCCTGGAGAAGAGAAGGCTCCAGGCAGACCTCAGAGCAGCCTTCCAGCACCTGAAGGGCTCCAGGAGAGCTGGGGAGGGACTCTGGCCAAGGGCTGGGAGTGCCAGGCTGAGGAACAATGGCTTTGAGCTGGGAGAGGGGAGACTGAGAGTGGAGAGGAGGAAGAAATTGTTGAGAGTGAGGCTGGGGAGACTCTGGCACAGGCTGCCCAGGGAGGCTGTGGCTGCCTCCTGCCTGGAGGTGTTTCAGGCCAGGCTGGCTGAGGCCTTGAGCAAGCTGGGCTGGTGGGAGGTGTCCCTGCCCATGGCAGGGGGTTGGCACTGGATGAGCTTTGAGGTCCCTTCCACCCCAAACCTCTCTATGATCTCTGAATCCTTGATCACCAAGACAGCCATCACCAAGTCTGCTGCTGATCCATGTCCCTCACACCACAGCTCTGTGTCTATGGCAATGCATCATGAAATGAATCACAGACTGCCTCAGGCTGGAAGGGACCCCTCAAGGGTCTTCTCCAAACCCCCTGCAGCCAGCAGAGACATCTTTAACCACATCAGTATGCCCAGGGCTCCATCAAGTTTGGCCCTGAATGCCTCCAGGGATGGGGAGCAGTGTCTGAGGAGACATTTGGGGCATAGGAACCCCAGCAGTCACTGTGCACTGCTAGGCACAGGGCCTGCAGCCCTGGCAGGAAGCACACAGGGGCTGGCTGCAGTGACCACCACAGAGCTGCTGGAGCAGGACAGTGAGGTGATGAGGAAGCCCTGCACCAGGGAGTGAGTGCAGCAGGGCTGGAAGGGAAGGATGACAAAGGTGAGCTCAGCAATGCTTGCCCCAAGTGAGCAGGGGGGAGCAGCAGGCAGCCTTGGAGAGAGCTCTGCAAGGAGAGCACCATGCAGTTTTAGGGGCTAAAACTCAAAGTGCCTGGGCAGTGTCACAGCAGCTCCATCCCCAGAGGGCTCCTGCAGTCAGAGATGTGACTGAACCTGACACTGACCTCCAGCATCTCCCACCCAGGAGCTGCAACAGACTGTGAGGCACTGCAGCTGGCTCTGAGCAGCTGCTCTGGAGCAAACACCTGGGCTCTGGAAGTGAAGTGGTTCACCCCAAGTCTCCCAGCAGAGCCCCAGGGAAGTGAGAACAGGAGCCCACTTCTGCCCTCTCTCTGTTTTCCCAGCAGTGTGGATCCCTCAGCAGCGACTCCTAACTTGTCCCAGGCTGGTGTCAGGGGCTCTGCAAAACCACTTCCCAGCCCCCAGTGAAGACACAGACCCTGCTGGGACCCCCACAAGCCATGCCCAGAGCTGCTACATGGCTGTGCAGTCTCCTCTTAGCCTCCAGGATTCCAGCTGCACCATTCCCATCCTTTAAGGGCTCCCCCAAACGATCCCAGCACAGGCAGGAACTGAACTCCACAGCAGGTCCCTGGAGCAGGGCAGGGCTGAGCCTGGGACCTGTGCTACCCCCTCAGAGCCACAGGCCAGAGCAGATCCCTAGAGCCAAGTGGCTTGGCCCTGACTTTGCTGCCAGGGCTGTGTTCCCCTGGGGTGCAGGGGCTGTGTTCCCTGGGGTGCAGGGGCTGCAGGCAGCACCAGGGCCCCAGACTGCAGCCCAGCAGCGCCTGCAGCTCGGCTGCCTGACGGAGCAGCTCCGAGCGACTGCCCAGCCCCAGGGCGGCCAAGGGCCCCTGCTGCAGCCCCACTCCTGGCCCAGAGCAGCCTGGAAGGGAGTGTGGGACAGAGTGAGAGAGGGACAGACAGACAGAGACCAAGAGGGACAGGCAGACACTGCAGAAGACTGGGAGACAAAGCCCAGCGGTGGGATGAAAGAGCAGGGGAGGAAGGCAGGAGCCAGCCAAGGCAAACAGAGCTTCCCTTGAGTGAATACATCTGCTGCAGGGGCCCCAGCTTGCACCCTCCTTGCTGAGAAACTCTCTCAGTTGTGTCTAGGACGTCTCAAACATCCCAGGAGCAGCCTCTGCAACCCTGAGAGCTCTGAACTGCCTGAACTTTTGTGGTGCCTCTGAACTGCTCCACGCTGCTGGAAGCTGAGAGTTGCCTCACAGAGGATGCTGCTGAGGTAGGGCCCAGGGGAGGCAAAGCCAACACCACAGCTTCACTTCTGCTTCCCCAAGAGAACACAAATCCTCCCTCCCAGAGTTTGTGCAGCCAAGTGCAAAGAGCATCCAGAAGCAAACAACAGGAGAGGTCTCCATATGAGGCCAAGTGAGGGAGGGGGAAGTGAACGATCTGCAGGGCCAGGGCCTGCAGCTCTGCCATCAGCTCCTTGCTGCAAGCCAGCAGGGCTGGAGGCTCCCCCACAGCCCCTCCTGAGCTGCTGCTTCAGAGAGGGGCAAGAGCCTGCAGCCAGCAGCATGGCAGCACAGCACTGCCTGGCAGCCTGCCACTGGCACTTTCTTCTGTGCATGAAGATCAATCCCTGTAACCCAGAGACTGCTTCCTGCCCAGCAGCAGCTTCCCAGCTGGCTGCCAGAGCCTTGACCAGCCTCACTGCTGGGGCTGCCCCTGCCTGCTGGCCTCACAGCGTGGCTGCAGCCCTCCTACCTGCAGCAAACCTCCTGGCCAGCCTCCCTCCCCCCCCAGCCTGCTTTGCCAGCATTACTTTGCTCCTCAGCACCACTGTGACAACCTGAAGTGCCAGAGCTGACAGGCTCCAAGGGCCTCACTCCTCCCCTCCACAGCCCAGCCCCCTGGCAGCACACCTCAGGCCCCTGCACAGCTCTGCTTGCCCAGCCTGCAGAGGAGGACACTGCCAAAGCTCAGGGATGAGGGAAACCCAAAGGCCCAGCTGGGTGAGCTGGCCCTCACCTCAGCCCCAGCCCCCACCACATCCCAGGGGCCTGGCACCCAGGAAGGTGAAAGCCTCCCAAGGGGGCAACCCCTCCCAGCTCTGCTCCCTGAAGCAGCCCCTGCAAGGTGTTTGCTACAGGGAAACTTTCCAGGCACTTGGCAGCAGTCAGGGGCTGTGCTTCCCCACTTGGCTGCTGCCAGGACATCTCCCTTGGGCCAGCAGAAGCTGTCTAGACACAAAGTGTCTCATCCTTGACCCCTCTCTGTCACAGGCCATGTGTGAGTGCAGCTGCAGCCACCCTCCCTGCCCCAGCTCACAGGCTCTGCTGCTCCTCTCCCACCAGGATGCTGGCAGCAAGATCTCAGTCAAATCCAGCTGGCTCCAGGGCATGGAACCAGCTCAGCCCAGGGGCCAGGGCAGTGCCACTGGGGCACAGAGGGTGACTCTGTACCCAGTACTGGCTGTGAGGGCATGAGGGAGAAGGGCAGAGAGCAAGACCTTCCCTGCTGGGCCAGGCAGCACTTCCTCTGCTCCATCCTGGCTCTGGGCAGGCTGATCTAGTGTGGGGTGTCCCTGCCCATGGCAGGGGGCTGGAACTGGAAGATCCTTGTGGTCCTTTCCAACCCTGACTGATACTGTGATACTATGATACTATGATCCTGACTCAGGCATCTCCCCTGAGGACACAGAGATGCACTCACTGTGTGCTGGGCAGTGCCTCACCTTCTGCTCTCAGCTGCAGGGGACAGAGGGGCAGTGGTGAGGGCCACAGCCATGCACAGGCAGGACTGCAGCTGAACCCACAGCTCTGCCATGCACAGGCAGGACTGCAGCTGAACCCACAGCTCTGCCATGCACAGGCAGGACTCCAGCTGAACCCACAGCTCTGCCCTGCACAGGCAGGACTCCAGAACCCACAGCTCTGCCCTGCACAGGCAGGACTGCAGCTGAACCCACAGCTCTGCCCTGCACAGGCAGGACTGCAGCTGAACCCACAGCTCTGCCATGCACAGGCAGGACTGCAGCTGAACCCACAGCTCTGCCATGCACAGGCAGGACTCCAGCTGAACCCACAGCTCTGCCCTGCACAGGCAGGACTCCAGAACCCACAGCTCTGCCCTGCACAGGCAGGACTGCAGCTGAACCCACAGCTCTGCCTGCACAGGCAGGACTCCAGCTGAACCCACAGCTCTGCCCTGCACAGGCAGGACTCCAGAACCCACAGCTCTGCCAGGCACAGGCAGGACTCCAGCTGAACCCACAGCTCTGCCCTGCACAGGCAGGACTGCAGCTGAACCCACAGCTCTGCCAGGCACAGGCAGGACTCCAGCTGAACCCACAGCTCTGCCCTGCACAGGCAGGACTGCAGCTGAACCCACAGCTCTGCCAGGCACAGGCAGGACTCCAGCTGAACCCACAGCTCTGCCCTGCACAGGCAGGACTCCAGCTGAACCCACAGCTCTGCCCTGCACAGGCAGGACTCCAGCTGAACCCACAGCTCTGCCAGGCACAGGCAGGACTGCAGCTGAACCCACAGCTCTGCCCTGCACAGGCAGGACTCCAGCTGAACCCACAGCTCTGCCCTGCACAGGCAGGACTGCAGCTGAACCCACAGCTCTGCCCTGCACAGGCAGGACTCCAGCTGAACCCACAGCTCTGCCCTGCACAGGCAGGACTGCAGCTGAACCCACAGCTCTGCCCTGCACAGGCAGGACTCCAGAACCCACAGCTCTGCCATGCACAGGCAGGACTGCAGAACCCACAGCTCTGCCCTGCACAGGCAGGACTGCAGAACCCACAGCTCTGCCCTGCACAGGCAGGACTCCAGCTGAACCCACAGCTCTGCCAGGCACAGGCAGGACTCCAGCTGGAGATGGAACCCACAGCTCTGCCATGCACCTGGAGGTGGAACCCACAGCCCTGCTACAGGACAGGACCTCTGCTGCAGCACAATGTGGCCAGGCTGAGAGCTGCAGCACCCTGAGCAGAAGCTGCAAGCACTGGTGACAGGATGCAAGTGCACTGATGGACATCATCCAGGACATCCCATGGGAGCTTTAACACAGCATCTAGGACCAAGGCAGGCAGCACCTCCTCTGCTCCCAGACTCTGCTCAGCACCATCTCTCCATAGCCTGGAGCATGCCAGTCAGACACAGCAGCCCAGCACCTACTGAACCACACTGCAGCAACAAGGCTGACAGAGAGCTCCTGGACAGACCCTGGATGCTGCCTGGGGCAGGGCTGAGACTCAGCACACCTGGGTGCTGAGCAAAGGGCAAGGTGGCAGCTAGGAGATTCATGGATTCATAGCATGGGTTGGACTGGAGGGGACCTTAAGGATCACCCAGTTCCAACCCCCTGCCATGGGCAGGGACCCCTCCCCCCAGCCCAGCTTGCTCAAGGCCTCATCCAGCCTGGCCCTCAACCCCTCCAGGCAGGAGGCAGCCACAGCCTCCCTGGGCAGCCTGTGCCAGAGTCTCCCCAGCCTCACTCTCAACAATTTCTTCCTCCTCTCCACTCTCAGTCTCTCCTCTCCCAGCTCAAAGCCATTGTTCCTCAGCCTGGCACTCCCAGCCCCTGTCCAGAGTCCCTCCCCAGCTCTCCTGGAGCCCTTCAGGTACTGGAAGGCTGCTCTGAGGTCTGCCTGGAGCCTTCTCTTCTCCAGGCTGCACAGCCCCAACTCTCCCAGCCTGGCCCCACAGGGGAGGGTCTGCAGCCTCTGCTCATCTCTGTGGCCTCCTCTGAAGCCTCTCCAGCAGCTCCAGGTCCTTCTTGTGCTGGGGGCCCCAGAGCTGGAGGCAGTGCTGCAGGTGGGGGCTGAGCAGAGCAGAGCAGAGCAGAGGGGCAGAATCCCCTCCCCGTGCTGCTGGTCACAGATGGGGAGCCTGATGTGAACCAGTGATCAGAGGAAGCACTGATGGCTCTCCAGCAGTACAAAGGCTGATGGGGAAGAAGCACAGCCTGAGAAGATCCACTGCAAACATCTCAGCCCTGCAAAGAGTTCCCTAAAACCTTGTGGTTTGCTGGGGAGGAGCCTGGGGGTTTCCTTTATGCTTTTGCCTCCTGTTTTGGTCTTAGAGGATACCACTGACAGCCTGTAACTGCTGAGCACAGGGCAAGAGGAGCATCCAACAGGAAAGTGCAGGAGTGCACTCTGAGCAGAGCAAGCCCTGCAACAACGACACAGCAAGAGAGGGGAAATCACTGCCCTCTGATTTCACCACCTCAATTACCCTCCCAGCTGCTGGGCAGCTCACTGAGCAGCACAGGCTGGCTGCACCCTTGCTGGGCTGCCTGCACCCTCACTGGGCTGGCTGCACCCTCACTGGGCTGGCTGCACCCTTGCTGGGCTGCCTGCACCCTCACTGGGCTGGCTGCACCCTCACTGGGCTGGCTGCACCCTTGCTGGGCTGCCTGCACCCTCACTGGGCTGGCTGCACCCTCACTGGGCTGGCTGCACCCTTGCTGGGCTGCCTGCACCCTCACTGGGCTGCCTGCACCCTCACTGGGCTGGCTGCACCCTCGCTGGGCTGTCTGCACCCTCACTGGGTTGGCTGCACCCTCGCTGGGCTGGCTGCACCCTCACTGGGCTGCCTGCACCCTCGCTGGGCTGGCTGCACCCTCGCTGGGCTGCCTGCACCCTCACTGGGCTGGCTGCACCCTCACTGGGCTGGCTGCACCCTCATTGGGCTGGCTGCACCCTTGCTGGGCTGCCTGCACCCTCGCTGGGCTGGCTGCACCCTCGCTGGGCTGCCTGCACCCTCACTGGGCTGGCTGCACCCTCACTGGGCTGGCTGCACCCTCATTGGGCTGGCTGCACCCTTGCTGGGCTGCCTGCACCCTTGCTGGGCTGGCTGCACTCTTGCTGGGCTGGCTGCACCCTCACTGGGCTGCCTACACCCTCACTGGGCTGCCTGCACCCTCACTGGGCTGCCTGCACCCTTGCTGGCCTGGCTGCACCCTCGCTGGGCTGGCTGCACTCTTGCTGTTCTGGCTGCACTCTTGCTGTTCTGGCTGCACCCTCACTGGGCTGCCTGCACCCTCACTGGGCTGCCTGCACCCTTGCTGGGCTGGCTGCACCCTTGCTGGGCTGCCTGCACCCTCACTGGGCTGGCTGCACCCTCGCTGGGCTGCCTGCACCCTCACTGGGCTGGCTGCACCCTCGCTGGGCTGCCTGCACCCTCACTGGCCTGGCTGCACCCTCACTGGGCTGGCTGCACTCTTGCTGGGCTGCCTGCACCCTCGCTGGGCTGCCTGCACCCTTGCTGGGCTGGCTGCACCCTTGCTGGGCTGCCTGCACCCTTGCTGGGCTGGCTGCACCCTTGCTGGGCTGCCTGCACCCTCGCTGGGCTGCCTGCACCCTCACTGGCCTGGCTGCACCCTCACTGGGCTGGCTGCACTCTTGCTGGGCTGCCTGCACCCTCGCTGGGCTGCCTGCACCCTTGCTGGGCTGCCTGCACCCTTGCTGGGCTGCCTGCACCCTCGCTGGGCTGCCTGCACCCTTGCTGGGCTGGCTGCACTCTTGCTGGGCTGCCTGCACCCTCACTGGGCTGGCTGCACCCTTGCTGAGCTGGCTGCAGCCTTGGCTGCTCTCCTCTCATTCTGAACTGGCCTAATGCCCTGGGGTTAGCCTGCAGGACTCTGTCATCTCTTGCACTTGCATGACCCAAGAAAGGGAATGTGGCCTGTTTCCCACCAGCCCCGAGTGAGAACATGCTGGAGGCTGGACTCCAGCCCCCTTTTGGGGCAGGCACACAATAGCAAGGAGGATGCTGCTACTCCCCGGAGGCTCTGCTGCTGCAAAACATCACCGCGCCGAAGGGAAAGGTCAGGAGCTGGGCCTGGAGCTCTTGTTTGCTTCAGCCTCCCTCCTCCCTCAGAGGCACCCAGACATTCTTTTGCACAGCCCCCTCCCTCCTTCTGAGAACTGCAGGAAGGAAGTGCTTGCAGAATGGTTTCATGTGACAGAAGCACAGCCCCTGAGAGCGGAGCCAGCGCCGGCTGGGAGCGGGAGCCTGCCGCTGCCCCTGGGCTGCCGCCCGGCACCGCTCCGCCTGGGGCTCCCAGACCAGTTCAATAAGACCAAAGGCAGGGTCCTGCAGCTGGGTCGAGGCAATCCCAGGCACAAATGCAGGCTGGGCAGTGACTGGCTGGAAAGTAGCCCTGAGGAGAGAGCCTTGGGGGTGCTGGGGGAGGAGAAGCTCACCAGGAGCTCTCAGTGTGCACTTGCAGCCCGCAAAGCCAACCAGAGCCTGGGCTGCAGCAGGAGAAGTGTGGCCAGCAGGGCAAGGGAGGTGATTCTCCCCCTCTACTCAGCCCTGGTGAGACCCCACCTGGAGTACTGCCTCCAGTTCTGGAGCCCCTATTACAAGAGGGATCTGGAGGTGCTGGAAGGTGCCCGGAGAAGGGCCAGGAGGATGAGCAGAGGGCTGGAGCTGCTCTGCTGTGAGGACAGACTGAAGGAGTTGGGGCTGTTCAGTCTGGAGAAGAGAAGGCTCCCAGGTGACCTCATTGTGGCCTTCCAGGATCTGCAGGGGGCTCCAGGAAGGCTGGGGAGGGACTGCTCAGGATCTCAGGCAGTGATAGGACTAGGGGGAATGGAATGAAGCTGGAGGTGGGGAGATTGAGGCTGGAGGGGAGGAGGAAGTTCTTCCCCATGAGAGTGGTGAAGCCCTGGAATGGGTTGTGCAGGGAGGTGGTTGGGGCCCTGTCCCTGGAGGTGTTTAAGGCCAGGCTGGATGAGGCTCTGGGCAGCCTGATCTAGTGTGGGGTGTCCCTGCCCATGGCAGGGGGGTTGGAACTAGATGATCCTTGTGGTCCCTTCCAACCCTGAATGAAACTATGAAACTATGAAACCCTGCCGGGTGCAGGACTCCCTCTGTGGCTCCCTGCTGCGGGCAGCCCCTCCACACCCCACCCTGCAGGGCCTGGGTGAGCTGAGAAGAGGACCCCTGGCAGGTGAAGCAGAGCTGTGGATGCAGGAAGCCTGCAGCCTGTCAGGATGCTGCAGGGTAGCAGGCAGCAAGAGCAGCAGGGAGGCCCTGGGTTGCAGGAGCCACTTCCATCTCCAGGCTTCCTCCTCACTAGTGCCTCTTTGCTTGCACAGGATGCTTTCCCACCAGTGTCTGTTACCTGGATCCTGCCAGCATCCAGAAAGGTTGGTGGGGACCTGAGCTGTCCTCACTGTGTTTATGTGAGTGATCCAGAGAGGGAGGACAGAGCTCTGAGACTCCATTGCAAAGGGGAATGCAGAGAGCAGCAGAGGGTTCATGGAGAGCCCTCTGTCACCAAGCAGAGAGTGCTGTATGGTCACAGGCCCCATCTGAACACAGCTCTGCATCCCTGGGAGGCAGCAGCCTCTTTCCTGGAGACTTTGAGCTTCTTCTCAGAGACTTTGGCAATCCAGCTCTGGGGGTCCCAAAGTAAGAGAGACCTGGAGCTGCTGGAGAGGGTCCAGAGGAGGCCATGAGGATGATCAGAGGGTTGGAGAACCTCTGCTCTGGGGACAGGCTGGGAGAGCTGGGGCTGTTCAGCCTGGAGAAGAGAGGGCTCTAGGCAGACCTCAGAGCTGTATCTCAGTATCTGAAGGGGGCTGCAGGCAGGCTGGGGAGGGACTGATCAGAAGAGGCTGTGGGGATAGGAGGAGAGGCAATGGTTTGAAAGTGGAGCAGGGCAGAGGTAGGTTGGACATCAGGAGGAAGTTCTGCACAGGGAGGCTGGGGAGAGCCTGGCACAGGCTGCCCAGGGAGGTGGCTGAGAGCCTGTCCCTGGAGACAGTCAAGCTCAGACTTGCTGTGTCAGGGCAAGTCTGCCAAGGGCAGCCTGCTGTGGCTGGAGCTGTCCCTGCTGCCTGCAGGGGGTTGGACAGGATGCCCTTGGAGGCTCCCTTCCAAGCTGAAGCAATCTGTGAAGCTGTGAAGCTGTGACTTGTCTTCCCTTGAGCCCCCAACCATGACAGCCCCCAGCACGTGTCAGAAGCAGATTGCAAGGCCCTGCCTGCCTTCACTTCCTTGAGAATTCCCAGGCCTCCCAGCCACAGCTCTTGACACAAGCACCTTGGCCACTGGCAGCTCCCCCAGCCCAGCAGTGCTTCTGCTGGGTGCTCTCAGCAGCTCTGCTGCTGCTCCTGCCCTCTGCATTCCTCACGGTGCTGGGCCAGCCACAGGGGACTGATCTGAAGCTGGCAGTGCTGTACTTGCCAGAGGCACTGGCAGCAGGTCCCAGCCCTCTCTCTTCCTTAACCCATTGCTGTCACCCTGCAGGATTAGATCAAGGAGATAAAACAGAGCTCAGGGCATGCAGGAACTGGGCAGAGCTGCTGCCCACCAGGGATGCTGCTCCTGCACAGAGGCTGGCCTGGGCAGGGAGAGGCACTGGAAATCACTGGGTGGGCTTGAGGAGTGCAGACTGAGACTGGAGATGAGGAAGAAATTCTTTCCAGTGAGGCTGGGAAGACTCTGGAACTGCCCAGGGAGGCTGTGGCTGCCCAGGGAGGCTGTGGCTGCCCAGGGAGGCTGTGGCTGCCCCCTCCCTGGAGGCTGGATGAGGCCTTGAGCAAGCTGTGCTGGTGGGAGCTGTCCCTGCCCGTTGCAGGGGGTTGGGACTGGATGATTTGAAGGTCCCTTCCAACCCAACCCAACCCATTCTGTGGAACCAGGACTCCTCAAGGTGTTTTCCAACCAAAACAACTCCATGGTGCTAGAGGGAAATGCAGACACTTCCCCATGCCCACCCAAGCACCTCCACAAAGGGGAACACAAAGACAGAAGAGGGAAAGGAGACTGCCCAGCACCACAGACTGCTGGGGACCCAAGCTCCACAGCAGGGCCTGCAACCAGGCTGCTGAGTTTTGCTTTCTGGCTTCTAAAGTTCAGCTGCCAGTGTCTGAGCTCAGCCTGACCTCTGGAACCTGACTGTCCTCCTTGCAGGCTGCTGCCCTGAGGGGAAGTGCTTTGGGTTTGTTGCTTCCATGCTCTCAGCTCTTGGTGCTGGTTATCACCCTGCCCAGCCCCAGTGGCTGCTACCTGCTCTGCTTCTCCACTTGGGGTTATCCTTGGCCATCTCTGGTGGATATCAAAGGAGCTGCTGGCATTTCAGAAATGCCTTCCCATCAGACATGAGGGCTCCAACACTCTGTGTTCTCTATGACCTCAAAGGAAAGTGGATGTCTGTCCCACAGAGCACTGGAAAGGCATTTAAGGAGCTCACTCCCCACCCCAAGCCTGCTGCAAGCCCAGACAAAGCACAAGAAAAAGGTGAAATGGAGGAGAGGGAATGAAGTAACCACAGACACTCTGCCCCTCTGCTCTGCTCTGCTCAGAGCCCACCTGCAGCACTGCCTCCAGCTCTGGGCCCCCAGCACAAGAAGGACCTGGAGCTGCTGGAGAGGCTCCAGAGGAGGCCACAGAGATGAGCAGAGGCTGCAGAACCTCCCCTGTGGGGCCAGGCTGGGAGAGTTGGGGCTGTGCAGCATGGAGAAGAGAAGGCTCCAGGCAGACCTCAGAGCAGCCTTCCAGTACCTGAAGGGCTCCAGGAGAGCTGGGGAGGGACTCTGGCCAAGGGCTGGGAGTGCCAGGCTGAGGAACAATGGCTTTGAGCTGGGAGAGGGGAGACTGAGAGTGGAGAGGAGGAAGAAATTGTTGAGAGTGAGGCTGGGGAGACTCTGGCACAGGCTGCCCAGGGAGGCTGTGGCTGCCTCCTGCCTGGAGGTGTTGGAGGCCAGGCTGGCTGAGGCCTTGAGCAAGCTGGGCTGGGGGGAGGGGTCCCTGCCCATGGAGCTGGGATGGTTTTGCTTATCAAGATGGTGAGAGCTGGACACTGGGTTTCACAGGATGACAAAGTGTAGGAAGCACAAACTGCACCTGGAGATGTGCTCCAGACACAGGCACCACACCAGGCAGCAGGACCATGGGGGCAGAGCAGCCAGAGCCCAGCAGCAGTTTGCTTCTGGAAAGCCTTCACCAATGACTTCCACAGCTCCAGCCTAGCATCCTGCCCTCCAGCCCAGCACTTTCTTCCTCCCCTGCAGACCTCATGCTCAAAGCCAAGGTTCCACTCAGCTCTGACAGCAAGCAGCCAGAGCAGACACTGTGCTGCCCCTGAGCCCACTGCAGAAGAGACTGACCATGGTCAGAGGAAGGAGTCAGAGGAAAGGTTGCAGGAGCCCTGCAGCCTCAGCTAACTCTGCAGGAACTCAGCCCCACAGCATTTTCTTGTCTCACCAGCACCTGCTGAAGCTTCAGGGTGAGTTTTAATCTGACCATTGAGCTGGACTCTGACTTGAATTTGACCCCAAGCCCTCCAATACCCCAAACAGAGAAGTCTTGGAGATGCTTTAAGTCCACACTCTCTGAGCAGCTGATGTGCCCAGGGACTGAGGTGTGGGCTCCAGCAGCCCAGCCAGGGCAGCAGCACAGCTCACAGACTGCATTGGGTTGGAAGGGACCTCCAAAGGTCATCCTGCCCAACCCCTGCAGGCAGCAGGGACAGCTCCAGCCACAGCAGGCTGCACAGGGCCACAGCCAGGCTGAGCTTGAATGTCTCCAGGGACAGAGCCTCAGCCACCTCCCTGGGCAGCCTGTGCCAGGCTCTCCCCAGCCTCCCTGTGCAGAACTTCCTCCTGATGTCCAACCTAACTCTGCCCTGCTCCAGTTCCAAACCATTGCCTCTCCTCCTATCCCCACAGCCCCTTCTGAGCAGTCCCTCCCCAGCCTGCCTGCAGCTCCCCTGCAGATACTGAGATGCAGCTCTGAGGTCTCCCTTCTCTCCAGGCTGAACAGCCCCAGCTCTCCCAGCCTGACCCCACAGCAGAGCTGCTCCAGCCCTCTGTGGCCTCCTCTGCACCTGCTCCAGCAGCTCCAGCAGCTCCAGGTCCCTCCTGTTGGGGCCCCAAGGCTGGGCCCAGCCCTGCAGGTGATGTCTGAGCAGGGCAGAGCAGAGGGGCAGGATCCCCACGCAGCAGCCAGCTGGGTGCAGCCCTGGGGCTTCAGGCTTCCAGTGCAGCAACCCCTGCACTCCTGCACAGCCCTTCCCTTCCTCTGTTTTTTGCCTTCATTCAGCTGTTTCTTCCACAAGGGCATTCTGATTTCTGAGGTATTTGGTTCTAAAGGGGAGGGAGGAAGGTCCCAGCAGCTGCTGGCAGGCAGGGCCTGCAGCTCCCACGGGCTGTGCTCTCAGCCTGCTGCCCAGAGCTGCTGGCAGCCAGCACAGTTTGGCAGGGCTGGCTGATGGAGAAGGTTGTGCCTGGAAACCTGCTCCCAAGGCAGCAGGAAGCTGAGGAGGCCTTTGCCAGCACTTCCTTCCTCTACACAAGGGGAGCACAGAAGGGGAAACACCTTGGCTGCCCTGAGAACACTGCTGCCCTGCCACCTGCATTCCAGTAGAAGTGTTCCAATCTCCCCCAGCATCACAAAATGCTTCCTCCCTACAGGGAGGCTCAGGGCACGACCCAGCAAGGCCCAGCTCTGTAGGTGGCTCAGCAGAGAGGCTGGAGCTGGAAGCTGAACCAAAGGAGGGCCAGGCTGTAAGAGCCTTTCCTTCAGCCTGGGTCACACCTGTCTCACCCAGCATCCTGGCTCCAGGAGGGACCAGGAAGCACTTCCTCAGGAGGTGTGGGCTCCACACATGGAAATGTGTCCCCCTGGACAGCCTCATTGCTGTGCCTGTCTCAGGGGGGGATCTAAACTGAAAGCAGTGCAGTAGGGATGCCCCAAAGCCCTAAGCAGCCACTCCACAGCTCCCCCACGAGCACCCACAGTATCACTTAGGTTGGAAAGGACCTCGAGGATCATCAAGTCCAACCTATCAACACAGACCCCATGACCAGACCATGGCCCCAAGTGCCACATCCAATCCCCTCTGGAACACCTCCAGGGATGGGGACTCCACCACCTCCCTGGGCAGCACATCCCAATGACGAACGACTCGCTCAGGGAAGAACTTTCTCCTCACCTCCAGCCTAAACCTCCCCTGGCACAGCTTGAGACTGTGTCCCCTTGTTCTGGTGCTGGGGGCCTGGGAGAAGAGACCAACCCCCTCCTGGCTACAACCATAGAGGGCAATGAGGTCACCCCTGAGCCTCCAGGCTAAACAACCCCAGCTCCCTCAGCCTCTCCTCACAGGGCTGTGTTCAAGGCCTCTCCCCAGCCTTGTTGCCCTTCTCTGGACACCTTCAAGTGTTTTGATGTCCTTCTTAAACTGAGGAGCCCAGAACTGGACACAGGACTCGAGGTGTGGCCTAACCAAAGCAGAGTCCAGGGGCACTATGACCTCCCTGGTCCTGCTGGCCACACTATTCCTAATGCAGGCCAGGATGCTATTGGCCCTCTTGGCCACCTGGGCACACTGCTGGCTCATATTCAGATGGCTGTCGATCAGCACCCCCAGGTCCCTCTCTGTTTGGGAGCTCTCAGCCACTCTGACCCCAGCCTGTAGCTCTGCCTGGGGTTGCTGTAGCCAAAGTGCAGCCCCTGGCACTGGGACTTGTTGAATGCCATCCCATTGGCCTCTGCCCATCTGTCCAGCCTGGCAAGGTCCCTCTGCAGAGCCCTTCTGCCCTCTAACTGACCAACATCTGCCCCTAACTTGGTGTCATCTGCAAACTTGCTGATGACTGACTCTACCCCCTCATCCAGATCATCAATGAAGATGTTGAAGAGGACAGGGCCCAGCACTGATCCCTGGGGCACACCACTGGTGCCTGGCTGCCAGCTGGCTGTGGCACCATTCACCACCACTCTCTGGGCTCAGCCTCCAGCCAGTTCCTAACCCAGCACAGAGTGTAATGGTCCAATCCACGGGCTGACAGCTTAGCCAGCAGTTTGCTGTGGGGGACGGTGTCAAAGGCCTTGCTGAAGTCCAGGCAGACCACATCCACAGCCTGCCCCACATCCACCAGGCAGTCACCTGATCATAGAAAGAGATCAGGTTGGAGAGGCAGGACCTGCCCTTCCTAAACCCATGCTGGCTGGACCTGAGCCCTTGGCCATCCTTCAGGTGCAGTTATTGCCCCCAGGATAATCTGCTCCATCACTTTCCCTGGCACTGAGCTCAGGCTGCCAGGCCTGGAGTTTCCAGGTTCCTCCATCCGACCCTTCTTGTGGATGGGGACCACCCTGGCCAGTTTCCAGTCATCTGGGACCTCACCTGTGGTTTGTGCTGCAGAGGCTCCCCTTGAGTGCCTTTTTGCACAGATCCAGCCTCCAGGTCCTCCTCTGGGGGCTGCTGACCCTGCAGCACAGGGCATGTGTGACCATCCCCTGCTGACAGCACTCAGGAGTGTCACAGAGGACACCTCCCAGGCTGCCACAGGGATTTTCCTCCTGCTTTCCATTCTTCAGCTCCCAGACTCAAATCCATGGACAAGGACAAGCTCTTCAGCACAGGCAGCTGTTCAGAACCCCAAACTCACCAACTGGATTGGCCTACAGCCATGTGGGCTGTGACAGCCAGAGCATGGCACAAGGCTGGTGGCTGTGAGGACCATTCACCTTGTTATGCCAGCATGTGGCAGCCCCCACAGCAAACACTCTGTGGAAGAGCTTAACCAAGCTGGAGGGCTGGAAGCCCTCTGCTGGGAGGCCAGGCTGAGAGAGTTGGCCTTGGGCAGCCTGGAGAGAGGAGAAGGCTCCAGGGAGACCTTCTGGTGGCCTTGCAGAGCTTCAGGGGCTGAGCAGAGAGCTGGGGACAGAGTTCTGAGCAGGGCCTGTTGGGACAGGACAAGGGGTCATAGGATGTTAGGGGGTGGAAGGGACCTCCAGAGATTGAGTCCAACCCCCCTGCAGTCCAACCCCAGAGCAGAAGCACAGAATCTAGTGCAAGTAGCAGAGGAATGCATCCAGAGAGGGCTGGAAAGGCTCCAGAGAAGGAGGCTCCACAGCCCCTCTGGGCAGCCTGCTCCAGCGATGCTTTGAACTCAAAGAGAGTGATTCAGACTGGAGAGAAGGGAGAAATGTTTGACACTGAGGGTGCTGAGAGCCTGTGCCAGGCTGCCCAGAGAGGTGAGAGCTGCCCCATCCCTGGCACACAGTGAGAGCCTGTGCCAGGCTGCCCAGAGAGGTGAGAGCTGCCCCATCCCTGGCACACAGTGAGAGCCTGGCCCAGGCTGCCCAGAGAGGTGGAGCTGCCCCATGGCTGGCACACAGTGAGAGCCTGGCCCAGGCTGCCCAGAGAGGTGGAGCTGCCCCATCCCTGGCACACAGTGAGAGCCTGGCCCAGGCTGCCCAGAGAGGTGGAGCTGCCCCATGGCTGGCAGCAGTGCAGATCAGGTTGGTTGGGGCTGTGAGCAGCCTGCTCTGGCTGCAGCTCTCCCTTCAAAGCATGTTGGACTCAATGGCCTCTGAAGGTCCCTCCCAGCCCAGACCCTGGGTGCATTGATCCATCCTAAGCAAGCCTGGAAAAGGGAGAAAGGAATCCACTGCTGACAACAAAAGGAATTCCCCAAGGCTGGGAGCCCACAGCTCCCTGAGCAGCCTCTGCTTCTGAAGCAGGAATTGGACACAGAGCTCTCACCCAAGAGCACAGAGTGGGGACAAGAGGAAGCTGTCCAGCCCCAGCCCTCAGCTCAACAGGAATGCTCCTCACACATCCAACCAAGCACAGAGCTGAGCAGGAGCCCAGGAGGCTGCCAGGAGCAGGAGAGGACACTGAACTCCAAGGATGGGAAGAGGAGAGGAACTCAGCCCCTGCAGCTGCATGGGACCAGCTGAAATGCTGCCTGTGTGCATGTGCCACAGGCTCTGCTTCAGGGGACAAAGCCATTACACAAGCAATCAGTGAGAAGAAACTCTAGGAGTAACATCTGAAGGACCTGGAGCTGCTGGAGGGGGTCCAGAGGAGGCCACAGAGATGATCAGAGGCTGCAGACCCTCCCCTGTGAGGCCAGGCTGGGAGAGCTGGGGCTGTGCAGCCTGGAGAAGAGAAGGCTCCAGGCAGACCTCAGAGCAACCTTCCAGGACCTGAAGGGCTCCAGGAGAGCTGGGGAGGGACTCTGGCCAAGGGCTGGGAGTGCCAGGCTGAGGAACAATGGCTTTGAGCTGGGAGAGGAGAGACTGAGAGTGGAGAGGAGGAAGAAATCCTTGAGAGTGAGGCTGGGGAGACTCTGGCACAGGCTGCCCAGGGAGGCTGTGGCTGCCTCCTGCCTGGAGGTGTTCAGGGCCAGGCTGGCTGAGGCCTTGAGCAAGCTGGGCTGGGGGGAGGGGTCCCTGCCCATGGCAGGGGGGTGGCACTGGATGATCCTTGAGGTCCCTTCCAACCCAACCCACTCTCTGACTCTCTGGGTCTGTGCAGTGCTAAGCAAGAGGCTCCACAGCATGGGTGAGGAACGTTTAGCAGCTCAGTTTCCCTCTCTTGCTCTGCCTCCCTTGCTCCCCTCCCCCTGTGCTCCCTCACAGGAGCTGCAGCTCTGCTGGGTCCTTTTCTCCTTGGTTACTTTCACTCCAGAGCACACCTAAAGGCCTCTAGAATCAAAGGAGAGTAACCCAAGGATGAGGCCTTGAGGCCATGAGGCCTTGAGCAGCCTGGGCTGGTGGGAGGTGTCCCTGCCCATGGCAGATGATGCCTGAGGGCCCTTCCAGCCCAAGCCATTCTGTGAGCAGCAGGAGCTGTGCAGCACAGCCACTCAGGTCAGGGGGTGTGCTCTGGTGAGGAGTCACAAAGCCACTGCTGCAAAGCTCTCCAGCCAGCAGCCATCTCCCACAGCAGCCACAATGAGCCAGGAACCTGCATGGCATGCAGGCAGCCCTGGACTCCCCGGGGCTGCTCTCTGGGTGCCCCAGCAGTAAGCACTGGAGGGGAGAGGCAAGCACTTGGCCAAGCAGAACTCACCAGTGGGCTGATCACTGCAGCCACCCTCCTGCTCCATCCTCCACCGGTGGCACCAAAGCAGGAGGCTGCACTCAGGGGCTGGTAGCTCAGGCTCTTGCTTCTGAAAAGAAAGACACTGCAGTGTTAGTGGCAGGCTGTGGGAAGCTGCCCCTGTGTGAAGCTCAGCAAGGCAGTGGAGGAGCTGAGTGCTTGGTGCGGGAGCCACAGCACAGTGCCTGACGGTCAAGGACTGAGCGCTGGAGTGGGGAAGGAAGGCAGCCACAGCACACTGCCAAATTCAGACACCAGGCCGTGAAAAGAACCTCTGGGCTCCTGGCAGAGGTCAGGACTGGCTCTCTTGCAGCTGCAGAGAGAGGAGCCCCCAGCCCTGCTGCCCCAGTGAGGCGGCAGAGCCCAGCGCAGCCCCCGCCGCCCCGGCAGCGCTCCCCGCGCTCCTGCCCCGCTCCGCTCCTCCTCCTCCTCCTCCTCCCTGCCCTTCCCCTCTGCATGTTTGGCTTGTGGTAGAGTTGGGAACAGAACCCGTGCCCCCCCAATCCCAGCCCAGAGCCTTAGCCACCACATCCTGCCTGCTGAATCACAGCACCGAGTTGTTTGTCAGGAAGGAAATTCCCCCCGGGGAGAGCTCCCTGCGAGGCTGCTGCAGCCCAGGAGAGCCCCGGGGCCGGCAGGGGCACAGCAGGCTGGGGGCACAGCAGTGGGGCAGAGCAGGATGGGGGCACAGCAGGTTGGGGGCACAGAAGGATGGGGGCACAGCAGGCTGGGGCACAGCAGGTTGGGGGCACAGCAGGCTGGGGGCACAGCAGGCTGGGGGCACAGCAGTGGGGCAGAGCAGGATGGGGGCACAGCAGGTTGGGGCACAGCAGGATGGGGGCACAGCAGGATGGGGGCACAGCAGGCTGGGGCACAGCAGGCTGGGGCACAGCAGGTTGGATGCACAGCAGGCTGGGGGCACAGCAGGATGGGGGCACAGCAGGATGGGGCACAGCAGGCTGGGGCACAGCAGGCTGGGGCACAGCAGGTTGGGGCACAGCAGGCTGGGGGCACAGCAGGATGGGGGCACAGCAGGCTGGGGGCACAGCAGGTTGGGGCACAGCAGGATGGGGGCACAGCAGGCTGGGGGCACAGCAGGCTGGGGGCACAGCAGGTTGGGGGCACAGCAGGATGGGGGCACAACAGGTTGGGGGCACAGCAGTGGGGCACAGCAGGCTGGGGCACAGCAGGTTGGGAGCACAACAGGTTGGGGCACAGCAGGATGGGGCACAGCAGGATGGGGGCACAGCAGGCTGGGGCACAGCAGGCTGGGGGCACAGCAGGCTGGGGCACAGCAGGATGGGGGCACAGCAGGATGGGGCACAGCAGGTTGGGGCACAGCAGGCTGGGGGCACAGCAGGCTGGGGGCACAGCAGGATGGGGCACAGCAGGATGGGGCACAGCAGGTTGGGGCACAGCAGGCTGGGGGCACAGAAGGATGGGGGCACAGCAGGATGGGGGCACAGCAGGCTGGGGGCACAGCAGGATGGGGCACAGCAGGATGGGGGCACAGCAGGCTGGGGCACAGCAGGATGGGGGCAGAGCAGGATGGGGCACAGCAGGCTGGGGGCACAGCAGGATGGGGCACAGCAGGCTGGGGCACAGCAGGATGGGGGCACAGCAGGATGGGGGCAGAGCAGGATGGGGCACAGCAGGCTGGGGGCACAGCAGGTTGGGGCACAGCAGGCTGGGGCACAGCAGGATGGGGCACAGCAGGATGGGGCACAGCAGGCTGGGGGCACAGCAGGCTGGGGCACAGCAGGCTGGGGCACAGCAGGCTGGGGGCACAGCAGGCTGGGGGCACAGCAGGATGGGGGCACAGCAGGTTGGGGCACAGCAGGTTGGGGGCACAGCAGGATGGGGCACAGCAGGATGGGGCACAGCAGGCTGGGGGCACAGCAGGATGGGGGCAGAGCAGGATGGGAGCACAGCAGGATGGGGCACAGCAGGATGGGGGCACTGCAGGCTGGGGGCACAGCAGGATGGGGGCACAGCAGGATGGGGGCAGAGCAGGATGGGGCACAGCAGGCTGGGGGCACAGCAGGCTGGGGCACAGCAGGTTGGGGCACAGCAGGATGGGGGCACTGCAGGTTGGGGCACAGCAGGCTGGGGGCACAGCAGGTTGGGGCACAGCAGGCTGGGGGCACAGCAGGCTGGGGCACAGCAGGTTGGGGTACAGCAGGTTGGGGGTACAGCAGGTTGGGGCACAGCAGGTTGGGGCACCGCAGGTTGGGGGTACAGCAGGTTGGGGCACAGCAGGTTGGGGGTACAGCAGGTTGGGGCACAGCAGGATGGGGGCACAGCAGGTTGGGGCACAGCAGGTTGGGGGCACAGCAGGCTGGGAGCACAGCAGGATGGATGCATAGCAGGCTGGGGGCACAGCAGGCTGGGGCACAGCAGGATGGGGGCACAGCAGGTTGGGGCACAGCAGGTTGGGGGCACAGCAGGCTGGGGGCACAGCAGGTTGGGGGCACAGCAGGTTGGGGGTACAGCAGGTTGGGGCACAGCAGGTTGGGGACACAGCAGGTTGGGGGTACAGCAGGTTGGGGCACAGCAGGTTGGGGGCACAGCAGGCTGGGGGCACAGCAGGATGGGGGCACAGCAGGATGGGAGCATAGCAGGATGGGGCACAGCAGGATGGGGGCACAGCAGGTTGGGGCACAGCAGGCTGGGGGCACAGCAGGCTGGGGCACAGCAGGTTGGGGCACAGCAGGATGGGGGCACAGCAGGATGGGGGCACAGCAGGATGGGGCACAGCAGGCTGGGGCACAGCAGGTTGGGGCACAGCAGGTTGGGGCACAGCAGGATGGGGGCACTGCAGGCTGGGGGCACAGCAGGATGGGGGCACAGCAGGATGGGGGCAGAGCAGGATGGGGGCACAGCAGGCTGGGGGCACAGCAGGCTGGGGCACAGCAGGCTGGGGGCACAGCAGGCTGGGGCACAGCAGGATGGGGCACAGCAGGCTGGGGGCAGAGCAGGATGGGGCACAGCAGGTTGGGGCACAGCAGGATGGGGCACAGCAGGCTGGGGCACAGCAGGATGGGGCACAGCAGGCTGGGGCACAGCAGGATGGGGCACAGCAGGCTGGGGGCACAGCAGGTTGGGGCACAGCAGGATGGGGGCACTGCAGGTTGGGGCACAGCAGGATGGGGGCACAGCAGGATGGGGGCACAGCAGGCTGGGGCACAGCAGGTTGGGGGCACAGCAGGTTGGGGCACAGCAGGCTGGGGGCACAGCAGGCTGGGGCACAGCAGGTTGGGGCACAGCAGGTTGGGGGCACAGCAGGCTGGGGGCACAGCAGGCTGGGGGAGGCTGCCAGCAGCACTGCAGTCGGCAGGCACCACCCAGCAGGACACACACACAGCAAGCACTGGGTCCAGGTGTCCCCAGAGGAACAACCTCCTGCTCCCCAAGGGCCCCTCTGGGAACACAGCACCACAGAGCTGTCAGGGCTGGAAGGGACCCCAAGGCTCAGCCAGCTCCAACCCCCTGCCATGGGCAGGGACACCTCACACCACAGCAGGTTGCTCACAGCCACCTCCAGCCTGGCTGCAAACACCTCCAGGCAGGAGGCTTCCACCACCTCCCTGGGCAACCTGTGCCAGGCTCTCACCACCCTCATGGGGAACAACTTCTTTCTCACAGCCAATCTCAATCTCCCCACTTCTAGTTCTGCTCCATCCCCCCCAGTCCTATCCCTCCCTGACACCCTCAGAAGTCCCTCCCCAGCTTTCCTGCAGCCCCCTGCAGATCCTGGAAGGCCACAATGAGGTCTCCTGGGAGCCTTCTCCTCTCCAGCCTGCACAACCCCAACTCCCTCAGTCTGTGCTCACAGCAGAGCAGCTCCAGCCCTCTGCTCCTCCTCCTGGCCCTTCTCTGGACACCTTCCAGCCCCTCCAGAGCCTTCCTGGCACAGAGGCTCCAGAGCTGGCCCCAGAGCTCCAGCTGTGGTCTCAGCAGAGTGGAGCAGAGGGGCAGAATCCCCTCCCTGGCCCTGCTGGCCACACTTCTCTTGCTGCAGCCCAGGCTCTGCTTGGCTCTCTGGGCTGCAAGTGCTCCCTGCTGGCTCCTGCTGAGCTTCTCCTCCCCCAGCACCACCAAGGCCTTTCCTTCAGGGCTGCTCTCCAGCCAGTCCCTGCCCAGCCTCTAGCAGTGCCTGGGATTGCCCTGCCCCAGCTGCAGGACCCTGCCCTTGGCCTTGCTGAACCTCCTGAGGTTGGCCTGGGCATCTCCCCATGGTGTGCACCACTCACAGGGGGTTCTGAGGGTTGATGTGCCTACCAGGGACCATGGAGGTCACCTTTGGTAGCATCTCCTGCCAGGCTGTCAAGGGCAAGCAGCTGTGGCATGTGATGTGGTGGATCAGGATTAAGCCCCTTGGTGCTTGGCTGGACAAGGGAAAGTGCTCTCAGGAGCTGCATTTCCTTCTAGCAAACAGAATCACTGAGTCACTTTGGTTGGAAAAGCCCCTGGAGAGTCACAGAGTCATAGAATGATTTAGGTTGGAAGGGAGCTCAAAGCTCAGCCAGCTCCAAGCCCCTGCCAGGGGCAGGGACACCTCCCCCCAGCCCAGCTTGCTCAAGGCCTCATCCAGCCTGGCCTGAAACACCTCCAGGCAGGAGGCAGCCACAGCCTCCCTGGGCAGCCTGTGCCAGAGTCTCCCCAGCCTCACTCTCAGCAATTTCTTCCTCCTCTCCACTCTCAGTCTCCCCTCTCCCAGCTCAAAGCCATTGTTCCTCATCCTGGCACTCCCAGCCCTTGGCAAAAGTCCCTCCCCAGCTCTCCTGGAGCCCTTCAGGTCCTGGAAGGCTGCTCTGAGGTCTGCCTGGAGCCTTCTCTTCTCCAGGCTGCACAGCCCCAGCTCTCCCAGCCTGGCCCCACAGGGGAGGTTCTGCAGCCTCTGCTCATCTCTGTGGCCTCCTCTGAAGCCTCTCCAGCAGCTCCAGGTCCTTCTTGTGCTGGGGGCCCAGAGCTGGAGGCAGTGCTGCAGGTGGGGGCTGAGCAGAGCAGAGCAGAGGGGCAGAATCCCCTCCCAGGTCCTCATTGAAGCTGAGGCAGCAGAGTCAAACCCTGAAGCCAGCACAACTGACCTGTGCCCAGAGCTGGCAGGAGGCAGCCACAGCCTCCCTGGGCAGCCTGTGCCAGGGGCTCCCCAGCAGGTTGTGCCAGCAAAGAGCCTTCACCTCTCTGAGGTCTTTAGCCAGAAGCCCCCCAGAGCAGGGTGGGACAGAGGACACCAAACATGGAGCAAATCTCTTTTAGCCTCAGCAGAGCTCAGCCTGCAGCCTCCTGGAGAACACAGAGGGCTGTGAGCCACCCAGGAGCTGAGGACACAGCCACTGAGAGGCAAGGACCTGGGCCAGCACTCTGAAGGTTGGCTCTGCTCAGCAGCTGGGCAGAGGAGAAGCACTTCCCCAGGCAGCAGCTTCCCAGGGTGCAGCCCAGGAGGCCCCAGCACAGGATGCAGCACTGGGGCAGGGAGCAGCTGCAGGCAGGCTCCCAGGGCCCTGACAAGATCCCTGCTCCACTCCCCAAGGGTTCCTGCACAGGAACTCCAGCAGGATCAGCTCTGGGGGGGCAGGGAACCAAAAGCCAGCCCCAGCACCCTGGGGCCACAGCAGCTCCCAGAGGGCTGCCAGGGGCAGAGAGGGGAAGCCCTGCAGTGCAGAGCCAGGGCAGGTGCCCCAGCCCTGCTGCCAAGGGCCAGGGGACAGCCAAGGGCCACCCTGCAGACACAGCAAGGCCCCCCCAGGCTCCAGGGGACACACCAGCCCCACAGCAAGGCTGCCTGCTGCCCAGGACCCTGCCTGGGGGCAGCCATCCCACACCACCTTCTGTTCCCCATGACCACCAACACTCCCAGACTGACCCCCACTGATTCCCAGGCACAGAGTCACAGCAGGCCAGGGGCTGGAAGGGATCACCCAGCCCAAGGCCCTGCCAGGGCAGCTCACCCAGGGCAGGGCACCCAGGGCAGCTCACCCAGGCACACAGCCAGGCAGGCTCTGAATGTCTCCAGAGCAGACTCCACAGCCTCTCTGGGCAGCCTGCTCCAGGCTCCAGCACCCTCACAGGGACAAAGTTTCCCCTCCTCTTCCCCTGGCAGCTGCTCTGCTCCAGCTGCCCCCAGTGCCCCTTGTGCTGTGCTTGGCCAGCCCTGAGCAGAGCCTGGCTCCAGCCCTGCACAGCTTTATCCCCAGCACTGAGGGCAGCCCTCAGGCTGCTCTGCTCCCAGCCCCAAGCCCCAGCTGCCTCAGGCTGTGCTCACAGGAGATGTTCCACTGCCTGCAGCAGCTCTGTGCCTCTGGCCTGGACTCTCTCAGGCAGTTCCCTGAGGTCCTTCTTGACCTGAGGGCCCCAGAACTGGGCACTGCAGTTCCATTGCTCTTCACTGAGGGGCTGCTCCCTCATCCCTTGCATGCTGAGTTTGCAGTCAGGGTCAAGCCTTTGGGCTCCTCCTCTGGGGTCAGCCCCACTCAGGTCCAAATCAAGTGTGGCCAGAGGGAGAATGCAGCTCAGTGCTGCAGGCTCAGCTCCCAGTGCTGCAGGCTCAGCTCCCAGTGCTGCATGAGGGCACAGCAGCAGGAAGGCTTCTGCCCAGAGCACTCCCCACAGGCAACCCCAGCACAGAGCAGCTACAGAAAGAGACTTCTGCTAAGAGCTGCCAACCCCCAGGGACTCCTGGTGCTCCTCCAGAGCAGCTGTGGGCAGTGCTGAGCTCCTGACCTGGGGGCTGGGGCCACACAGGAGTGCTGGGCCACAGGAGCTGCTGCCTGCAGCCAGCCCCCTGCCTGCCACTGGTGGCAGAGCTGCAAGGGAGGAAGCTTCAGCAGGTGTCTGACAGCTCCCCTGCCTCAGCCCACAGCTACCCCACAGCTGAAGGAGGTGCAGGCGGATGGGAGGTGAGGCTCAGAGCTCACAGCCTCCCCAGGCACAGCTGAGGCCACAGCCACCACCAGACAGGGGGCTGGAGGCCACTGCCTCCTCAGAAGCAATTTCAGTTCAAGCCAGGCCATGGTGGGGCTGGAGTGAAGCAGAGGCTGCTGAAGCCTCAGCTGCTGTCTGTCCTGACACCTGGGGGGGCTCCATGGGGCCAGCTGCTGTGCTGCTGTCTCAGCCCCCCCAGAGCCTTCCCCATGAGCTTCCCTTAAGGGCAGGCAGTGAAGTGACCTTGTGACAGATCTCTGCTCTCCCCAGCACAGAGCAGGGTTCTGCTCCTCTGGGGCAGGGAGGAGGGCTGCAAAGTGTGAGGTGAAGGGAACTACAAGCTTCAGGAGCAAGGAGCCCCCCAGGGAGCAAGGTTTGGCTGCAGGCTTCCCCAGGCTGTGGTTTTTAAGCCTGTCTGACATTTGTGCCACCTTTTAGCACTCCACTGTCACACAACAGCCAGGCCCCAGCAGCAGAACCCCCCCAGCCCTGTGGAGCCCTCCACAGGCCACAGCTGCCTTGTCCTGGGCTTCTACAGACCCAAAGCAGCAGCCCTGGGGCCAGATTTGGCCTTCAGGCTCCCACCAGCTTTGAGCTGGGAGAGGGGAGACTGAGACTGGAGAAGAGGAAGAAGCACAAGAAGGACCTGGAGCTGCTGGAGAGGCTCCAGAGGAGGCCACAGAGATGAGCAGAGGCTGCAGACCCTCCCCTGTGGGGCCAGGCTGGGAGAGTTGGGGCTGTGCAGCCTGGAGAAGAGAAGGCTCCAGGCAGACCTCAGAGCAGCCTTGCAGGACCTGAAGGGCTCCAGGAGAGCTGGGGAGGGACTCTGGCCAAGGGCTGGGAGTGCCAGGCTGAGGAACAATGGCTTTGAGCTGGGAGAGGGGAGAGTGAGAGTGGAGAGGAGGAAGAAATTGTTGAGAGTGAGGCTGGGGAGACTCTGGCACAGGCTGCCCAGGGAGGCTGTGGCTGCCTCCTGCCTGGAGGTGCTCAGGACCAGGCTGGATGAGGCCTTGAGCAAGCTGGGCTGGGGGGAGGTGTCCCTGCCCATGGCAGGGGGCTGGCACTGGCTGAGCTTTGAGGTCCCTTCCAGCCCAACCCATTGTGTGCCCCAGTGGCTGTATGGCAGCAGTGTTGGAGTGCCAGCAGCTGACCCTTGCTACCCCAGAGCTGCCTGGGCAGTCCCAGGCCAGCAGCTCCCTGCTGACATCTCCCCCTAGCCCTTATCAGCTGACAGCTCCCCCCCAGCCAGGCTCAGCAGGTTGCCAGCAGCCCCTGCCTGCAGTGTGGGCAGCACCACCACCACCTCCCCCCCTGCAGCACAGCCCAGGGGGGGTGCAGGGGCTGACACCTGGAGCAGCAGAGCTCTGCCTCCCGGGGCAGGAGAGAGGAATGAATGCCAGCAAGGCCTTCCCAAGTGCTGCTCCAGTGGTGCTCTCCCCCTGGGGGGACAACAGCTCCCAGGGCAGGTGGAGCCAGGGGCAAGCAGCCCCGAGCAGGAGCAGGGCTGTGCCTGCCAGGGCACTTGGCAGGAACCAGCTCTGTCCTCTTCTCTTGCAGCCCTGGAGAGTCACAGAGAAGTAGGAAGAAGCAAATCCCTGCTGAGTGTCCTTGCAAGCTCCAGAGACCCTTGGCAGGCAGGCTGCTGCCAGGCATCCAGGCAGCTACCTGCAGCAGAGCTCCAGGAGAGGCTCCCTGCAGCCAGAGGGGCAGTGGCCTCCCCTGCTGGCCCCTCCTGAGCCTGCCAGGCCAGCCCTCATCACCTGCAGACCTCCTCTCCCCTGCATGCTCCCCTGCAGCATGCACTGTGTGGCTGCAGCTGCTGCAGCCCTTCCCTCCCTCCACCTCCCAGAGCAGTGTGAGCCTCCTGCCCTGCCAGGTGCTGGCTGCCACTCTGCAGGTGAAGCTCTTCCTGCCCACTTCACTCTGCTTACACAGCAGTCAGCCTCCCAGGGCACTCAGCCTGCAGCCAGAGCACAGCTCAGGTCCCTGCTGGAGCTCAGGGCCAGGCCTTTGTGGGTGCTGGAGGGGGCCTGTGGCCGGTCCTGGCCCCACAGCAGGGCTGCAGGACTCGGGGTGCTGGGTCTCAGCCGAGGCTCTGCTGGTCTCTGGCCCCCTCTGCTGACAAAGCAGCACCAGGCTGGCCTGGGCAGGCTGGGAGGGCCTCCCCCAGCTAACAGCACCCACAGCACCCAGGAGAGCCTCTCACAGCTTCCTCTGCCCCCTGGCTGGGTGGTTCTGCAACCCCACACTGCTCAGGAGCCCCTTGCTCTGCCCCAGTGTGTGCAGTGCCCCCTGCCCTGCCTCTGCTGCCACCCAAACCCTGCTGACTCAGCACCCTTTCCACCTCCAGGTGCCCCTCAGCACCCTGCATCCAGCATCTGTCCCCAGAGCAATGCACCAGGGAGGGGACCCCAACTCCAGCACCCCCTGGGAGATGCAGAGGCCAGAGATCCAAGGCACAATGTGCTGACTACCAGCCAGGGACACTGGAGGGCATCAGCCCTGGGAGGGAGCCCTCTGACCCCCTCCAGCTGCACACTTTGGATGCATGGCTCCCTCAGGAAGCTCTGCTGCAGCTCTCTCACCCAGCAGCTGCAGCTCTGTGACCCCTCCAGGGGCCTGGGCTGGGCTCTGGGAGCAGAGCAGGAGGAGCAGGAGCAGCCTGGCACTGCTGAGGGAAAGGGCAGAGGGCAGCACACACCTGGGGCATGCAGCCAGCACCAGCCTGGCACCTGCCAGCAGAGTGGCCAGCAGAGTGGCCAGCAGAGAGGGGCACTGAGGTGGCCAGCAGAGAGGGGCAGCAGAGAGGGGCACTGAGGTGGCCAGCAGAGGTGGCCAGCAGAGAGGTGGCCAGCAGAGAGGTGGCCAGCAGAGAGGGGCACTGAGGTGGCCAGCAGAGGTGGCCAGCAGAGAGGTGGCCAGCAGAGAGGTGGCCAGCAGAGAGGGGCACTGAGGTGGCCAGCAGAGAGGTGGCCAGCAGAGAGGGGTACTGAGGTGTCTGCCCCTGCCCAGTGACACCCAAGCTCTGCAGTCAGCAGGCCCCAAAGCACAGAGCCACAGAGGGCAGAGGCTGGAAGGGGGCTCCTGGGGAGCAGGGCAGGGTGCCCTAGGGCAGGTCACACAGGGACACATCCAGGCAGGTTCTGAAAGCCTCCACAGCCTCTCTGGGCAGCCTGCCCCAGGCCTCCAGCAGCCTGGAGCTCCTCCTGATGCTTGGATGGACCTTCCCTTGCTCCAGCTTGTGCCCCTCACCCCTTGTCCTGGCTCTGGGCACCGCTGGGCACAGCCTGGCCCCATCCTCCTGCCACTCACCCCTGCAGCATTGATCAGCATTGATCAGCTCCCCCCTCAGGCCTCTCTTTTCCAGACTAAGCAGCCCAAATTCCCTCTCTGCCCTCAGCAGGGAGATGTTCCAGGCCCCTCAGCACCTCTGCAGCAAAAGGCTCTGCTGACCTGCAGCACTGAGGTGCCAGATCCTGAGCCTGCTGCACTGCACTGCACTGTGCTGCACTGCCCTGCACTGCACTGCCAGGCTCCTGTGGAGCAGTCAGCACCGAGGCTCTGTGTGGAGGCACCAAGCAAAGAGCAACCAAACCTCCTCAGCTGGGTTAGCTCCAGAGCTTTGCTGCCTTCTTGTCTGCATTCCTCTGCTGCCTGTTTGATCTTCCCCTGGGTGAAGAGCAGGCCAGGGGAACAAGTCCTGACAGCCAGCCCTTGCTGGCTGAGCCAGCAGCTGGCAGCCTGAACCCTCTGAGCACCACTGCACACAGGTGGAGGCTGTGCCTCACCTGCCAAAGGATCTCCACTTCAGCAGAGAGAAGCCCAGAGGACCATTCCCCCTCCAAGGCAGCACCTCAGGAAGGCCAGCAGCTGAGGAAGCCTTGGCAGTGAGCACTGCAGGGTTTCAACCACAGCTGAGGAAGGAAAATAAGGACAGCTCCAAGCAGACAGCGAAGCAGGAGGTGCTCTGCAGCCTTCACTCCACTCTGCAGCCTTCACTCCACTCTGCAGCCACTGCTTAACCCCCCCCGAGAGAAAAAGAGCTGAAACCCCTTCCAAAGCCAGGGGACTGCATGGAGATGATGGCAGCAGTGCCATGGAAGCTTCTTCCCAGGAGATCCTTCATGTGAAGGTGACTCAGGAGCTCTTCAGCTCCTCACAGAGCTCCTGCTGCTTTCTGCTCTCCAGCCCTAGCAGCTTTGGGCCAGCTCTGCAAGCAGATCCCTGGAGGCTCAAGATGTGGCTTCACATCCAGGCTGCTCAGTCTGCATCTCTGCAGGCACTCTGCCTGCTTCTGATTGAGACTTCACAGACTCACAGAATGGGTTGGGTTGGAAGGGACCTCAAAGGTCAGCCAGCTCCAAGCCCCTGCCATGGGCAGGGACCCCTCCCCCCAGCCCAGCTTGCTCAAGGCCTCAGCCAGCCTGGCCTGAAACACCTCCAGGCAGGAGGCAGCCACAGCCTCCCTGGGCAGCCTGTGCCAGAGTCTCCCCAGCCTCACTCTCAACAATTTCTTCCTCATCTCCACTCTCAGTCTCCCCTCTCCCAGCTCAAAGCCATTGTTCCTCAGCCTGGCACTCCCAGCCCTTGTCCAGAGTCCCTCCCCAGCTCTCCTGGAGCCCTTCAGGTCCTGCAAGGCTGCTCTGAGGTCTGCACAGCCCCAGCTCTCCCAGCCTGGCCCCACAGGGGAGGGACTCCAGGCCTCTGGTTCAGGCAAAAATTTGGATGAATAAAAGCTTCTTCCTAAAGAGGTTTGTCAGAATCTTTGCTCCATTCTCCCCAGTGTAAATGCCAAGGCCCTTGAAGTGCTGCCTGCCTTGCCTGGAGCCTGCAGCAGCACTGTCAGCCAGGGAGTGATGCTTCCCTGCACTGTGCCCAAAGCCCTGTGCTGTGGCTGCAGAGTCTCCCTCAGTGGTCCCTTGGGAGCAGCACTGCAGTGGAGGTGCTGTGCAGGAGCTGGGAGCTGAGCTGGGCCTGTGGCAGTGCTCTGCCTCAAGGCTGCTGGCCAGGCAGCTGCAGGAGCACAGGAGGGATCACAGTCTCACACAATCACCAAGGCTGGAAGAGACCTCAGAGATCATCGAGTCCAACCTGGCAGCACAGACCTCAGGACTAAACCATGGCTCCAAGTGCCACATCCAATCCCCTCTGGAACACCTCCAGGGATGGGGACTCCACCACCTCCCTGGGCAGCACATCCCAATGGCTAACAACTCTCTCAGGGAAGAACTTTCTCCTCACCTCCAGCCTAAACCTCCCCTGGCACAGCTTGAGACTGTGTCCTCTTGTTCTGGTGCTGCTTGCCTGGGAGAAGAGACCAACCCCCACCTGGCTACAACCTCCCTGCAGGGAGCTGGAGAGAGCAAGAAGGTCTCCCCTGAGCCTCCTCTTCTCCAGGCTAAGCAACCCCAGCTCCCTCAGCCTCTCCTCACAGGGCTGTGCTCCAGACCCCTCCCCAGCTTTCTTGCCCTTCTCTGGACACCTTCAAGTCTCTCAGTGTCCTTCTTGACCTGAGGGGACCAGAAGTGGACACAGGACTCCTCTGCTCATTGGGGCTGCAGCAGGGATGTTCCTCTCTGGCTGCTGCAGCCCAGAGTCCTGCAGAGATCCTTGCAGCTGCTGCTGGTGCTGAGCAGCCAGGGTGAGGAGCAGGGCCATGGGGCACACAGGCTGGCAGCCAGCCCTGCTGGCCAGGCAGTGCCTGCTGGCAGAGCCAGCTGGGACTCACTGCTGCCCAGGGCAGCGTCCTCAGCTGCCACAGCTTCCTGTGCCAGAGCCTGTCTGGCAGAGCTGCACAGAGGAGGCAGACTCTGGGGGAAGGATTAATGCACTTAACAAGACCAACAACAGAGAATGAGGAAGTTTATTGATGACAACAAAACCTCCTCAGCAAGCCAGGAGAAGTGTTCAGAGCTCTGTGAAACCCAGCTCTGGGCACAGGTCAGTTGTGCTGGCTTCAGGGTTTGACTCTGCTGCCTCAGCTTCAATGAGGACCTGGGAGGGGATTCTGCCCCTCTGCTCTGCTCTGCTCAGCCCCCACCTGCAGCACTGCCTCCAGCTCTGGGGCCCCCAGCACAAGAAGGACCTGGAGCTGCTGGAGAGGCTCCAGAGGAGGCCACAGAGATGATCAGAGGCTGCAGACCCTCCCTTGTGGGGCCAGGCTGGGAGAGTTGGGGCTGTGCAGCCTGGAGAAGAGAAGGCTCCAGGCAGACCTCAGAGCAGCCTTCCAGGACCTGAAGGGCTCCAGGAGAGCTGGGGAGGGACTCTGGCCAAGGACTGGGAGTGCCAGGCTGAGGAACAATGGCTTTGAGCTGGGAGAGGGGAGACTGAGAGTGGAGAGGAGGAAGAAATTGTTGAGAGTGAGGCTGGGGAGCCTCTGGCACAGGCTGCCCAGGGAGGTGGTGGAAGCCTCCTGCCTGGAGGTGTTTGCAGCCAGGCTGGAGGTGGCTGTGAGCAACCTGCTGTGGTGTGAGGTGTCCCTGCCCATGGCAGGGGGTTGGAACTGGCTGAGCCTTGAGCTCCCTTCCAGCCCTGACAATTCTATGGTTCTTTGAACTGCAGCAACTGGAGGTCAGCTGCCAGCATCTGGTTGTGAGTGAACAGCTGGAGGGGACTCTGGCTGTGCTCTGGATGAAGGTCCTGACCACTGCTCACAACATAAGGCTGAACTTCCACTGGCCTGGGGCTGTGACCAGTGGATCAAATCACAGTGATCACAGAATGGCTCAGGCTGGAAGGGACCTCAGAAATAGAATAGAATAGAATAGAATAGAATAGAATAGAATAGAATAGAATAGAATAGAATAGAATAGAATAGAATAGAATAGAATAGAATAGAATAGAATAGAATTAAGTAGCTTGGAAAAGACCTCAGGGATCATCCAGTCCAACCTATCACCCAACACCATCTGATCAACTCAACCATGGCACCAAGTGCCTCAGCCAGGCTCTTCCTGAACACCTCCAGGGATGGGGACTCCACCACCTCCCTGGGCAGCACATTCCCATGGCCAATCTCTCTTGCTGGGAAGGATTTCTTCCTAACATCCAGCCTAAACCTCCCCTGGCACAGCTTGAGACTGTGTCCTCTTGTTCTGATGCTGGGTGCCTGGGACCCCCTGCCATGCCCAGGGACATATCTCAACCAGACTCAGCTGACCAAGGCCTCATCCAGCCTGGCCTGGAACACCCCCAGGCAGGAGGCAGCCACAGCCTCCCTGGGCAGCCTGGGCCAGAGTCTCCCCAGCCTCACACTGAAGAACTTCTTCCTCAGCTCCACTCTAACCCTGCTCTGCCTCAGCTCCAAACCATTCCCCCTGGGCCTGGCTCCAGACCCCCTCAGGAGAAGTCTCTCTGCAGCCTTCCTGCAGGATCCCTTCAGCTCCTGGCAGCAGCTCTGAGGTCCCCCTGGAGCCTTCTCTGCAGGCTGCACAGCCCCAGCTCCCTCAGCCTGTGCTCACAGCAGAGCTGCTCCAGCCCTGGCAGCATCCTTGTGGCCTCACTCCAGCAGCTCTGTGTCCTTCTGCTGCTGGGGACAGCAGAGCTGGAGGCAGGGCTGGAGGTGAGGTCTGAGCAGAGCAGAGCCCAGGGGCAGAATCCCCTCTGCTGCCCAGCAACCACCACCCCCAGAGTGCACACAGTGAGCAGAGTGCCCAGGGAGAGCAGAGTGCCCCAGAGCAGAGGCTGGGGTTGGTTCATTCTCAGAGGCACCCAGAGCAGTGCCATGCAGTCTCCATGGCACCATCTGCTCAGAGCAGTGGCTGCAGATCAGTCTCAGTGGTTGCAGGGATCTCTACAAGCCCCTCCAGAGGCAGCAGAGTAGGACAGCCCCAGGCCAGCTCCCAGGCTGCTCCCCCTCCCCAGCCAGGGTTTCTCAGCCCCCAGGGCAGTGTTTTACTGCCTGTTCTGCTGGCTGCACTCAGAGCTGCAGGCAGCACAGCCTCAGCCTTCAGAGAGCTCCACACTTCACGCAAGGTTTGAAGCACCTGCTGAAAGGCCTTGAAGTAACCATGAACCAACCCAGAGAAGAACACAGCCCGTGGAACTCAAACACCCTGCCCCTTCAGGCACGGGCAGGAAGAGCTCCTTGATGCCTGCCAACTGATTTGGCACCCAAGAGCTGGCAGCAAACTGCAAGGGCAAGGGCAAAGCCGTGGGGAAGGGCTGGGATCCCTTCCCTTCCCGTTTCAGGCTGAGACACCACGGCTGCAGCGGGAGGGCAGCCCCAGCACACTGCTTCTCAGGGCTGAGGCTCTCTGCATCAAGCCAGGGACATCTGCACAGCGCTGCACAGCGCTGCACAGCTCTGCAGGGTGCACCAGGGCCTCTCCTCCCAGGTACAGCTCCACCCTGGAGCAAAGGAGCCGCGGCAGAGCCCCCGCCCTGCAGCGCTCCCCTGCAGCGCTCCCCTGCGGCGCTGTCCTGCAGCGCTCCCCTGCAGCGCTCCCCTGCAGCGCTCCCCTGCGGCGCTGTCCTGCAGCGCTCCCCTGCAGCGCTCCCCTGCAGCACTCTCCTGCAGCACTCCCCTGCAGCACTCCCCTGCAGCACTCCCTGCAGCGCTCCCCTGTGGCACTCCCTGCAGCACTCCCTGCGGCACTCCCCTGCAGCACTCCCCTGCAGCACTCCCTGCAGCGCTCCCCTGTGGCACTCCCTGCAGCGCCTCCCTGCGGCACTCCCCTGCAGCACTCCCCTGCAGCACTCCCTGCAGCACTCCCTGCGGCACTCCCCTGCAGCACTCCCCTGCAGCACTCTCCTGCAGCGCTCCCCTGTGGCACTCCCTGCAGCGCCTCCCTGCGGCACTCCCCTGCAGCACTCCCCTGCAGCACTCCCTGCAGCACTCCCTGCGGCACTCCCCTGCAGCACTCCCCTGCAGCACTCCCTGCAGCACTCCCTGCGGCACTCCCCTGCAGCACTCCCCTGCAGCACTCCCTGCAGCGCTCCCCTGTGGCACTCCCTGCAGCGCCTCCCTGCGGCACTCCCCTGCAGCACTCCCCTGCAGCACTCCCTGCGGCGCTCTCCTGCGACGCTCCCTGCAGCGTTCTCCTGTGGTGCTCCCCTGCAGCACTCCCTGCAGCACTCCCCTGCGGCGCTCCCCTGCAGCACTCCCCTGCAGCACTCCCTGCAGCACTCCCCTGTGGCCCTCCCCTGCAGCACTCCCTGCAGCACTCTCCTGCAGCGCTCCCCTGCAGCACTCCCTGCAGCACTCCCCTGCAGTGCTCCCCTGCAGCACTCCCTGCAGCACTCTCCTGCAGCGCTCCCCTGCAGCACTCCCTGCAGCACTCCCCTGCAGTGCTCCCCTGCAGCACTCCCTGCAGCACTCTCCTGCAGCGCTCCCCTGCAGCACTCCCTGCAGCACTCCCCTGCAGTGCTCCCCTGCAGCACTCCCCTGCAGCACTCCCTGCAGCGCTCCCCTGTGGCACTCCCTGCAGCGCCTCCCTGCGGCACTCCCCTGCAGCCCTCCCCTGCAGCACTCCCTGCGGCGCTCTCCTGCGACGCTCCCTGCAGCGTTCTCCTGTGGTGCTCCCCTGCAGCACTCCCTGCAGCGCTCCCCTGCAGCACTCCCTGCAGCACTCTCCTGCAGCGCTCCCCTGCAGCACTCCCCTGCAGCACTCTCCTGCAGCGCTCCCCTGCAGCACTCCCCTGCAGCACTCCCCTGCAGCATTCTCCTGCAGCACTCCCCTGCGGTGCTCCCCTGCAGTGCTCCCCTGCGGCGCTCTCCCCTCACTGCCAACCACAACCTGCAGGGGCTGGAAAGCAAAGCACAGGGCAGCAGGAGGTCTGCCCTGGCACCACTGCTTCAGCCAGCAGCACTGCCAGGCACTGTGGGACCCCTGCTTATGGTGGCTGAGTGCTTTGGTCAGCAGAACTGATCCACATCTATCTGTGTGGCACATCAGCTCCTTGGCTTCCTTCTTAAGCCCTGCTCCAGGCCTCCAGCAGCCTCACACCAGAGAAGTTTCTCCTCCTGTTCAGATGGAACCTCCTGGGTTGCAGTTTACATTCACTGTTCATTGTCCTGTCCCTGGGCACCACCAAGCAGAGCCTGGCCCCTTCACCCTGGCTCCCACCCCTCAGCTATTGACAGACATTGATCAGATCCTGTCCTCTCCAGACTGAGCAGCCCCAGGGCTCTCAGCCTTTCTTTGCAGAGGAAATGTTCAGGTCCCCAGTCATCCTCCCACCTCTCCATTGGACCTTCACCAGCAGATCCCTGTCCCTCTAGAACTGAGGAGCCCAAAACTGGAGACATGATTCCAGGCGTGGTCTCACCAGGGCTGAAGTGTTGGATTCAGGGAGCTTCACTGAAGCTTCACATTTGCTCCAGCATCATCTCCCAGCCCCCAGAATGAGAGCTGTGTGGCACCCCTCAGCCTTACTTACAAAGGCAGAAGCCAGCTGAGAAGCAAGGAGAGCACCAACCACATCCTGCTGGCAAGAGCCCTGCATGGATGAGCAAGGAGCCTCTGGAAGAACTCAGATGGAAGGAGGTTCCCAGGACACGGAAACAGGAACTGGCCCCTTGGGAGGAAGGAAGGAACTCCACCAGCAGAGCATGTTGGGATGCTACAGGGGAAGCTAAGGACAACACCACCAGGCAGTAATGTGCACCTGTGGCCAAGAAGGCCAATGGCACCCTGGGGTGCATCAAGAGTGTGGCCAGCAAGCTGAGGAAGGTTCTCCTCCACCTCTACTCTGTCCTGACAAGGCATTATCTGGACTACTGGGTCCAGTTCTGGGCTCCCCAGTTCAGGAGAGACAGGGAACTGCTGGAGAGAGTCCAGGGGAGGCTGCAAAGCTGCTGAGAGGCCTGGAGCAGCTCTGGGAGGAGCAAAGGCTGAGAGCCTGCAGAAGAGCAGCCCCAGAGGGGAGCTGAGCAATGCTCAGCAAGAGCTAAAGGCTGGGGGGCAAGAGGCTGGGGCCAGACTCTGCTCAGTGGTGCCCAGGGACAGGCCAAGGGGCACTGGGCACAAACTGGAACCCAGGAGGTTCCATCTGAACAGGAGGAGAAACTTCTTTGGTGTGAGGCTGCTGGAGGCCTGGAGCAAGCTGCCCAGAGAGGTGGTGGAGTCTTTGTGTGTGGACAGCTTTCAACCCCCCCTGGGCACTGTGCTCCTGGGCAAGCTGCCCTGGGTGCCCTGCTGGAGCAGGGGGTTGGACTGGGTGAGCTCCAGAGGACCCTTCCAGCCCTCACTGTGCTGGGGTCCTATGAGTGGCACAGCAGCAGCCTGGCCAGACTCTCCTTGTGCCCCTGAGGTAAGACATTCCCTTGATCCATTGCATGGCCACCCAGAGCTGCAGTGCTGGGACAGGGCAGTGAAGAGCTCCTGGGGACTCCACCAGAGATCAGAGCACCACAGAGAGCTTCAGAAACAACACCAGAGGGTTTTGGTTTTGGAGAGGGCACAGCAAAGGGCCACAGATGATGAGGGGAGTGGAAGATCTCTCTTACAAAGACAGGCTGAGGGAGCTGGGGCTTTCAGCCCTGGAGAAGAGCAGCCTGGGGGGGATCTCAGCAGTGGTGATCAAGACTTCAAGGGTGGGTGTCAGGAGGATGGGACCCATCTATTTTCAGTGGTGCCCAATGACAGCACAAGGGGCAGTGGGCACAAACATGAACAGAGTTCCACCTAAACTTCAGGAGGAACTTCTCTGAGGGTGGAGGGTCCCTGGGGGAGGGTAGTGGAGCCCTGGGGAAGGCTGCCCAGGGTCCCCATCTCTGGAGTCATCCCAAACCCACCCGGATGCCATCCTGTGCAACCTGCCCTGGCTGATCCTGCTCTGGCAGGGGGCTTGGCCTGGATGATCTCCAGAAGCCCCTTCCAGCCCCCATCACTCTGTGACTCTGAAGCACCACAGCACAGCAGGATGCCCACTGTGCAGGATTCCACAGCTGCCAGGGAGCACCTTGTGAGGCACTGGGCACTGGCTTTATTCCTGTGTGCTCCCTGGCTTTGAGAGGGCATCCAGGCTGGAAGGGATGCTCACAGCAGCGTGAGCTCCCTCCCCAGTGCTTCAGATGGGGTTCTCTGCTTGTGGCCACACCAACCCCACTGCTCCACACCCATACCTGAGCACAAATCATCTGCTTACACACATTCTCGTTCTGGTCAAGTTCAGAGCCTGGGAGAGGGAATCCAGCACGGCAACGCTTGTCACAGAGCAAAGGTGAGGGAAAAGGAGCAGGAAGAAGCCCTAAAGACAAAGGACTGAGGCCATCAGGACACCTGCACAGAAAGCCTTTTGTCCGAGCGCAGTTTGCATTCCCTCGCTCTCTCTGAACGCTCAGAACGAGTTTACAGGCAGATAAAGAATCGTTTTCTTCCTCAGCTCACAGAAACTCCGTTTGATACGCTTAAAGCTCCCAGCTCAGAGCTGGAGCAGCGCTCTGGAGAGCTCCAGCGCTCCCCGGAGGAGCCCGGCGGCGGCGGGGAGGATGCGGCTGCCGCGGCGGGGCAGATGCCTTCAGAGCGCTCCGCCTTTAGCCATCTCTTTATCAACCTCTTAACTAACTGAACAGTCCTCTAACTAAACGGCGGGGACAGGCATTGTCTGCGCGCCCCGCGCCCCGGACCCGGCAGGGGAGACTCTGCCTGCCCGCCGCTCCTGCCGCCCCGCGGGGGCCGCCCGGGAGCCTGCGCTCAGCTGGCGCCGCTGCGCTGCCGCACGCCGCATCAGAAGCCAAGCCTGAGACAATAACGCCTCAGAGACACCAACAATCAATCTGATACCGTGCCACTGAACCGGCCCCAGGCCTCGGAAGGGCTAAGGGAACAATTAGGAAGGGAAGAGAAGCCATTCCCGGACAGAACTGACAGTGATTAAAACTCCATTGATCCGCAGGCGGCAAAGGCTGCCGAAGCCAGAGCGTTTCCAGAGCCCTCTTTTGACTTCAGTACCAGGGAAGAAAGAGCTTGCAAATGATCAAGCTTTGCTCAGAAGCATCAGGCTGGCTCTGACATCTGCACAGCCACAGCAGCCAAAGCTGTTCGTCAGCCAGGGAAGACTCAGGAGGTCAGAGTCTCAGAGATGATCTCCAGCCCAGGTGCCCAGGGGCATGGCAGAGTGCCTGGGTGTGTGGGCAGCCCCCGGCTCACAGAGGGCAGCTTCTGGAGGCTGCATGCCCCAGAGATTTGCCAGTCCAACCCCTCAAAGTGTTCCTGCCACTGGGGGGGTCTTCCCCAGCAGACTCTGGTGAAAGTGCTCTGGTCCCCTCTGTGCAAAGGTCACTGCTGTGCCAGGGTCACCTCGGGCTCCCTTACCCCACCAACATCAGCACAGAGTCACAGACTGCATTGGGTTGGAAGGGTCCCCCAAAGGTCATCCTGTCCAGCCCCCTGCAGGCAGCAGGGACAGCTCCAGCTAGAGCGGGTTGCACAGGGCCACACCAAGGCATCTTGAATGTCTGCAGGGACAGAGCCTCAACCACTTCCCTGGGCAGCCTGTGCCAGGCTCTCCCCAGCCTCCCTGTGCAGAACTTCCTCCTGATGTCCAACCTACCTCTGCCCTGCTCCAGTGCCAAACCAATGTCCCTCATCCTATCCCCACAGCCCCTTCTGAGCAGTCCCTCTCCAGCCTGCCTGCAGCTCCCTTCAGATACTGAGATGCAGCTCTGAGGTCTCCCTGGAGCCTTCAGTTCAGCCTCTCCAGGCTGCACAGCCCCAGCTCTCCCAGCCTGGCCCCACAGGAGAGGTTCTCCAGCCTCTGATCATCTTTGTGTCCTCCTCTGGACTCACCCAGGACAAAAGCCACTACCTGCCACAGGTCTCCTTGGTGGAAGTTTCTGTTCTCCTGCTGACCCTACCAGCAGCAACCTATTTTATCTGCTCTAGGAACTTCTTCAGACTGCCCAGAGCTGACACCTGACTCCAAATGTGGCAGGCTGGGTGGGCAGCTCTTGCTCCCTGAGCCCTGGGGACATGAGCTGGGACTGCTTGCTGCTCTCCTTCAGAGTGCTGCAGTGGCAAAGGCCATGCAAGGCTTCACCACCTGTACCCAGTGGCAGCCACATGTCACTTGGTAGCAGGAGATTCACACCTGTCTGCTTTGAGTGAGGCTGAAATGGGGCACTGCTGCATGAAAGCTGAGGAGGAGGAAGGGGGCAGTGGGAAGGGAAGGCTGAAGAGCACCCCAAGGTGGAAACCCTCCAGTGCCCTTCAGCTCAGGGCCCCCTACACACTGACCCCCATGGGCTGTGCTGTCAGAAACACCACACCACCAAAGGCTTCAGCAGCTCTGGCAGCTCCTGGCAGTACCACTGCACACAGAGAGCAGTGCAGCACCCAGGGCTTAGTGCAGCTGGGGCAACTCTGACCTTCCCCTGAGCAACTCCACTCCACCACAGCCCAGCTTGGGGGGGAAATCCCCTTCCCTGCACCTCACCAGAAGACCCAAATGCAGGAGGGGATTCAGTGACTACCAACAGCCCTGCTCCTAGCTGAGAGGAACAGCTTCACTCCATCACAGACCCACAGAGGCTAATGGAACAGGAGGGCAGAGGCTCCAGCAGTGCACAGCCCCTGCCCAGCGCCTCAGGGAGGGGTTCAGCTGTCCCTCTGCCTGACTTCACCCAGCCCTGCCTTGAATGAGTTGTCACAGAAGGACAGAATGGTGCCTTGGACCTCTGGAGATCATCCAGGCCAACCCCACTGCCAGGGCAGGTTGCACAGGATGGTGTCCAGGCAGGTTTGGAAGGAGAAGCCTCCAGCACCCCCCTGGCCAGCCTGCTCCAGGGCTCCAGCACCCTTCAGTTGAAGAGGTTCCTCTTCATGTTCAGATGGAGCTTCTTGTGTTCAGGTTTGTGCCCATTGCCCCTTCTCCTGGCCCTGGGTGCCACTGAACAAAGCCAGGCCCCATCTCCTGACACCCACCCTTGAAGTATTGATCAGCATTGATCAGTTGGCCAAAGGAGATACAACAGTGCTGTGTCTGTGCTCACGGCAGCACAAGCCCAGGAGGCAGCACAAGCCCAGAAGGCTGCACAAGCCCAGGAGGAAGGACAAGCCCAGGAGGAAGGACAAGCCCAGGAGGCAGCACAAGCCCAGGAGGCAGCACAAGCCCAGGAGGAAGGACAAGCCCAGGAGGCAGCACAAGCCCAGGAGGCAGCACAAGCCCAGGAGGAAGGACAAGGCCAGGAGGAAGAACAAGCCCAGGAGGAAGGACAAGCCCAGGAGGAAGAACAAGCCCAGGAGGAAGGACAAGCCCAGGAGGCAGCACAAGCCCAGGAGGAAGGACAAGCCCAGGAGGAAGGACAAGCCCAGGAGGCAGCAGCACAGCACCAAACTCTTTCTTTCTGCCCTTCATCTAGACCACAGCAAGGGCAAAACCTGCAAAGCTGCTCTATTTTTAGCCCACCCCCAAGAAAGGCTTTGTAGAGCCAGGCTCAAATCTGAACAAGTCCCTCACCTAGATCCAAGCTAAACTCAGCAAGTGGAAAGCCAACATCCCAGCTGGAATGTACCAACCCCCTCAGCACACCTGCCCACACCTCCCTGTCTGCAGCCAAGCAGCCAGCAGGAGCAGCCCCCAGGGCTCTTGGCCTTGCCCTCTCCCTGGTTGGTTCCCTCCCTGCTGCTCCTTCCCCACCTCATCAGCACAGCAATTCAGACTGCTGAGAGCTTCAGCTGAGGCTCTGCAGAGTGAGGGCCACTGCAGGGTGGCAGCACAGCAAAGCCAGCAGCAAACTCCTGGGGTCAGAGGCAGTGCAGGCAGCAGCCAGGAGCACAGCACAGCACCAGCCCAGGGCACCACAGCAACCAAAGCCCTGAGCTGCCTCCTCCTCACTGCCTGCTGCCTCCTGACAGCTTGGCCTCCTCTGGCTGCCTCCAGCTGGCTCTGGGATGAGCAATCCTGCCCAGCTCAGCAGTGGGCAGCAGGGAGCACAGCAGCCAGCCCCAGCACACCTGGGCAACACAGCAGCCTGTGGCTGGCAGGGTGGTGCCACAGTGCTGCTCCCATGGGCACCCAGAGAGGGCTGCACTCCTAGGAGGGACAGGGGATGGCTGCACAGCTCTGGGGGCATCAGGAGGAGCTCTGGGGAAGCTTAGGCTGAACACAAGCCCTGTGAGGAGAGGCTGAGGGAGCTGGGGTTGCTTAGCCTGGAGAGGAGGAGGCTCAGGGGAGACCTTCTTGCTGTCTGCAACTCCCTGCAGGGAGGTTGTAGCCAGGTGGGGGTTGGGCTCTTCTGCCAGGCATCCAGCACCAGAACAAGAGGACACAGTCTCAAGCTGTGCCAGGGGAGGTTCAGGCTGGAGGTGAGGAGAAAGTTCTTCACTGAGAGAGTCACTCATCATTGGGATGTGCTGCCCAGGGAGGTGGTGGAGTCCCCATCCCTGGAGGTGTTCAGGAGGAAACTTGATAGGGTGCTTGGTGCCATGGGTTAGTTGGTTGGGTGGTGTTGGATGATAGGTTGGATTTGATCTTGAAAGTCTCTTCCAACCTGGTCTGGTCTATTCTATTCTATTCTATTCTATTCTATTCTATTCTATTCTATTCTATTCTATTCTATTCCATTCCATTCCATTCCATTCCATTCCATCCCATTCCATTCCATTCCATTCCATTCCATTCCATTCCATCCCATTCCATTCCATTCCATTCCAAACATTTCTTTGCTGCAGGAGTGGTCAGGGATTGGCAGAGGCTGCCCAGGGGGGTGGTGGAGTCCCCATGGCTGGAGGTGTGCAGGGAGCCTGTGGATGTGGCAGCTCAGGGCACAGTTTGGTGGCCATGGCAGTTGGGTTACAGCTGCACTTGATGACCTTAAAGGTCTTCCCAACCTCACTGATTCTATGACTCCATTTTCTTCTCCCCTGCTCTCCAGGTGAATCATTCCATCACTGAATCATGTAGGTTGGAAGAGACCTCTCAGATCAGCAGGTCCAACCCTCAGCCCAGCACTGCCAGGTCAACAGCAAACCATGGCCCTCAGCACCACATCTACACAGCTCTGAAACCCTGCCAGGGACTGGGACTGCAGCACTGCCCTGGGCTTCACAACCCTGGAAGGGAGAGATGAAGCAGAGTGGCTCTGAGGTGCTGAGCTGAGTTAAAGCAGGCAGGCAGATGGGTAAGGCACCACCAGCCTGGCCCTCAAAGGAGCTCCTGAAGGTTCTTTTATTTAACCATTGCTTTTTTAACCCATTTTAGGCAGCATTTTCACCCTGCCCCACCTTCCATCATTGAAACCATGAGGCTCATAAAATAGCATCCACCAGGGATGAATGTAACAGACCCATGGGGCTAAGGAGCCCAGTGCCAGCCTGGGGTGCATTCAGGAGGGTGGCCAGCAGGGCAGGGGAGGTTCTCCACTGCTACTCTGCCCTGGTGTGGCCTCACCTGGACTACTCTGTCCAGTTCTGGGCTCCCCAGCTCAAGCAGGACAAAGAACAGGGCCACAAAGACACTGAGGGCACTGAAACATCTCTCATGAGGAGAGGCTGAGAGAGTTGGAGCTGCTCAGCCTGGAGAAGAGAAGGCTCCAGGCAGACCTCAGAGCAGCCTTCCAGGACCTGAAGGGCTCCAGGAGAGCTGGGGAGGGACTCTGGACAAGGGCTGGGAGTGCCAGGCCCAGGGACAATGGCTTTGAGCTGGGAGAGGGGAGACTGAGAGTGGAGAGGAGGAAGAAATTGTTGAGAGTGAGGCTGGGGAGACTCTGGCACAGGCTGCCCAGGGAGGCTGTGGCTGCCTCCTGCCTGGAGGTGCTCAGGGCCAGGCTGGATGAGGCCTTGGGCAAGCTGGGCTGGGGGGAGGTGTCCCTGCCCATGGCAGGGGGCTGGAGCTGGCTGAGCTTTGAGGTCCCTTCCAACCCAACCTGTTCTGTGATGCTGTGAATCTGCAAACACATCATGAGCCAAGAATGAAGCACTGCTGGGAGACTGGCAGCCTGCTCTGCCTTCACAAATCAGTGCCAAGCTCCTCAGCAGCCAGGAGCAGCCTTCTGTGAGCTCCTCCCCAGCCAGCCAGCAGTCTCTGCACCAACATGCTCCTGCTTTTCCTGACCCACATTTTCAGGCTGGCAGCAAATCAGTGCTCATGGCAAACCCCAGCAGCCTCTGAGCAGGCTGGCAAGTGCCCTCCAACCTGGGCTGCTGAATCTGGTGGGGCTCAGCAGGGCCCTTTGCTCAGGCTCCACTTCTGAGAGCTGCCCAAGCTCACAATCACCAACATCTTCATTGATGATCTGGATGAGGGGATTGAGTCAGTCATCAGCAAGTTTGCAGATGACACCAAGTTAGGAGCAGATGTTGGTCAGTTAGAGGACAGAAGGGCTCTGCAGAGGGACCTCGACTGACTGGACAGATGGGCAGAGGCCAACAGGATGGCATTCAACAAGTCCAAGTGCCAGGGGCTGCACTTTGGCCACAACAACCCCAGGCAGTGCTACAGGCTGGGGGCAGAGTGGCTGAGAGCTGCCAGGCAGAGAGGGACCTGGGGGTGCTGATTGACAGCTGTCTGAACATGAGCCTGCAGTGTGCCCAGGGGGCCAAGAAGGCCAAGGGCATCCTGGCCTGCATCAGGAAGAGTGTGGCCAGCAGGAGCAGGGAAGTCCTTGTGCCCTGTGCTCAGCACTGCTGAGGCCACACCTTGAGTCCTGTGTCCAGTTCTGGGCTCCTCAGGTCAAGAAGGACATTGAGAGACTTGAAGGTGTCCAGAGAAGGGCAAGAAAGCTGGGGAGGGGTCTGGAGCACAGCCCTGTGAGGAGAGGCTGAGGGAGCTGGGGTTGCTTAGCCTGGAGAAGAGGAGGCTCAGGGGAGACCTTCTTGCTCTCTGCAACTCCCTGAAGGGAGGTTGGAGCCAGGTGGGGGTTGGTCTCTTCTCCCAGGCAAGCAGCACCAGAACAAGAGGCCACAGTCTCAAGCTGTGCCAGGGGAGGTTCAGGCTGGAGGTGAGAAGAAAGTTCTTCCCTGAGAGAGTTGTTGGCCATTGGAATGTGCTGCCCAGGGAGGTGGTGGAGTCCCCATCCCTGGAGGTGTTCCAGAGGGGATTGGATGTGGCACTTGGTGCCATGGTCTAGTCATGGGGTCTGTGTTGATAGGTTGGACTCGATGATCCTCGAGGTCCTTTTCAACCTTAGTTATACTGTGTGTGATACTGTGAAATGCACTCAGGGAGTCCTTGTGTTGGGAAGCTAAGCCAAGGAGCTGATTTTCCATGAGAGCTTGGTTGAGCTGCAGGACTCCCTGGGCACTGCTCTGGAAGGTCCCTAGGGTATCTCTATCAACAGCCCTGTGGTTAAACAGGGCCCAGACACACCAAGCAGAGTCTGGCTCTGGCCTGGAGGCCTGCAGAGCAGAGGGCTCCTGGGGCAGCACAGTCTGTGTGGGCTCTGTGTGCACCCAACCAGCACCCAGCACACAGGGAGCTGCTGCCCAGGGAGGCTGTGGCTGCCTCCTGCCTGGAGGTGTTGAGGGCCAGGCTGGATGAGGCCTTGAGCAAGCTGTGCTGGTGTGAGCTGTCCCTGCCCATGGCAGGGGTTGGAGCTGGATGATCCTTGAGGTCCCTTCCACCCCTGACAATTCCATGGTTCTGGGCCTGTTGAGCTCCCCATGCACAGAGCTCTCCAGAGCCATTGGTACTCAGCCACACACCCAACCTCCTCTGTCCCCCAGGGCACCTCATGGGAAGTGTGTGAGCCAAGAGTGCTCCCTCCCCACTGCAGCCTCTCCCAGACACTGCACTGCTCCTCAACCTGTTCTCTTACATCTAGAAGGAGTCTGAGCTGGGAGCCAGCCCCTGACTGCCACTGGGCTGCTGAGAAATGAATCACTCCAGCAGGGCTCTGAAACAAGCATTAGAAAGAGGAAATCAGTTCTATAAACAGAGAGCATCTGAGCTGTCCCTTTGCTATGGATCATGCAGGAAGGCTGCCAGCTCCTCAGGTCCCAGGCTCCAGGCTGTCAGGGATTGCTTTCCAGCATTACATCAAACCCTGACTGCAGCAGGCAGGAATTTAACTCCTCAGGATACAAAACTGGAACAGCCTCTGCAAGCTGCAGAGCCACACTGCTCATCCTCCCTCTGGGGAGCACAGCCCTGCCCGTGGCTGCACCACCACCCACAGGATCCTGGGGCCAGAGAGCAGCTTCACCTGAGGGCAGAGATCCACAGAACCACACAACGGGTTGGCTTGGAAGGGACCTTGCAGTGCCAGCCCCCTGCCATGGGCAGGGACACCTCCCCCCAGCCCAGCTTGCTCAAGGCCTCATCCAGCCTGGCCCCCAGCACCTCCAGGCAGGAGGCAGCCACAGCCTCCCTGGGCAGCCTGTGCCAGAGTCTCCCCAGCCTCACTCTCAACAATTCCTTCCTCCTCTCCACTCTCAGTCTCTCCTCTCCCAGCTCAAAGCCATTGTTCCTCAGCCTGGCACTCCCAGCCCTTGGCCAGAGTCCCTCCCCAGCTCTCCTGGAGCCCTTCAGGCACTGGAAGTGGCTCTGAGGTCTGCCTGGAGCCTTCTCTTCTCCAGGCTGCACAGCCCCAACTCTCCCAGCCTGGCCCCACAGGGAAGGGTCTGCAGCCTCTGATCATCTCTGTGGCCTCCTCTGGAGCCTCTCCAGCAGCTCCAGGTCCTTCTTGTGCTGGGGGCCCCAGAGCTGGAGGCAGTGCTGCAGGTGGGGGCTGAGCAGAGCAGAGCAGAGGGGCAGAATCCCCTCCCTGTGCTGCTGCTCTCCCTGCTCTGGCTGCAGCTCAGCACTCAGCTGGCTCTGGGCTGCCAGGGACCACTGCTGGCTCCTGGGCAGGTTGTCACCAGCTGACAGCCCCAAGGCCTTCTCCTGCAGGCTGCTCTTGAGCCACTCCTTGCCCAGTTTTGGTTTGCCTAGTCCCTTGCCCCCAGTTTCTTCCTTCTTTTCCCTCATGCTCAAGTTCTAAAAACCCCTCGGTGTCCTTCACAGATGTCACAGAATCTCAGCCTGCCAGCTTGGAAGGGACCCCAAGGATCATCTGCTCCAAGCTTTCTAGCTCACAGCACAGTGAAATGAGCTGGCCCAGCACCCTGGCAAGAAGAGTCCTCAACTGCCCTGTGCAGGGGACTCCACTGCTGCCCTTGGGAGATGATTCCCACCTCCAGCTCTGCTCACAGGGAAACATTTCCTTCTGGAGTCCAATGGGAATCTCCCCAGCAGAAACTTGTTATGGAATCATAGAATCAACAAGGTTGGAAAAAACCTCAGAGATCATCAAGTTCAACCTCACCCAGCACCTCCTGACAACTAAATCATGCCTCCAAGTGCCACATCCAATCCCCTCTGGAACACCTCCAGGGATGGGGACTCACTCAGGAGACTGCTCAGAGGCCTGGCAGCCCTGTGAGGGAATGCTGAGAGCTGGGTTTGTTCAGCCTGGAGAAGAGAAGGCTGAGGGGAGACCTTACTGCCATGGAGCAGGACAGCAAGGCTGGCTGCCAGGAGGATGGAGACTGCCTCTCCACAGGGAGTGCCATGGAGCAGACAGGGGCTGATGGGTGTCAAAGTATTGACACTGACCCCCCAGCAAACTGCTGGCCAAGCTGTCAGCCCCTGGCTGGGACAGCAGCTCTCTGAGCTGGGTTAGGAACTGGCTGGAGGCTGAGCCCAGAGAGTGGTGGTGAATGGTGCCACAGCCAGCTGGCAGCCAGGCACCAGTGGTGTGCCCCAGGGACCAGTGCTGGGCCCCAGCCTGTTCAGTATCTTTACTGATGATCTGTAGGAGGGGATTGAGTTGATCATCAGTAAATGTGCAGATGACAGCAAGCTGGGGGCAGGAATTGATCTGTTAGAGGGTAGGAGAGCTGAGGGAGCTGGCGTTGCTTAGCCTGGAGAAGAGGAGGCTCAGGGGAGACCTTCTTGCTCTCTGCAACTCCCTGCAGGGAGGTTGGAGCCAGGTGGGGGTTGGGCTCTGCTCCCAGGCCCCCAGCAGCAGAACAAGAGGACACAGTCTCAAGCTGTGCCAGGGGAGGTTTAGGCTGGAGGTGAGGAGAAAGTTCTTCCCAGAGAGAGTTGTTAGCCACTGGGATGTGCTGCCCAGGGAGGTGGTGGAGTCCCCATCCCTGGAGGTGTTCAAGAGGGGATTGGATGTGGCACTTGGAGCCATGGTTTAGTCATGAGGTCTGTGGTGCTTGATGATCTTTGAGGTCTCTTCCAGCCTTGGTGATTCTGTGATACAAGGGAGATAAGTTGCTGCACCCCAGTGAACAAACACTCCCTGCCTGTCACACCCTCCTCACATAAAAGCAGGAATCTTTCTCAGCTCACCCTGAACCCTGCTGGTGGAAGGTCCCAAACAAGCACAGTGGGTAATTAAAGCAGTAATCAGGCTTAGTAAGACAAAGATTCAAAGGGAAGTGCTCCTCCAACTGCCCAGGCCTCCGTAGCAACATGTTCTGCACAGAGGAGTGGAGCTCTCAGGATCACAGCAAGCTGTTAGTCAGCAAAGAACCTCCAGCCCCAAAGGTCTGCCCCACTCTGGGGCTCTGGGGTTCACTGCAGGGCAAAGGCATCCTGTGGGGCAAAGGGAGACAGAGCAGAACAGCCCTGCTGGGGAGGCAGCCTGCTGAAGGGTGTCTGCCCTTCTGCTACCCAAGCAATAAGGCTGGGGGAGGCACTTGGTGCCATGGTTTAGGTGACCAGATGGTGCTGGGGGACAGGTTGGACTGGATGATCTCCAAGGTTGTGCTGGGTTATACCATGCTGGGGGAGGGCTGCCAGAGCCCTGCTCCCCCCAGGGCACAAAAGAAAGCTGATCCAGGTGAACAGAGAGGGAGCTGGTTTCCCCCTCCCAGACAGAGGGGTCCCCTGGCTCAGAGGGGGTCTACTCCACTGCCCCTTCCCATCCAGCAAGCCTACAAAGAGGAGAACACTGCTGCCCTCTGCTCTCTTTGCTCTGCCTCACCTGCTCCAGAGGAGCAGCAGCTGCTGCCAGCCTCCTGGTCCTGCCAGGTGCTCAGGCCTGCTCCTTCCCTGCTGCATCCACACTGCCCTGAAGGGCTGAGCTCCACAGCCCCCAGGGGGATACAAGGCTCAGGTTTGTGTCTTTTCCTATCACAGAATCATAGAATCATGCAACCAATAAGGTTGGAAAAGACCTCAGAGATCATCAAGTGCAACCTATTACCCAACACCTCCTGACAACTCAACCATGGCTCCAAGTGCCACATCCAATCCCCTCTGGAACACCTCCAGGGATGGGGACTCCACCACCTCCCTGGGCAGCACATCCCAATGGCTAACAACTCTCTCAGGGAAGAACTTTCTCCTCACCTCCAGCCTAAACCTCCCCTGGCACAGCTTGAGACTGTGTCCTCTTGTTCTGGTGCTGGCTGCCTGGGAGAAGAGCCCAACCCCCACCTGGCTACAACCTCCCTGAAGGGAGTTGGAGAGAGCAAGAAGGTCTCCCCTGAGCCTCCTCTTCTGCAGGCTAAGCAACCCCAGCTCCCTCAGCCTCTCCTCACAGGGCTGTGCCCCAGACCCCTCCCCAGCTTTCTTGCCCTTCTCTGGACACCTTCCAGCAGCTCAACCTCTTTCCTAACCTGAGGAGCCCAGAACTGGACACAGGACTCAAGGTGTGGCCTCAGCAGTGCTGAGCACAGGGCAGGATGAGCTCCCTGCTCCTGCTGGCCACACTGTTCCTGATCCATCCTTATCCCTCACCCTGCAAACCCTCTCTGGGATATAAAATACACATAAATATCTTGTTAAAAACTTCACTTCTCCTACTTCCCACCTGCCTCCAGATCAGTTTTGGGTGGATTCACCTCCTTCTCTTTTCCCCTACCCCTTTTCTCCCATTTCTCTCCTTTTCCTTATCAGGAAAAAGGAGAGGGGGGGCAGGGAAGGAATTCCTGGTTTGCTACCATCTGAGCTCTTCAGCTCCAGCTAAGGCTCACACCACTGCAAAAGGCTTTTCCAGCCTGGTTAATTCTGTGCTAATTCTCCATCCTCAGATCCAACAAATGCCACAAGTGGATAAAACTCACAGCTTTTGCAGAGAGTTTTAAGAAGCTTAAAGTAATCACTCAGTGGCACCCTCACAGTGATAGATTCACAGAATGGTTGGGTTGGAAAGGACCTCAAAGCTCATCCAGCTCCAGCCCCCTGCCATGGGCAGGGACACCTCCCCCCAGCCCAGCTTGCTCAAGGCCTCATCCAGCCTGGCCCTCAACACCTCCAGGCAGGAGGCAGCCACAGCCTCCCTGGGCAGCCTGTGCCAGAGTCTCCCCAGCCTCACTCTCAACAATTTCTTCCTCCTCTCCACTCTCAGTCTCCCCTCTCCCAGCTCAAAGCCATTGTTCCTCAGCCTGGCACTCCCAGCCCTTGGCCAGAGTCCCTCCCCAGCTCTCCTGGAGCCCTTCAGGTACTGGCAGGCTGCTCTGAGGTCTTCCTGGAGCCTTCTCTTCTCCAGGCTGCACAGCCCCAGCTCTCCCAGCCTGGCCCCACAGGGGAGGCTCTGCAGCCTCTGCTCATCTCTGTGGCCTCCTCTGGAGCCTCTCCAGCAGCTCCAGGTCCTTTCTCCAGAAGTCCTTATCCCTAAGGCAATGCTCCACGTCCTTGGCTGTTGCTTTAAGCAGTGGTTTAGATCACAGCCAGCAGCTCCAGCCTGATGTGACCCCAGCACACCTGCAGCAAGCTGCCACAAGGAGATGATGGAAATTCAGCAGCAACCAAAGTGAACACATTGCCAGGCAAGCTGGGAGCAGGTGCTGCTCTCCAGAGCTCACTGCTGGGGGGCTGGGTGCCACAGAGCTCAGTGTGAGGAGAGGCAGCTTCCCCCATGGCAAGGCAAGTGCAGGGCTCTGGGAACTGCCATTCTAGAGGCAATATCAAAGTGAGACAGAGGCAGTGGGAGAGTTGGGGCTGTGCAGCCTGGAGAAGGCTCCAGGCAGAGCTCAGAGCAGCCTTCCAGGACCTGAAGGGCTCCAGGAGAGCTGGGGAGGGACTTTGGACAAGGGCTGGGAGTGCCAGGCTGAGGAACATCCTGAGCTGGGAGAGGGGAGACTGAGAGTGGGGAGGAGGAAGAAATCCTTGAGAGTGAGGCTGGGGAGACTCTGGCACAGGCTGCCCAGGGAGGCTGTGGCTGCCTCCTGCCTGGAGGTGTTCAGGGCCAGGCTGGATGAGGCCTTGAGCAAGCTGGGCTGGGGGGAGGTGTCCCTGCCCATGGCAGGGGGTTGGCACTGGGTGAACTTCAATGTCCCTTCCAACCCAACCCATTCCATGAATCTATGACTCTGTAGCTCACCTTAAGGCTCATCCCAGCAGCACTGCCCTGCTCAGCTTGCTTTGAAGGCACAGGAATGGAAGTGGTGTCAGAAGCAGCAGCAGGATTAAGCAAATCTATGAAGTAGGATAACTTCTCCTCCTAACTCAGCCTTTGTGCTGACTTGGAGTGTTCTGTGAGCAGTGAAGTGAGGTGAAGGGCAATTAGAGCTCTGCAGAACTCCTTCTCCCAGCACCCCTGCCTGCAAACACAGTGCTGCACCAACCACAACACTCTGGGACTGGAAGGCATGGGATGAGTGCAGGTGGTCTTATCTCTGCTTTCAGATGGGAAACTGCAGCACAAGGAGCCAGGATGCTTCCCCTGCTTTGAGCTCCCAGGACTGAGGGCATGTTTGGAATGTTTTTAAGGCATCCAGCCTGACCACACAAGTGGTTCTGCTCTGGCTGTGCTGCTGTACCTTTGGCACCAAGTAGCCTTTATTAAACTGCCTCAGCCAGGATGGTGGAAAGACCACCACAGGCTGCAGTCAGAGGAGCACTCCTGGGTGATGCAGCAGGAGGGATTTTGTGCCAGGTACACAGCTACTGACCACCTGCTGGCTCCTCCCTCCCAAAAGAGGATTCTCTCCTCACAGTTCCCCTTGGGTGCCATGGTTGAGTTGATTAGGTGGTGTTGGATTAGTTGATAGGTTGGATGTGGTGATCTTGAAGGTCTTTTCCAACCTGGTCTCTCCTCCCCTCCCCTCCCCTCCCCTCCCCTCCCCTCCCCTCTCCTCTCCTCTCCTCTCCTCTCCTCTCCTCTCCTCTCCTCTCCTCTCCTCTCCTCTCCTCTCCTCTCCTCTCCTCTCCTCTCCTCTCCTCTCCTCTCCTCTCCTCTCCTCTCCTCTCCTCTCCTCTCCTCTCCTCTCCTCTCCTCTCCTCTCCTCTCCTCTCCCCTCCCCTCCCCTCCCCTCTCCTCTCCTCTCCTCTCCTCTCCTCTCCTCTCCTCTCCTCTCCTCTCCTCTCCTCTCCTCTCCTCTCCTCTCCTCCCCTCCCCTCCCCTCCCCTCCCCTCAAATCTCCTCTCCTCTCCTCTCCTCTCCTCTCCTCTCCTCTCCTCTCCTCTCCTCTCCTCTCCTCTCCTCTCCTCTCCTCTCCTCTCCTCTCCTCCCCTCCCCTCCCCTCCCCTCCCCTCCCCTTCCCTTCCCTTCCCTTCCCTTCCCTTCCCTTCCCTTCCCTTCCCTTCCCTTCCCTTCCCTTCCCTTCCCTTCCCTTCCCTTCCCTTCCCTTCCCTTCCCTTCCCTTCCCTTCCCTTCCCTTCCCTTCCCTTCCCTTCCTTCAGGTCCTGGCAGCAGTTCTGAGGTCCTCCTGGAGCCTTCTCCTCTGCAGGCTGCACAGCCCCAGCTCCCTCAGCCTGTGCTCACAGCAGAGCCCTGGGAGCATCTCTGTGGCCTCCTCTGGCCTCACTCCAGCAGCTCTGTGTCCTTCTGCTGCTGGGGACAGCAGAGCTGGAGGCAGGATTAGAGGTGAGGTCTGAGTAGAGCAGAGTCAGGGGACAGAATCTTGCACTTGGGCTTGTTGAACTTTGTTGGTTCTACAGACCTGCTGAACCTTTGCCTTTCAGAGATGATTTAACTGAACCCTGAACAACTGCTCTGAGCAAGCTTAGCTTCAGGACAGCTGCCTCTGTAGGAGACCTGGGTGGTGGGAGTCAGAATAGGAGTCAGGTTCTTGCAGGAATGCAGCACATCCTCTCCTCCTGCAACCCACTGCTGGGCTCCTCCCATAGCCCCTGGTTAGGGCAGCAGGGGAGGCAGAGCTTTGGCAGAGAGGAGCTTTCTTCCCACTGCAGAGCACATCCACCCTCAGCACTGTGAGAGGCAACAGCCCTTGGGGAGACAAACCCTAATGTGGTCACCTAATTAAAGCCTGTCATAACTCACACCCACACTGGGGCAGGTTGGTGGTGTGCAGGCAGCTGAGCTCCAGCATCTTGTGCTCCTTGCCTGTGAAACCTAAACAGTGTCTGCATGGCACAGGATCAGAGGGAGTCAGGGGCTGGAAGGGACCTCCAGAGATCATCCAGTCCAAGCCCCTGCCAGAGCAGGAGCAGAGAATCCAGCACAGGGCACACAGAACGCATCCAGATGGGGCTGAAAAGGCTCCAGAGGAGACTCCACAACCTCTCTGGGCAGCCTGCTCCAGGGCTCTGGGACCCTCACAGGGAAGAAGTTCCTCCTCATGCTGAGGTGGAACCTCCTGTGCTGGAGTTTCCTTGTCCTGTCACAGGGCACAACTGAGCAGAGCCTGTCCCTGTCCCTTCCTTCCTGACCCCCACCCCTCCTGATATTGATACCCATTGATCAGATCCCTCTCAGCCTTCTCCTCTCCAGACTGAGCACCCCCAGGGCTCTCAGCCTCTCCTCACCAGGCAGTGCTCCAATCCCTTCAGCATCTTTGTAGCCTCCCTTGGCCTCTCTCCAGCAGATCCCTGTCCCTCCTGAGCTGGGGAGCCCAGAGCTGGATGCAATATTCCAGGAGAGGTCTCAGCAGGGCAGAGCAGAGGGGGAGGAGAAACTCCCTGGCTCTGCTGGCCACACTCCTCTGAATGCAGCCCAGGACCCCATTGGCCTTCTTGGCCCCCAGGGCACATTGCTGTCCCATGGATAATTTGTGTTCCACCAGGACTCCCAGGAGTTCTCCACAGGGCATCAATTCACCAGGCAGAGAAAGTAATGCCTCTGCCAAGGAAGCTCTCAGGGGGAGCCCTCAGCTGACCCCTTGCTAGAATCAAGCCAGAATGCAGTTCCTTGTTCATGCTCCAGTGCTGAGACCAAAGCACAGCAGTGAACAACCTGAGCATCCTGAGGGGTCCCTGCTGACTGCAGGGGGCTGGACCTTTGGGGTCCCTTCCTCCCTGCTGCATTCTGTGATGCTCTGAACAAGCCTGGGCACAGAAGCTCTCTGCCTGTGCCCTTCACAGGTCCACACAAGACCCTTCCCAGCTCCATGTAGAGACCCTTCCCAGCTTCACACAGAGACCCTTCACAGGTTCACACAAGACCCTCCCCAGCTCCATGCAGAGACCCTTCCCAGCTCCATGTAGAGACCCTTCTCAGCTCCATGCAGAGACCCTTCACAGGTCCACACAAGACCCTTCCCAGCTCCATGTAGAGACCCTTCCCAGCTCCACAGAGAGACCTTTCATAGGTCCACACAAGACCCTTCCCTGCTCCACACAAGACCCTTCCCAGCTCCATGTAGAGACCCTTCCCAGCTCCGCACAGAGACCCTTCCCAGCTCCATGTAGAGACCCTTCCCAGCTCCATGCAGAGACCCTTCCCAGCTCCGCACAGAGACCCTTCCCAGCTCCGCACAGAGACCCTTCCCAGCTCCACACAGAGACCCTTCCCAGCTCCATGCAGAGACCCTTCCCAGCTCCGCACAGAGACCCTTCCCAGCTCCACACAGAGACCCTTCCCAGCTCCATGTAGAGACCCTTCCCAGCTCCATATAGAGACCCTTCCCAGCTCCATGCAGAGACCCTTCCCAGCTCCGCACAGAGACCCTTCCCAGCTCCATGTAGAGACCCTTCCCAGCTCCATGCAGAGACCCTTCCCAGCTCCATGTAGAGACCCTTCCCAGCTCCACAGAGAGACCTTTCATAGGTCCACACAAGACCCTTCCCTGCTCCACACAAGACCCTTCCCAGCTCCATGTAGAGACCATTCCCAGCTCCATGCAGAGACCATTCCCAGCTCCATGCAGAGACCCTTCCCAGCTCCACACAGAGACCCTTCCCAGCTCCGCACAGAGACCCTTCCCAGCTCCATATAGAGACCCTTCCCAGCTCCATGCAGAGACCCTTCCCAGCTCCATGCAGAGACCCTTCCCAGCTCCGCACAGAGACCCTTCCCAGCTCCATGTAGAGACCCTTCCCAGCTCCATATAGAGACCATTCCCAGCTCCACGCAGAGACCATTCCCAGCTCCATGCAGAGACCCTTCCCAGCTCCGCACAGAGACCCTTCCCAGCTCCACACAGAGACCCTTCCCAGCTCCATGTAGAGACCCTTCCCAGCTCCATATAGAGACCCTTCCCAGCTCCATGCAGAGACCCTTCCCAGCTCCGCACAGAGACCCTTCCCAACTCCATGTAGAGACCCTTCCCAGCTCCACACAGAGACCCTTCCCAGCTCCGCACAGAGACCCTTCCCAGCTCCATGCAGAGACCCTTCCCAGTTCCGCGCAGAGACCCTTCCCAGCTCCATGCAGAGACCCTTCCCAACTCCATGTAGAGACCCTTCCCAACTCCATGTAGAGACCCTTCCCAGCTCCATGTAGAGACCCTTCCCAGCTCCGCACAGAGACCCTTCCCAGCTCCATGCAGAGACCCTTCCCAGCTCCACGCAGAGACCCTTCCCAGCTCCATGCAGAGACCCTTCCCAGCTCCACGCAGAGACCCTTCCCAGCTCCATGTAGAGACCCTTCCCAGCTCCATGCAGAGACCCTTCCCAGCTCCATGTAGAGACCCTTCCCAGCTCCATGCAGAGACCCTTCCCAGCTCCATGTAGAGACCCTTCCCAGCTCCACACAGAGACCCTTCCCAGCTCCACACAGAGACCCTTCCCAGCTCCATGCAGAGACCCTTCCCAGCTCCATGCAGAGACCCTTCCCAGCTCCATGTAGAGACCCTTCCCAGCTCCACACAGAGACCCTTCCCAGCTCCGCACAGAGACCCTTCCCAGCTCCATGGAGAGACCCTTCCCAGCTCCACACAGAGACCCTTCCCAGCTCCACACAGAGACCCTTCCCAGCTCCACGCAGAGACCCTTCCCAGCTCCATGCAGAGACCCTTCCCAGCTCCGCACAGAGACCCTTCCCAGCTCCATGCAGAGACCCTTCCCAGCTCCATGCAGAGACCCTTCCCAGCTCCACACAGAGACCCTTCCCAGCTCCATGCAGAGACCCTTCCCAGCTCCGCACAGAGACCCTTCCCAGCTCCACACAGAGACCCTTCCCAGCTCCATGTAGAGACCCTTCCCAGCTCCATATAGAGACCCTTCCCAGCTCCATGCAGAGACCCTTCCCAGCTCCGCACAGAGACCCTTCCCAGCTCCATGTAGAGACCCTTCCCAGCTCCATGCAGAGACCCTTCCCAGCTCCATGTAGAGACCCTTCCCAGCTCCACAGAGAGACCTTTCATAGGTCCACACAAGACCCTTCCCTGCTCCACACAAGACCCTTCCCAGCTCCATGTAGAGACCATTCCCAGCTCCATGCAGAGACCATTCCCAGCTCCATGCAGAGACCCTTCCCAGCTCCATGCAGAGACCCTTCCCAGCTCCATGTAGAGACCCTTCCCAGCTCCACAGAGAGACCTTTCATAGGTCCACACAAGACCCTTCCCTGCTCCACACAAGACCCTTCCCAGCTCCATGTAGAGACCATTCCCAGCTCCATGCAGAGACCCTTCCCAGCTCCACACAGAGACCCTTCCCAGCTCCGCACAGAGACCCTTCCCAGCTCCATATAGAGACCCTTCCCAGCTCCATGCAGAGACCCTTCCCAGCTCCGCACAGAGACCCTTCCCAGCTCCACACAGAGACCCTTCCCAGCTCCATGTAGAGACCCTTCCCAGCTCCATATAGAGACCCTTCCCAGCTCCATGCAGAGACCCTTCCCAGCTCCGCACAGAGACCCTTCCCAGCTCCATGCAGAGACCCTTCCCAGCTCCATGTAGAGACCCTTCCCAGCTCCACAGAGAGACCTTTCATAGGTCCACACAAGACCCTTCCCTGCTCCACACAAGACCCTTCCCAGCTCCATGTAGAGACCATTCCCAGCTCCGCACAGAGACCCTTCCCAGCTCCACGCAGAGACCCTTCCCAGCTCCATGGAGAGACCCTTCCCAGCTCCATGCAGAGACCCTTCCCAGCTCCATGTAGAGACCCTTCCCAGCTCCATGCAGAGACCCTTCCCAGCTCCACGCAGAGACCCTTCCCAGCTCCATGTAGAGATCCTTCACAGGTCCACACAGAGACCTTCATAGGTCCACACAAGACCCTTCCCAGCTCCATGTAGAGACCCTTCCCAGCTCCATCCAGAGACCCTTCACAGGTCCACACAGAGACCCTTCACAGGTTCACACAAGACCCTTCCCAGCTCCATGTAGAGACCCTTCCCAGCTCCATCCAGAGACCCTTCACAGGTCCACACAGAGACCCTTCACAGGTCCACACAGAGACCCTTCACAGGTTCACACAAGACCCTTCCCAGCCTTAGCTCTGGCACTGACCATCCCCCATAAAAGACAGAACTTCAGAGCACGGCAGGAGCTCCTGGGAGCCTGCTCAGAAAGCAAGGTTCCTTGAGAGCAGCCAGCTCCTCCACCAGGGGAGCCTGCCCAGCAGCCTGCAGCCCAGCCCTGCTCCTTTCTAGGAAGCACTGACCAAGTGCTGCAGCCGTGGGGGGCCGGATGCTGCCCCGGCCCCGGGCACAGCAGCACAGCAGCACAGCAGCTGCTCCTCCAGCCCCCAGCTACAAATTGAGGCAACACACCAGGGGCTGAAACGACTTTCCCAGAACAAAAAACAGCTGGGCAAGGAACAAAAGCCAAACATTCTGCTGGCTGCTGCCTGCAGGGGTTTTTGTTGGGGTTTTTGTGTCGGTTTTTGCTTTCATTTAGCCTGAACCGAACTGAGAAAGCCCTGCCTGGAACCCAAACAGTCTCCAGCTGAAAATGTGCTGTCTAGCCTGCAAAGCAGAGCCTGCTGGACACCCTGCCAAGCAGCACAGGATTCCCAGGGACCTGGTGTTTCTCAAGCCCTTCATGTGGTTCTGCTTAGGCAAGTGGGTTTAGGATTCCCAGTCTGAAAGCCACAAGGCACATCTGCAGCTCGTTCTGCTCTCCTGTTTTAGTCCTTGCCCCTCCAACGAGCTCCCAATCGGTTTATGAGTTCCTGCAAGCCGGTCCTGATCAGCTGCAGCAGTCCCTGCTTCCTCCACAGGGCTGCCCTGGCACACGGAGCCAGGCTGAGAGCCCTTCCCCGGCTGCATCTGGCCAGCGCCAACAGCAGGCAGCTGAGGAAAGAGCAGAGCCCGGCTGTGCTCAGTGCCTGCTCCCAGGACACAGAAACCTTCCCTCCCCACACAGCCCCAGCCATGCTCCGCAGCTCTCCTGCCAGGCTCAGCACAGCAAACCCACCCAGCCTGCTGTGCAAGCTCCCAGGCCTGAGGAGGGAATTGGCCAAGTGGCTCAGGGGAAGTGAGGAGAAGTTTCTGTGCACTGTAAGGAAGGGACTCCCACAGAGAGTGACAGCAGTGCTTGGGTTGGAAAAGCCCTCCCAGAGCATCCAGCCCAACCACCAACCCAGCCCCACCATGGCCACCAAACCATGGCCCCAAGTGCCACAGCCACAGGATTCGGGAACCCCTCCAGCCATGGGGACTCCACCACCTCCCTGGGCAGCCTCTGCCAATCCCTGACCACTGCTGCAGCAAAGAATTGTTCCCAATCTCCAACCTAAGCCTCCCCTGGCACAATTTCAGACCACTTCCTCTTGTTCTGTCACCTGAGGCTAGGGAGAAGAAACCAACCCCTACCCCACTGCATCCTGCCATCAATCACAGAGTGGTTTAGGTTGGAAGGGACCTCAAAGCTCAGCCAGCTCCAGCCCCCTGCCATGGGCAGGGACACCTCCCACCAGCCCAGCTTGCTCAAGGCCTCATCCAGCCTGGCCTTCAGCACCTCCAGGCAGGAGGCAGCCACAGCCTCCCTGGGCAGCCTGTGCCAGAGTCTCCCCAGCCTCACTCTCAACAACTTCTTCCTCCTCTCCAGCCTCACTCTCCCCTCTCCCAGCTCAAAGCCATTGTTCCTCATCCTGGCACTCCCAGCCCTTGGCCAGAGTCCCTCCCCAGCTCTCCTGGAGCCCTTCAGGTACTGGCAGGCTGCTCTGAGGTCTGCCTGGAGCCTCCTCTTCTCCAGGCTGAGCAGCTCCAACTCTCTCAGCCTCTCCTCATGAGAGATGTTTCAGTGCCCTCAGTGTCTTTGTGGCCCTGTTCTTTGTCCTTCTTGAGCTGGGGAGCCCAGAACTGGAGAGAGTAGTCCAGGTGAGGCCAAACCAGGGCAGAGTAGCAGTGGAGAACCTCCCCTGCCCTGCTGGCCACCCTCCTGAATGCACCCCAGGATGGCACTGGGCTCCTTAGCCCCAAGGGCACAGTGCCAGCTCATGAGCATCCTGCTGCCTACCAGGACTCCCAGGTCCTTGTCCCCAGAGCTGCTCCCAAGAGGTCAGCTCCCAGCCTGTGCTGCTCCCTGTCCAAAGGTACCAGCCTGCAGTGTCCTGTGGGACACATCCCTGCCAGGTGCCAGTGGCAGCACCTGGGGACTGCCAGTGGCAGCAGCCTGGGCTCCCCAGACTGGAGCTTTCCCTAAGGGTCCCCTTCCTGAGGGCCTGCCTGCCCCTCTGCCCTCAGCACACAACGGGGCTCCCAGCACAGAGCCCCCTGGCAGCACCCCATTAACCCTGTGCACACACAGCCTGAACTAACCCCAAAGCCTCCACCTGCCCTGAGCTGGTGCAGAGATCCCTCTGGCAGGACTGGAGGGTGGGCAGGGAGAATTCACTCTGGCAAGGGAGGAACACAAAGATCCTTTGCAGCTTTGATTTCTGTGCTTGCTGAGCCCCAGGACTGCTGTTCAGTGTTGAAAGGTTACTGGGCAAAGACGACTTTAGCTGCCCAAAGGCTCTGGTTTGTAAGCCCTGCAGACTTTAGGCTCCCTGTGAGAGACTAAAGCTTGTCTCTGCTGGTGTGACTCAACAAAGATAAATCACTTGCTGCTTGCCCAGACAAGAGCTGATATGTGTTGGGCAGAGCCACTGGAAGGACTCTTGGAAGGTGCTCACTGGCCCACAGCTGGCCTGACAACAATGGACCCAGGCCACCCTCGGGAATAGGCATAAGACAAGATAACCTCCACCCATCAAGTACCCTGGGAAGGGAGGGTGGTGAGACAAGGGATTCACCACCTGGCCCCTGATTTCCTGAGGGACAATACTTGGACACATAGCTAAGGACTGAAAACTCTATCAAAGACTTGAGCAACTACCCTTTTAGGAAGGGCAGGTCCTGCTTTAGGAAGGGCAGGTCCTGCCTCTCCAACCTGAGCTCCTTCTATGATCAGGTGACCCGTCTGGTGGACATGGGGAGGCTGTGGATGTGGTCTGCCTGGACTGCAGCAAGGCTTTTGACACCGTCCCCCACAGCAAACTGCTGGCTAAGCTGTCAGCCCGTGGATTGGACCACTGCACTCTGTGCTGGGTTAGGAACTGGCTGGAGGGCCAAGCCCAGAGAGTGGTGGTGAATGGTGCCACAGCCAGCTGGCAGCCAGGCACCAGTGGCATCCCCCAGGGATCAGTGCTGGGCCCTGTGCTCTTTAACATCTTCATTGATGATCTGGATGAGGGGGTTGAGTCAGTCATCAGCAAGTTTGCAGCTGACACCAAGTTAGGAGCAGATGTTGGTCAGTTAGAGGACAGAGGAGCTCTGCAGAGGGACCTTGACCGACTGGACAGATGGGCAGAGGCCAACAGGATGGCATTCAACAAGTCCAAGTGCCAGGGGCTGCACTTTGGCTACAGCAACCCCAGGCAGAGCTACAGGCTGGGGGCAGAGTGGCTGAGAGCAGCCAGGCAGAGAGGGACCTGGGGGTGCTGGTTGATGGTAGGCTGAACATGAGCCAGCAGTGTGCCCAGGGGGCCAAGAAGGCCAATGGCATCCTGGAACAGTGTGGCCAGCCCGAGCAGGGAAGACATTCTGCCCTGTGCTCTGGATTGGTTAGGCCACACCTTGAGTCCTGTGTCCAGCTCTGGGCTCCTCAGTTCAAGAAGGACATTGAGAGACTTGAAGGTGTCCAGAGAAGGGCAAGAAAGCTGGGGAGGGGTCTGGAGCACAGCCCTGTGAGGAGAGGCTGAGGGAGCTGGGGTTGCTTAGCCTGGAGAAGAGGAGGCTCAGGGGAGACCTTCTTGCTCTCTCCAACTCCCTGCAGGGAGGTTGGAGCCAGGTGGGGGTTGGGCTCTTCTCCCAGGCACCCAGCCCCAGAACAAGAGGACACAGTCTCAAACTGTGGCAGGGGAGGTTTAGGCTGGAGGTGAGGAGAAAGTTCTTCACCGAGCGAGTTGTTCGTCATTGGAATGTGCTGCCCAGGGAGGTGGTGGAGTCCCCATCCCTGGAGGTGTTCAAGAAGGGATTGGATGTGGCACTTGGTGCCATGGTCTAGTCATGGGGTCTGTGTTGATAGGTTGGACTTGATGATCCTCGAGGTCCTTTCCAACCTAAGTTATACTGTGAGACTGGCTTGGCAGAAGAAAAACGGAGATGAAGGAAAACACAGGAGAAGGAGCATGGTGCTGAGAAGGAAAGCAGGAGAGAAGGGAAAGCCTGGGACAAGGCTGCTCCGGAGTAAAGAGGCTGTGGGGCCTGGAAGAAGCAGACTGAACCCTCTCTCTGTGTCCTAAGATCTGCCTGCTGCAACTCATGGAGCTGAAGAGGCTGCCCAGAGGACCACAGCTCTCCTACAGCCAAAGCCTCAGCACCTTTTCTCTACAGACCCAGGCTGCCCAGAGGACCACATCTCTCCTTCAGCCAAAGCCTCAGCAGCCTTTCTCTCCAGACCCAACATCTCCCGCAGCACCTTTCCTCCACAGACTCAAACTGACTTGGGGGGGTGAGGGGCATGGTAATAAAATTCCTCTTCTCTCTCTCTTCTCTCTCTCTTTTCTCCCTCTGCCCTTCTGATCCACCCACCTTATTTATGTAATCAATAGCCTGGCCTGGTTTGTGCCTCTCACTTCACAACAGGGGAATATTCAAAGAACTGAGTCCCTTTCCCTCTCCGGACTGAGACACTCCCCCAGAGCGCCTCAAGGTCCACCAAAGGTGGAGCAGCAGCTCCGTTCTGCTCCAGGAAATCATCTCCCAGTGTCTCCAAGAGCTCATTCCTGCATCCAGATTAACTGGCAGCTCTGAGACCTCTGCTAGGAGCTCCCCAGCTGCCCACACGTCAGGTCCCATGGAGCCCTAACGGTGCCCAGGCTGCATGGTCCTCGATCCAGAGGCTCAGACAAAGGATAAACCAAGCCATCAGCAGCCAGGCCTGCAAGGATCCTGCTGCCCCCCGGGTGTGACACAACAGCAGCCATCGCTGCAGCACCGCACGGCAATGCAGCACTGCACAGCAATGCAGCACCACACGGCAATGCAGCACCACATGGCAATGCAGCACCGCACGGCAATGCAGCACCGCACGGCAATGCAGCACCGCATGGCAATGCAGCACTGCCTGGCAATGCAGCACCACACGGCAATGCAGCACTGCATGGCAATACGGCACTGCATTGCAATGCAGCACTGCCTGGCAATGCAGCACCGCACGGCAATGCAGCACCACACGGCAATGCAGCACCGCACGGCAATGCAGCACTGCCTGGCAATGCAGCACTGCCTGGCAATGCAGCACCACACGGCAATGCAGCACCGCACGGCAATGCAGCACCACACGGCAATGCAGCACCGCACGGCAATGCAGCACTATATGGCAATACGGCACTGCATTGCAATGCAGCACCGCACGGCAATGCAGCACTGCACAGCAATGCAGCACCGCACGGCAATGCAGCACTGCCTGGCAATGCAGCACTGTGTGGCAATGCAGCACTGCCTGGCAATGCAGCACTGTGTGGCAATGCAGCACCGCACAGCAATGCAGCACCGCACGGCAATGCAGCACTGCATGGCAATACGGCACTGCATTGCAACGCAGCACCGCACGGCAATGCAGCACCGCATGGCAATGCAGCACCGCACGGCAATGCAGCACCACACGGCAATGCAGCACCGCACAGCAATGCAGCACTGCCTTGTAGACGACGGAGACTGGGAATCAATACGACTGACCAATGTGATCAAGTATTGTTCCTTTATTGTTCCAGTGTTGCAGGCCGATGGTGCAGGCCTGAGGTGCAGGCCTATGGAGCAGGCCTGTAGTGCAAGTATAGCACAGTAAAGTGTAGAGAAGAAACAGGAGACAGGAAAGGCAGAAGTGCGTAGCAAGGCAACTGCTACAACTGATATAAACTCGGAGTGCCCTGTTGGCATAGCTCCATTGGTTCCCTATGAGTGACCACACATTGCACTATTACAGATTATTGGTCCAACTACTAATGACACAACGAGGTTGTTGATGCAGGTGCATGTCCTGTTGTCCCAAGATAACTGTCCATGTTTATAGCTACCAGTGCCTTGTTTTAGTTACATGCTGCAGGCACAGCACTGTTTTGCTCCACTGCTAGCTGGCTCTCCACTTATGCTGAGCATGGCCTGCCACCACGTCAGGCTCTAGGCCTGCACTGCCAGATTGCTCACACTGCTCGTCGCTGGCAGTGCCACACTGCCTGGCAGTGCCGCACCACACGGCAATGAAGCACTGCGTGGCAATGCAGCACCTCAGGGCAATACCACACTGCACGGCAATACCACACTGCACGGCACTGCAGCACTGCATGGCAATACTCTTTGTAAGAACAGCTAGTAGAGAAAGTGTGCAAGAGAGCCTTGTGGGCCACAGCCATCCCTATCCATTGCAATTCCTAAATACACATCATAGAATCAATAAGGTTGGAAAAGACCTCAGAGCTCATCAAGTCCCACCCAGCACCCAACACCTCCTGACAGCTAAACCATGGCTCCAAGTGCCACATCCAATCCCCTCTTGAACACCTCCAGGGATGGGGACTCCATCACCTCCCTGGGCAGCACATCCCAATGGCCAATCTCTCTTGCTGGGAAGAACTTTCTCCTCACCTCCAGCCTAAACCTCCCCTGGCACAGCTTGAGACTGTGTCCTCTTGTTCTGGTGCTGCTTGCTTGGGAGAAGAGCCCAACCCCCACCTGGCTACAACCTCCCTGCAGGGAGTTGCAGAGAGCAAGAAGGTCACCCCTGAGCCTCCTCTTCTCCAGGCTAAGCAACCCCAGCTCCCTCAGCCTCTCCTCACAGGGCTGTGCTCCAGACCCCTCCCCAGCCTCCTTGCCCTTCTCTGGACACCTTCAAGTCTCTCAATGTCCTTCTTGACCTGAGGAGCCCAGAACTGGACACAGGACTCAAGGTGTGGCCTCAGCAGTGCTGAGCACAGGGCACAAGGACTTCCCTGCTCCTGCTGGCCACACTCTTCCTGATGCAGGCCAGGATGCCATGGAGACCCATCGGCCCCAACAGGGGAGAGAAGTTCCCTTGCTGGGGACTGAAGTACTGGTTGCTTCTTTCAGACTTCAAGAGACACCAATGCAGTGGTTCAGAGTGGAGCTGTGAGACCAAAGAGGAGCTCATGCTGCTTGGACTGCTGAAGGAACACAAACTGCAGAGCATTTGTGGTTCCTGCTGACCACCCCAGGGGTGGCAGCACTGCAGCAAGAGCACAAAGGACTCCTCCTCATCAGCCCAGGCTAACAATCAGCTGCCAGTGCTCAGCTTGCAGGATCTGGAGAGAGAGGCACTGCAGAAACATTCCTGCAGCTTCCTGTTTGAGCAAGGCAATCCCTGCCCTCTGGATGTCCCAGGGAGGACATGGCTGCCCCCAGAGCAGCTTTGTTCCCTCTCTCATGCTCCCTGTTTACATTCTGCCTTTCACCCTCCACATGTTTTCCATCTCCAGCTCTTGAAGGTAAGTCCTGGGCTTTAGCTGTTGCACAATGCAGCATCTCCAGGGACCCTTTATCTTCCCCTCCAGATGGCTGGGTGGACAATGCTCTTCTTTCCACATCCTTCACCCTCCCTGACGAACCCAAGCCTGACCCAGTTGAGGATGGAGCACAGCCAGGAATGGTTGCTCTGGCTGCTGCTTTGTGTTCTGTCCATGCTGGGAGAAGCTGAGGAACTCTTGGCCTGAATACACAACATGGATCAGAGAATCACCAAGGCTGGAAGAGACCTCAGAGATCATCCAGCCCAACCTGGCACCACAGACCTCATGACCAAACCATGGCACCAACTGCCACATCCAATCCCCTCTGGAACACCTCCAGGGATGGGGACTCCACCACCTCCCTGGGCAGCTCATCCCCATGGCCAATCTCTCTTGCTGGGAAGAATTTCTTCCTCACCTCCAGCCTAAACCTCCCCTGGCACAGCTTGAGACTGTGTCCTCTTGTTCTGGTGCTGCCTGCCTGGGAGAAGAGACCAACCCCCACCTGGTTACAACCTCCCTGCAGGGAGTTGGAGAGAGCAAGAAGGTCTCCCCTGAGCCTCCTCTTCTCCAGGCTAAGCAACCCCAGCTCCCTCAGCCTCTCCTCACAGGGCTGTGCTCCAGACCCCTCCCCAGCTTTCTTGCCCTTCTCTGGACACCTTCCAGCAGCTCAACCTCCTTCCTAACCTGAGGAGCCCAGAACTGGACACAGGACTCAAGGTGTGGCCTCAGCAGTGCTGAGCACAGGGCACAAGGACTTCCCTGCTCCTGCTGGCCACACTCTTCCTGATGCAGGCCAGGATGCCCTTGGCCTTCTTGGCCCCCTGGGCACACTGCTGGCTCATGTTTAGGCAGCTGTCAATCAGCATCCCCTGGTCCCTCTCTGCCTGGCTGCTCTCAGCCACTCTGCCCCCAGCACAGTGCTGCTGAGCAGCTGGGCCTGCAGTGGGCAGCTCCTCCAGCTCTGTGCTCAGGACCTGCCCCTGCTCTCACCACAGCCATGCAGACCCCTTCCAGGCCACAGCTTTGATGTCTCCTGGGATGACTTCCCAGAGCATGCTCTGGAAGCCCAGGGGTCACCAGCAATGTCTCAGCCAGGAATGGACTGTGCTGGATCTGGCTCACAGACTGCTCCTAAGAGCTCTCCCAGCTCATTTTTCCAGCCTCCAGGAATACTGCAGGAGTCTGGCTGCTTCCCCCCACCCCCCCTTTTTCTTTCCCAGGAAGGAATTTGCCCCAGGACCATTATTACAAAGGACTTCCAGACTTGGGCAGAGTCTCTCCTTCAGTGCTGCTCCAAGAGGACCAATGCTGGATTGGCCTTCTGCTCAGTGAGGACAAACTGACACCCTGCAGCAGCACTGAGCCAGCTGGGGTGAGGAGGATGAGGGCCACAGGGCACTGGCTGCCCAGCAGGGAGCTGAGCTGCAGCCAGAGCAGGGAGAGCAGCAGCACAGGGAGGGGATTCTGCCCCTCTGCTCTGCTCTGCTCAGACCCCACCTGCAGCACTGCCTCCAGCTCTGGGCCCCCAGCACAAGAGAGACCTGGAGCTGCTGAAGCACTCTGCTTAGACTGGGAGAAGAGAGGAAGGCCAGAGCCCAGCACATGAAGGCATCCAGGGGGGCACAGAGCACAGGGCTACCACAGACAGGCTGGGTGGAAATGGGAGCTCTGGGCTGCACATGGCCATGAGTGCCAGAAGCTCATCTCAGCTGTCATCTGTCCTGTGTGGGAATGAATCTGCTGGGAGCCTGGCATCTCCCCAGCACAAGAAGGACCTGGAGCTGATGGAGAGGCTCCAAAGGAGGCCACAGAGATGAGCAGAGGCTGCAGACCCTCCCCTGTGGGGCCAGGCTGGGAGAGTTGGGGCTGTGCAGCCTGGAGAAGAGAAGGCTCCAGGCAGACCTCAGAGCAGCCTTCCAGTACCTGAAGGGCTCCAGGAGAGCTGGGGAGGGACTCTGGCCAAGGGCTGGGAGTGCCAGGATGAGGAACAATGGCTTTGAGCTGGGAGAGGGGAGACTGAGAGTGGAGAGGAGGAAGAAATTGTTGAGAGTGAGGCTGGGGAGACTCTGGCACAGGCTGCCCAGGGAGGCTGTGGCTGCCTCCTGCCTGGAGGTGCTGGGGACCAGGCTGGATGAGGCCTTGAGCAAGCTGGGCTGGGGGGAGGTGTCCCTGCCCATGGCAGGGGGTTGGCACTGTGTGATCTTGAAGGTCCCTTCCAACCCAACCCAACCCAACCCATTCTATAAGCCTATGAACACCCTGCCTGCTGCACAAGCAACACTCAGGCTCAGGCAACCTCTGAGCACAGGCCTGGGGAACAAGGAGGAGGAGCTCAGGCAGAGCTGAGGCTTTGGGAGACCCAAGAGCAGAACTGACACACAGCCCTGAGGAGTGCAGCAGCAGGCAGCAGTGAGATCAAGCAAAAGCAAGAGGTAGGCTGAGGACCTGGGAACAAGAAGTGTCTTGGAAGAGTGAGATCAGTGCAAGGAGCTGTCCCTCAGGGAAGCAGTGGAAGTGCTTTGGTGTGGGGCTGCTGTGGGAGCCTGGGCAGCCCCCCAACAACTGTGCTGCAGGAAAGCCTCAGACAATGGCAAGGAAATGGATTAAATGTGTTAGCAAGACAGCTTCCAGATCCCTTCCCTGTGAGGAGCAGACCATGACCTCACCCCTGGATCTGTGCTGCTGCCATTGAGCACTGCCCTGAGCAAGCCCCCAGCCCCACGGCCAGGGGCTTGAGGCAGAGCACAGCACAGGCCAGAAGGGGTCTGGGAGGGGCTGCTCAGTGTTGCTGTCCTTTTGTCTTAAGCATGGGTCAGTCTCTGTCCATGGGTTTTGTAAGGCACAATTCACCAGGGATACTGAGGAGCAGGAAGCTGAGAGGCAGAAGAAAGCTTCTGGGGAGAAGCAGAGGCCTGAGCTTGATTAAAAGGCAAAGGAGAAGGCCCAGAGCCATGGAGACTCACATGGGAGGGAAGGGACTCTGCTCCAAGGGCAGATGGCAGCAGTGGGAGCACTGGGAATGGCTGCCTGGCCAAGCTGCTCCTCTGGATGGTCCTTTCCAGTTCTCTCCAGCTCAGGGAAGCAGAAGTGCCAGGAGCCCTTCCAGGGGGAGGCTCCCACAGGCACAGGGAGCTGGGAAGCGACTCCGCTCCCTGTGTGCCCAGCAGGGCAGAGCAGCTGCTGCACAGGCACCAACAGCCCCCCTGCCCCAGCTGGCTCCAGGCCTGGGCACCACAGCCAAGGCAGCAGCCCTGGGGAGAGGCCCTGGGAGTCCTCCATGGGACAGCAATGTGCCCTGGGGGCCAAGAAGGCCAAGGGGGTCCTGGGCTGCATGCAGAGGAGTGTGGCCAGCAGAGCCAGGGAGGTTCTCCTCCCCCTCTGCTCTGCCCTGCTGAGACCTCACCTGGAATATTGCATCCAGCTCTGGGCTCCCCAGCTCAGGAGGGACAGGGATCTGCTGGAGAGAGTCCAGGGGAGGCTACAAGGATGCTGAAGGGACTGCAGCACTGCATGGGGAGGAGAGGCTGAGAGCCCTGGGGGTGTTCAGTCTGGAGAGGAGAAGGCTGAGAGGGATCTGATCAATGGCTATCAACAGCTGAGGGCTGGGGGTCAGGAAGGGCCAGGGCCAGGCTCTGCTCACTTGTGCCCTGTGACAGGACAAGGAAACTGCAGCACAGGAGGTTCCACCTCAGCACGAGGAGGAACTTCTTCCCTGTGAGGCTCCCAGAGCCCTGGAGCAGGCTGCCCAGAGAGGTTGTGGAGTCTCCTGCTCTGGAGCCTTCCCAGCCCTGTCTGGATGTGTTCTGTGTGCCCTGTGCTGGATTCTGTGCTCCTGCTCTGGCAGGGGGTTGGCTCCAAGATCTCCAAGGTCCCTTCCATCCCCCAGCATCCTGTGAGCTGTGAATAGAAGCTTAGCAGTGGTTGAGTTTATTGGCACCTCAGCCCTGCCCTGCAGGGTGTGATGGAGCCAGTGCAGGTGGCCACCAGGGCAGAGAACTGCTGCAGAACTCTGATGTTAAACCAAGAGTCACAGAGTGCACTGGGCTGGAAGGAAGGCTCCAAGGGCATCCTGTCCAACCCCTGCAGGCAGCAGGGACAGCTCCAGCCACAGCAGGCTGCACAGGAACACAGCCAGGCTGAGCTTGAATGGCTTCAGGGATGAGGCCTCAACCTCCTCCCTGGGCAGCCTGTGCCAGGCTCTCCCCAGCCTCCCTGTGCAGAACTTCCTCCTGATGTCCAACCTAACTCTGCCCTGCTCCACTTTCAAACCATTACCTCTCCTCCTATCCCCACAGTCCCCTCTGAACAGTCCCTCCCCAGCCTGCCTGCAGCTCCCCTTCAGATATTGAGATGCAGCTCTGAGGTCTGCCTGGAGCCTTCTCCTCTCCAGGCTGAGCAGCCCCAGCTCTCCCAGCCTGGCTTCAAGACTCAAACACAAAGCTCATCTCCCTGCTGCAGGCTGCTGGAAGCATTCCAGCACAGCTTTGCACTGCTGCTGGGAATAGCAAAGCCTCCTCCTTGGGCCCAGGGCTCACATCACCCTGCCACTATGTTCACAGGATTACAGCATCACTGAATGGGTTGGGTTGGAAGAGACCTCAAAGCTCATCCAGCTCCAACCCCCTGCCATGGGCAGGGACACCTCCCACCAGCCCAAGCTGCTCAAGGCCTCATCCAGCCTGGCCTGGAGCACCTCCAGGGCTGGAGCCTCCCCAGCTCCTCTGGGCAGCCTCTTCAGTGTCACCAACCTGCCACATTTACTTTTAACCTTTGAAGCTCAGCAGTAGTTGAAATTAAGTATAAGCTGAGGAGCACTCCCAGGTCAGGCCCAAATCAGGATGCTGCTCTGCATCCCAAGGGAAGAGGCCACTCAAGGACCTGGATTCCCTCTCCTTTTCCTCTGGCCAGTGGATGTGGACACCTGGAGAAGCTCTCTTAGTTCTCTCCTGCATTCCTGCACATCACAATCACTCAGCTGGGCAATGGAATGGAGTGGAGGAGCTGGGTGCTGCTGCACATCAGCTGGATGCATCTCCAGAGGGCAGAAGGCAGTGGGGAGGGCTTGGGAGGACACAACAATTCCCTTATCTCCCAGAGCCCAGGGGAGGAGGAGCTCTGCACTGCTCTCCTTCTCCAGTTCCTCACATTCCTTTGAAATCTTCACTGTTCAGGACTCCTCCTCCTCCAAGGCAGCATTTTGTGAAGGCTTGTGAGTGAGACAAGCATCTCCTGGCACTGGGAAGGATCAGGATGGGCTAAGAGGAAGCAGGTCCCCATGTTCCACAGGTGCCTTCCCTCTGCAGACAGCTCAGAGGCATCTGGACACCTGCCAGCTTCTGCTCTGCAGGAAGAGAACCACTGGGGATAAACTGATCCTCATGAGCAGCAGAGTGCACCTCCTGACTCTGCTCCCTGGGGCCAGGAGAGCTGCAAAACTCTCAAGGGATCAGATCCTGAGAATCCCCCTTCACATCTGCAGGGGTGGTGACAACCTGCCCAGGAGCCAGCAGTGGTCCCTGGCAGCCCAGAGCCAGCTGAGTGCTGAGCTGCAGCCAGAGCAGGGAGAGCAGCAGCACAGGGAGGGGATTCTGCCCCTCTGCTCTGCTCTGCTCAGCCCCCACCTGCAGCACTGCCTCCAGCTCTGGGGCCCCCAGCACAAGAAGGACCTGGAGCTGCTGGAGAGGCTCCAGAGGAGGCCACAGAGATGAGCAGAGGCTGCAGAACCTCCCCTGTGGGGCCAGGCTGGGAGAGCTGGGGCTGTGCAGCCTGGAGAAGAGAAGGCTCCTCAAGGATGCTCAAGGATTCTGCTGTGCTCCAAGGTCAACCTATCTCCTGCAGGGCTCAACCTGCCAGCAGGTTGGCCATCAGGGTCACAGAGATGAAGCTGCAGGTTGCTTAAATGCAGCTGGGCAGCACAGAGCCTTGGCAGGATGCACAGCAGGGCCAAGCTCTGCCCTGGAACATCTTGCACTGCCATTTACTCTTTGCTAACACATGAAAAGCTGTTTATCTTTACAAGTTACATGAGGTGAAGAACATAGCTGAACAATGCAGCTGAGCCCATATGGAACTGCTTAGGCAGCAGCAGCAGCAGCAGCAGCAGCAGCTCCATTTGCTGTCCAAGAGCTCTGTCTGCAAACACAACCGACCGGAAAGTTACACACAGGGCAGCTCAGGGGCACAGAGCTGGGCTGGGACCTTCAAGATCATCCAGTGCCAACCCCCTGCCATGGGCAGGGACACCTCCCACCAGCCCAGCTTGCTCAAGGCCTCATCCAGCCTGGCCCTCAACACCTCCAGGCAGGAGGCAGCCACAGCCTCCCTGGGCAGCCTGTGCCAGAGTCTCCCCAGCCTCACTCTCAACAATCTCTTCCTCATCTCCACTCTCAGTCTCCCCTCTCCCAGCTCAAAGCCATTGTTCCTCATCCTGGCACTCCCAGCCCTTGGCCAGAGTCCCTCCCCAGCTCTCCTGGAGCCCTTCAGGTCCTGGAAGGTTGCTCTGAGGTCTGCCTGGAGCCTTCTCTTCTCCAGGCTGCACAGCCCCAACTCTCCCAGCCTGGCCCCACAGGGGAGGGTCTGCAGCCTCTGCTCATCTCTGTGGCCTCCTCTGGAGCCTTTCCAGCAGCTCCAGGTCCTTCTTGTGCTGGGGGCCCCAGAGCTGGAGGCAGTGCTGCAGGTGGGGGCTGAGCAGAGCAGAGCAGAGGGGCAGAATCCCCTCCCTGTGCTGCTGCTCTCCCTGCTCTGGCTGCAGCCCAGGATCTATTTTCTCACTCTCAAGCAGTCACTGCTTTGCTGAAGGTTGCTCTCCATCATCCCCCACAAGGAGCAGCAGCAACCATGCCAGCAGCTGTTTGAGGATGTGAGGATCCCACCCCCCCTGAACCTTCCTGAGCCCTTCAAGCCCTTGCAGAGTCCTCAAGTGCAGCTTCCTGTCCCCAGAGGCCCTTTGCCTCCCCCATGCTCACAGAAACCGAGGTGCCAAAGAATTCTGATCTCTAGTGGCAGTGTGCTGCTGCTGCACAGCACAAGGCCAGCTCCCTCTCTGCCCTTCCCCAGCCTCCCTGGAACTCCTCCTCAAGCTGGCATCCTATCAGCCTCAGCTCTTCTGCAGCAGGGCCAAGGAGCTTTGAATTGAAAGGTTGCACACAAGTGGTAATAATTCAGCAGCTTCCCCTCTGGATCCCTCCTGGCCTCCAACATCCTGCTCCCTGCAGTCAGTCACTGCTCACTGAGCTCTTCACTTCCTCCACTCATGGTTGGGTTTGAGATGAGGTCTGATACAAAAGCCAAACCCCTGAGGAGCATCAGTGCCCCAGGGAGCCACTGGGCCCTCTGTGCTCCACCTTGCAGGAGGGACTCTCACACCCCAGGCTCCCAGGCTCTCTGCAGACCTTCAGGCAAGCTTCTGCCTGCCCCCAGGCCTGGAGCAGAGCTGCTCACTTCAGCTGTGCTGAAAGCTGCTCCTCTAAGCTCTTGGCACTTCAGAGTGTTTGTTCTTTTCTGTCTTCCTCGCTTGGCCATGACTTCAGCTCTTGGAAGGCTGCCTCTGACTCCACAGCCTTTCTTCCCTGCTGCTTCACATCACAGCTCCTCTCTCTCTGCAGCAGTTACTGCCAGAGCCAAGGACTCAGCTCTGCAGTATGGAGTCAGTGCTTTAAATAACCTCCACACCACCTCCAAAGGCTGCCCCCTCCCCCTGCTCCTTTCAGTTTCTTTTTGACAAGCTGCCTCACTCTGCTGCACTTCCCCTGTGCAGAGCAGCTCTCACTTCTCCCAGGCCTTGGGCTCCTGCAGGGCTGTGGAACCACCCTCATGTTCACACTTACTGGCAGCCAAATGCTGTACCATGTTCTGCACAGCTCCCAGGAGAAACCCAAACCTCTCTTCCTCTCCAGGGACTCTCTGAGCAGATGGTTCCCAAATGTCTCATCTGTTATGCCTAAGAGGACTCTGCTGCCAGCTTTCTCCTGTTGTGTTTCCTACTTTGAAGCTGTATTTGACATATTATAGGATCCCAGCACAGGAAGGGCTGGAAGGGACCTCTGGAGCTCACCCAGTCCAAGCCCCTGCCCCAGCAGGGCACCCAGGGCAGCTTGCCCAGGAGCACAATGCCCAGGGGGGGCTGGAAGCTCTCCACACAAGGAGACTCCACAACCTCTCTGGGCAGCCTGCTCCAGGCCTCCAGCAGCCTCACACCAAAGTTCTTCCTCATATTGCAGTGGAACCTCCTGGGTTCTAGACTGGGCAGCACCAGAAGAAGGCTCTCCCCATGCCCTGTCCCCATGCCCCTGACCACTGATCACCAATGACAGATCTGCTCTCAATCATTTCACACTGTTCTTATCTACAGGCTCAGAGATGTTTCATGGTGAAGGTTCTTCTGAGCAAGGTGTCCCAATACCTGAACTGCTGGAGAGGGTCCAGAAGAGGTAAAACCTGAACCCAGGGAGAAAGCTCTGCAGCCAGAGAATGAGCCTGCTTGCATGCAGAATGTCCAACACATCAGCACCAGCAGGACACCAAGCTGGTGACAACCTGCCCAGGAGCCAGCAGTGGTCCCTGGCAGCCCAGAGCCAGCTGAGTGCTGAGCTGCAGCCAGAGCAGGGAGAGCAGCAGCACAGGGAGGGGATTCTGCCCCTCTGCTCTGCTCTGCTCAGCCCCCACCTGCAGCACTGCCTCCAGCTCTGGGGCCCCCAGCACAAGAAGGACCTGGAGCTGCTGGAGAGGCTCCAGAGGAGGCCACAGAGATGAGCAGAGGCTGCAGAACCTCCCCTGTGGGGCCAGGCTGGGAGAGCTGGGGCTGTGCAGCCTGGAGAAGAGAAGGCTCCAGGCAGACCTCAGAGCAGCCTTCCAGTACCTGAAAGGGCTCCAGGAGAGCTGGGGAGGGACTCTGGCCAAGGGCTGGGAGTGCCAGGCTGAGGAACAATGGCTTTGAGCTGGGAGAGGAGAGACTGAGAGTGGAGAGGAGGAAGAAATCCTTGAGAGTGAGGCTGGGGAGACTCTGGCACAGGCTGCCCAGGGAGGCTGTGGCTGCCTCCTGCCTGGAGGTGTTCAGGGCCAGGCTGGATGAGGCCTTGAGCAAGCTGGGCTGGGGGGAGGTGTCCCTGCCCATGGCAGGGGCTTGGAGCTGGATGATCCTTGAGGTCCCTTCCAACACAACCCACTCTCTGATTCCCTACCACAACCCTTCCAAGCTGCCCTGCACCTCTCAGAGCAGCTCTGCTGCCCCATGGGTCTCAGCCCCTCTCCCATGTCTCTGTCCCTTCTAGCTTGGTGTCAGGGTGTTCCAGCTGGTGTTTTCCTCCCAGCTTTCTCATGGCCCTGTTCAGCAGTCCCACATGAAACTCCAAGGCCTCAGGTTATCCACCCAGGAGATTCCAGAGGCTCTGTACAAACCCAGACACATTGGTTCCATTTTCTCCTGCTCCCAGGTTGTGTCCATGCAAACCCCAGAGGAGGAACAATGCCAAAGCAAAGTGGGGAGGGGGAGCTCTAGTGCTGAAGCACAGCAGCTGTGGCCAAGAAGGGCTGGGAAGTGGTGGTGGTAGTGTTCTGGCATCCAGCATGGCCACAGGCTTCCAGAACACTGCCCAGGCTGGGGACCCCACCACCCAGGGGGCAGCCTCTGCCCATGCCTGAGCACCCCTGCAGCACCACCCCAGGCCACTTCCTCTCCTTCTGTCACCTGAGACTGGGAGCAGAGCCCAACCCCCACATCCCTGAACCTCCTCTCAGGGAGCTGCAGAGAGCAGTGAGATCTCCTCCTCCTCTTCTCCAGCCTGAACACCCCCAGCTCCCTCAGCTGCTCCTCCCCAGCCCTGTGCTCCAGACCCTTCCCCAGCTCTGTTGCCCTTCTCTGGCCCTGCTCCAGCCCTCAAGGTCCTTCTGGGAGCAGGGAGCCCAAACCTGAACTCAAAGTGTGGCCTCAGCAGTGCCCAGCACAGGGGGACAGGCACTGCCCTGCTGCTGCTGGCCACAGCACTGCTGCTCCAGGCCAGGCTGCTGGAGGCCTTCTTGGCCACCTGGGCCCCCCCTGGCTCCTCTCCAGCTGCTGTCAGCCAGCACCCCCAGGCCCTTCTCTGCTGGGCAGCTTGCAGCCACTCTGCCCCAAGCCTGGAGCCTTCTTGGGGTGGCTGTGACCCAAGTGCAGGACCTGGCACTTGGCCTCATCCAGCTGCCCTCTGGCCATGGCTCCAGGCTGCAGCTCTGTACCCTGCAGGGCCACTGAGCCCTGGGTTTGCATCATCAGTGCAGAGAAGTTTGTAGTCAGACTGCCCTGAGCTGAGTCTCTGGAGTGCCTCTCCTGCCACCAGCACCAGAGACAGGGGGGTCTGAAACAGGCCCTTGGCCCTGCTGAGCCTCATGCAGCTGAGCTCAGCCCTGGCTCCAGCCTGGCCAGGTCCCTCTGCAGAGCCTCCCTGCCCTCCAGCAGACCAACACTGCCAACCAGTTTGGTGTCACCTGCAGCCTGACTGAGGGATCAACAATCTCCTCATCCAGATCATTGGTGAAGACACTGAAGAGATCTGGCCCAGCACTGAGCCCTGGGGAGCAGCACCTGGGACTGGCCACCCCCTGGACCTCTCTCCATTGCCCACCACTCTCTGGGCCCAGCCAGCAGGCAATTCTCAACCCAGCAGAGTGTCCAATCCCATGCAGTGCTACAGGCTGGGGGGCAGAGTGGCTGAGAGCAGCCAGGCAGAGAGGGACCTGGGGGTGCTGATTGACAGCTGCCTAAACATGAGCCAGCAGTGTGCCCAGGGGGCCAAGAAGGCCAAGGGCATCCTGGCCTGCATCAGGAACAGTGTGGCCAGCAGGAGCAGGGAAGTCCTTGTGCCCTGTGCTCAGCACTGCTTAGGCCACACCTTGAGTCCTGTGTCCAGTTCTGGGCTCCTCAGTTTAAGAAGGACATTGAGAGACTTGAAGGTGTCCAGAGAAGGGCAAGAAAGCTGGGGAGGGGTCTGGAGCACAGCCCTGTGAGGAGAGGCTGAGGGAGCTGGGGTTGCTTAGCCTGGAGAAGAGGAGGCTCAGGGGAGACCTTCTTGCTCTCTCCAACTCCCTGCAGGGAGGCTGGAGCCAGGTGGGGGTTGGTCTCTTCTCCCAGGCAAGCAGCACCAGAACAAGAGGACACAGTCTCAAGCTGTGCCAGGGGAGGTTTAGGCTGGAGGTGAGGAGAAAGTTCTTCCCAGAGAGAGAGATTGGCCATGGGAATGTGCTGCCCAGGGAGGTGGTGGAGTCCCCATCCCTGGAGGTGTTCAGGAGGAGACTTGATGGGGTGCTTGGTGCCATGGGTTAGTTGATTAGGTGGTGTTGGATTGGTTGATGGGTTGGACACGATGATCTTGAAGGCCTCTTCCAACCTGGTTGTTTATTATTATAATGTTTATCATTACTATTATTATTACTACATCTCTGCTGTGAGGAGAGGCTGAGAGCCCTGGGGCTGTCCAGGCTGGAGAGGAGAAGGCTGAGAGGGATCTGATCAATGGCTCTCAATAGCTGAGGGCTGGGGGTCAGGCTGAGAGGCCAGGCTCTTTTGGGGGTGCCCCAGGGATAGGATGAGGAATAATAGGCACAAACTGGAACCCAGGAGGTTCCACCTCAACATGAGGAAAGTTCTTTGGTGTGAGGCTGCTGGAGGCCTGGAGCAGGCTGCCCAGAGAGGTTGTGGAGTCTCCTTCTCTGGAGAGTTTCCAACCCCCCCTGGATGTGTTCTGTGTGCCCTGCCCTGGGTGCCCTGCTCTGGCAGGGGGGGTTGGGCTGGCTGCTCTCTGCAGGTCCCTTCCAACCTCTGACTCTCTGTGACTCTGGGATATCAGTTACCAACTGCTGCTGGATTCTGCTTCCTCTCCCCCCAAGCCCAGCAGCTCACAGGCAGCTTCTCCCCTGCCATGCTGCAGAGCTCAGCTTCCCTCCCAGTTTGTCATCCTCAGCTCTCCCTGCTGCTGCTGCTGCAGAAGGTGAGGAACTTCTGCATGACTCTGCAAGAAAGGCAACCAGGCTGCAGCTGCTGCCCACCATGGCCCCACCACTCCTGTCACCTTCTCCTGGGCAGGCAAACCCACACCAAGACAGTTAAAGCCACTGGACAGGGCCAGCCCTGCTTCCCTCAGGAATAAAGCAGTGCTGCCTTTGGGCTTGCAGCAGCAGCACTGAGCAGAGCATCTGCTGCAGCACCACAGAGACAAGCACCAGTGCCAGGGCCTGCAGGAGCTTTAGTTGCATTGCTCACTGACAAATCTCTCTGGCAGCTCTTGAACCCTCACCCAGCTCCTCTCCTGGTGTTGGTGGGGATCATGTTTGACACCTGAAGGCAGCACATAAGCCAGAAAAGGAGCTCTGACTGGAAACTTCTCATTACCAGAGTCACAGAGTGCACTGGGCTGGAAGGGAGCCTCCAAGGGCATCCTGCCCACCCCCCTGCAGGCAGCAGGGACAGCTCCAGCCACAGCAGGCTGCACAGGGACACAGCCAGGCTGAGCTTGAATGGCTCCAGGGACAGAGCCTCAACCACCTCCCTGGGCAGCCTGTGCCAGGCTCTCCCCAGCCTCCCTACTTCCTCCTGATGTCCAACCTAACTCTGCCCTGCTCCAGTTCCAAACCATTGCCTCTCATCCTATCCCCACAGCCCCTTCTGAGCAGCCCCTCCCCAGCCTGCCTGCAGGTGCCCTACAGATACTGAAGAGCAGTTCTGAGGTCTCCCTGGAGCCTTCTCTCCTCCAGGCTGAGCAGCCCCAGCTCTCCCAGCCTGGCTTCCAGACTCAAACACAAAGCTCATCTCCCTGCTGCAGGTTGCTGGAAGCATTCTCCTGGAGCCTTCTCTCCTCCAGGCTGAGCAGCCCCAGCTCCCCCAGCCTGCCCCCACAGCAGACCTGGTGCCACCCTCTGATCATCTTGGTGGGCTGCCCTGGCCCCTCTCCACCAGCTCCAGGTCTCATGTGTTGGGGACCCCAAAGCTGGACACAGCAGCCCAAGTCCCAAGGAGGCCAATTACCATCAAAAGAAGGAACACAGCAGGCCCCTCGAGGGCAGGTTTCAGGGCAAGGGGCAATGCAAACATCATCCTCCAGAGCAAGCTGAAGGCATTCTCAGTGCCTGGGACAATATGGCCCAAGGGAAACAGTAATGGGAGAGAAAAAAACTTCTTTCACCTCTGGGCTGAAATCCAAAGCAGGCTGAGAGCTGCCAAGAGCCATGAGCTCACCACCTGCCAGCTGCTTGCTAAGCCAAGTCAGTGATGCTTCTCAGTGTCCACATCCCAGCCCCACTGCTGGGCACCACCTTGGCACTCTGACCAGAGAGCTTCAGGTCTGACCACACAGCAAGCATGAGCCAGGAGAGCAGGCAGCCCCAGCCTGGGCTAGAGGTGTGAGGAGTTCCACACTTGGTGTGTGCAGCTCCATCTGACTGCCCAACCATCCTGCTGCACCCTCAGAATGAAAGCATCAGTCCTGCCAAGGCAGCAGGCTGCCAGCAGCCCCCTGCCCAGCACAGCTTCTGCACCAGCAGGACAGGTCAGCAGCTCTGCTGCTCCTCACAGCCACCTCAGCAGCTGCTCACAGCTTAAGCACAATACAGCCCAGCATGAAGGGCAGGCTGAAGTGTTTGGAGAACAGGTCCCCATGGGGCCCTCTCCACAAGAAGGACTTAGAGGGGCTGGAGTGTGTCCAAAGAAGAGTAACTAAGCTGATGGAGTCCTGAGGGCAGCAGCTGAGGGAGCTGGGGGTGTTCAGGCTTCAGAAGAGGAGGCTGAGGGGAGACCTCATTGCTCTCCCCAGCTCCCTGAAAGGAGGTTGATGCCCAATGCCAGCCCAAGGGGCAGTGGTGGAAGCTGAGGCAGAGGAAGTGCCATGTGAGGAAGAATTTGTTCCCTGGGAGGGTGCCAGAGCCCTGGAGCAGGCTGCCCAGGGGGGTTGTGGAGTCTCCTCTCTGGAGATATTCCATACCCTCCTGGCTGTGTTCCTGTGTGAGCTGCCCTGGGTGACCCTGCTCTGGCAGGGGTTGGACTGGATGAGCTTTTGGGGTCCCTTCCAGCCCCTAATAAGCTGTGACTCTGTGAGGCTGGAGCCAGGTGAAGGTTGGTCTCTCCCCTGCAGTACCAAGAGAGGACTCATTGCCCTCTACAGCTTTCTGAAAGCAGACTGGAGCTGGGGGGGGGTTGGTCTCTTCTCACATCCAACACGTGGAAATGGCCTCAAGTTGTGCCAGGGGAGGCTGAGGTTGGATGTTAGGACAAATTTCTACACAGAAGAAGCTCTCAGGCACTGGGACAGGCTGCTCAGGGAGGTGGTGGAGTGTCCACCCCTGGGGCTGGGAGGCTGAGGGAGGTGGTTTAGTGGCAGCAAATCAGCAATAGTGTTGGGACTGGATCTTTAGCTGAGCAGTTGGCCTGGATGACCTCAAAGGTCACCTCCAGCCTCAACAGGTCTGTAACTCTAGCAGATATAAACCCAGGAGCTCTTTCTTACCTCCAGCTTTTAACTCAGAGAGGGCAGTGCCAAAATCTCCCCAGCCCCAAACAACAAGGCCCTTCCCATAGAACCAGGGAATCAACAAGGTTGGAAAAGACCTCAGAGATCATCAAGTCCAAGCTGTCACCCAGCACCTCCTGACAACTCAACCATGGCTCCAAGTGCCACATCCAATCCCCTCCTGAACACCTCCAGGGATGGGGACTCCACCACCTCCCTGGGCAGCACATCCCAATGGCCAAACTCTCTTGCTGGGAAGAACTTTCTCCTCACCTTCAGCTTAAGCTTCCCCTGGCACAGCTTGAGACTGTGTCCTCTTGTTCTGGTGCTGGCTGCCTGGGAGAAGAGCCCAACCCCCACCTGGCCACAACCTCCCTGCAGGGAGTTGCAGAGAGCAAGAAGGTCTCCCCTGAGCCTCCTCTTCTCCAGGCTAAGCAACCCCAGCTCCCTCAGCCTCTCCTCACAGGGCTGTGCTCCAGACCCCTCCCCAGCTTTCTTGCCCTTCTCTGGACACCTTCAAGTCTCTCAATGTCCTTCTTGACCTGAGGAGCCCAGAACTGGACACAGGACTCAAGGTGTGGCCTAAACAGTGCTGAGCACAGGGCACAAGGACTTCCCTGCTCCTGCTGGCCACACTGCTCCTGCTGCAGGCCTTTCACTGATGCTGTCCCTGTGTGGCAGGAAGCTGTTGTAGCTCCTGGACTTTCCCATGGTCATTCTCCTTACATGAAGATTTTTCACCCACCCAGAAGCATCAATCAGGGAAAGTCAGAGCAGGCTACAGCAGGAGCATCTCATCAGGCCCTTGGCCTTCTTGGCCACCTCTCTGTCTCTCCTTCTCCTGCAGCTTCCCAACCAGGAGAGCAAAGCAGCCAAGCTGACCCAAGAAGAGGACCCAAGAGCTGTCAGAACATGATCCATCCTACTGCCCCAGGGTAAAATGTTGGTGTCTGAGGGCACAAAAGTGAGCAGCTCCCAACAAACAGCAATAAACCCAACCTGGCTCTCCCCAGCCCCTGAATGTGGCAGTGGCAAACCAGTCTGAGCTGTGAGGGAAGGAAACTCATGCTCCAGCTTAGAAGCTGCTCCTGATGTTTACACATCACTTCAGTTTAAGAGCTGCTGTTGATGGGAACATGATGAAAGCTGCTGAGCATGAAGGGAGTGAGAGCAGAAGCCAAGAGGAGCAGCACTGCCAGAACTCCACCAGAAAGCAGACTCCCAGAGTCAGTTGGTTTGGAGGTTTCCAATCCCATCAGCTGCTCAAACCTCAAGGCTGGACAAGGTTGCCCAAAGGTATTTCAGATGGAAGCACAACCCAGGGCAAGGTCCTGCAAAACCCACCTCTAGGGGAAGCCTTCCTGCTAGCTGCAGAGCCCTTCCTTTCCCCCTGCTCTGGTCCTAAGGTGGTTTGGGAAGCAGCAGTGGCTCCAGTGAGGAAGTGAGAAGGAAGCAAACCTCCTCTAAAGCCCCCAGCTCTGCAGAACTGCACTTGAGAGGAAACTGGGGACAGAGACTGCCTGGGAGAGCTGGGGGGGTCTGATCCTCCCAAGATCCATGCTCTGTCCACTGCTGGCAAGGTAGCTCAGCCCTCCTGAGAGCCCCCAGCAAGAGGCCAGAGTGCAGCCAAGCCAACAGCCCCTCCCCCTCTGCATTCCTCTCCAAAGGCAAGGTTTGGCTTTTTCTTGGGCAAGAAACACCTGAGAGAAGATGCAGAGAGCTTGATAGCATCTCAGCTGCCTTAGCCACACTGTCTGCCCCTCTGGGCACAGGCTGGGAGCCAGCACCTGCCTCACCTGTCCCTGCCAAAGCCACAGCACTTAACTGCTACCCAAAGGCACTGCCAGCTCCTCCTGCCTGCACAAATGCTGCCCAGGGGGTTGTGCTCTTCAATCAGGAGCTGGCTGGGCCAAGGGATCTGCCTGAGAGAGCTTCTCTGAGCTACAGCACCAGGGCCAGGCCTGCTGCAGCCTCCTCTCTCTCACCACTGACTCCTAAAGCCTCCAAGGTGGTTCTCTTCTTCCTCTCTTCTATAACTGGGAGCAGCAGACTGTGCTGCTGCTGCTGCTCTGCTGCCACCTTCCTGAACGGGATCAGGGCTGGGCCCCAGGCTCTGCAATATCTTCACTGATGATCTGCAGGAGGGGATGGAGTCCATCAGCAGGAAATGTGCTGATGACAGCAAGCTGGGGGCAGGAGTGGAGCTGTTAGAGGGTAGAGAGGCTCTGCAGAGGGACCTGGACAGGCTGGGCAGATGGGCAGAGGCCAAGGGCAGGAGATTGAACACATCCAAGTGCCAGGGGCTGCACATTGGCCACAGCAACCCCAGGCAGTGCTACAGGCTGGGGGCAGAGTGGCTGAGAGCAGCCAGGCAGAGAGGGACCTGGGGGTGCTGGTTGATAGCAGCTGAACATGAGCCAGCAGTGTGCCCAAGGGGCCAAGAGGGCCAAGGGCATCCTGGCCTGCATCAGAAACAGTGTGGCCAGCAGGAGCAGGGAAGTCCTTGTGCCCTGTGCTCAGCACTGCTGAGGCCACACCTGGAGTCCTGTGTCCAGTTCTGGGCTCCTCAGGTTAGGAAAGATGTTGAGATGCTGGAAGGTGTCCAGAGAAGGGCAAGAAAGCTGGGGAGGGGTCTGGAGCACAGCCCTGTGAGGAGAGGCTGAGGGAGCTGGGGTTGCTTAGCCAGGAGAAGAGGAGGCTCAGGGGAGACCTTCTTGCTCTCTCCAACTCCCTGCAGGGAGGTTGTAGCCAGGTGGGGGTTGGTCTCTTCTCCCAGGCAGCCAGCACCAGAACAAGAGGCCACAGTCTCAAGCTGTGCCAGGGGAGGTTTAGGCTGGAGGTTAGGAAGAAATTCTTCCCAGCAAGAGAGATTGGCCATTGGGATGTGCTGCCCAGGGATGTGGTGGAGTCCCCATCCCTGGAGGTGTTCAGGAAGAGCCTGGCTGAGGCTCTTGGTGCCATGGTTGAGTTGCACAGATGGTGCTGGGTTGGACTGGATGATCTCTGAGGTCTCTTCCATCCTGCTCTATCCTATTCTCTTCTCAAATGGCAGCCAAAGCCTGCTCAGGCAGACCCCACTCCTGCCTGCCTGCAGCACCACAGCAGCACTCTGCCAGAGTGCACTTGCACAGGAGGCTTGAGAGCAGCTGCTGTGTTATACCCCATGGAATCAGAGTGGGTGCTGGCTACAGCAGCATCAGAGAGCAAAAGGCTGGAATAGATCTCTCTCATACACTGACAGCATCATTACACTGCCACTGGAGGGGGATCTACTGAGCTGGCAGCTGAAAGAGAGCTAAAAGAGGCTGTGGTGCCTGGCAGGAGTCAAAGACAAGCTGGGAGAAGCCAGCCTAGCACTGAAGGCAGACCCTGGAGCTGGGGAGGAGCCAGCAATGGGCACTGGCAGCCCAGAAGGCCAAGGGCAGCCTTGGGCTGCCCTTGGCCTTCTGGGCTGCCAGTGCCCATTGCCAGAGATGGCTGCAGAGGGACTGCCCCCAAAGGCCTGCAGGGACAGGGATCCTCTTGCAGCCACCCAGGGTGGTGTTGGGTCCTCAGTGCCAGCCCTGGCAAACAGGAGCTGGCCAAGGGAAACCCAGGGGGGGTTCTGGAGAGTTGGTGGTGCTCAGAGCTTAGCAGCACAGCAAACCTTCCCCAGGTCTCTGCTGGGGGAGTTGAGTGTGCTGCTGGTGTGATGAGGGGTGATGGGATGGGACAGAATGGCCTCAAACTGTGCCAGGGGAGGCTTAGGTTGGAGATTTGGGGAAATTCCTTTGCTGCAGGAGGGGTCAGGGGCTGGCAGAGGCACTGCCCAGGGAGGTGCTGGAGTCCCCATGCCTGGAAACCTGTGGCCATGGCCCTTGGGGCTGTGGTTTGGTGGCCATGGTGATAAGTTGGGCTGGATGATCTCAGAGAGCTTCTCCAAGCCAAACAGTTCCATGGCTGGCTGAAGCCTCAGCAGAGCAATGTGTGGGACCCCCTCAGGCACCCACAGAAGTTCAGAAGGAGCTGAGCTGCAGCCCTTCACAGGGCTCCTCTTGCAGCCACCCAGGGTGGTGTTGGGTCCTCAGTGCCAGCCCTGGCAAACAGGAGCTGGCCAAGGGAAACCCAGGGTGGGCTCTGGAGCTCTCCAGAGGGAGCTGAGCAGAGCAAAGAGGCAGGAGGCAGAGGTCCCTGGAAGGGCTGGGAGCTCCCTGGGCAGCTCTGCAGAGAAGCTCAGAGCTTAGGGGAGAGGCAGAGCTGTCCATGCAGAGCTGGTGAGAGCAGCAGGTCTGTGCCTGTCCCCTCTGCCAGCCAAAGCCTTGGCTCATGGCAGTCAATAACTGTGCTCCAACCTGCATTCAACCAGTTGTGATGTGTGGGGGCTGAGAGGAGAGGAGCTGAGTGGCACAGCCATGCCCAGGCCTCCTGAAGCAGCAGCTGGGCAGACATGGCACTGCAGCTGCCTGTTGGTCTGCTGAGCTGAGCTGCAGTCACTGGAGTCCAAAGCTGAGCCCTGGGCCTGTGGCAGCTGCCAGAGCACAGAGAGTGAAAAGGCTTTGTGCTTCCTGTAGCTCTCTCAGGCTGGTTGGTGCTCAGGGGGCTGCAGCACTTCTGCTGCAAGGACAGGCTGGGGGAGGGGTTCAGCCTGCAGAGGAGAAGGCTCCAGGCAGACCTCAGAGCAGCCTCCAGAACCTGAAGGAGCTCCAAGCAGGCTGCAGAGGGACTGCTCCCAAAGGCCTGCAGGGCCAGGCCCAGGGGCAAGGGTTTGGAATGAGAGCAGAGCAGATTGAGATTGGAGGGGAGAACAAGCTCTGCCCCAGGAGGCTGCTGGAACACTGCAGCAGGCTGCCCAGGGAGGTGGTGGAGGCTCCAGCCCTGGAGATATTCAAGGTGAGGCTGGACAGGGCTCTGGGCAGCCTGATCCAGTGCAGAATGTCCCTGCTGAGTGCAGGGGGTTGGACTGGATGAGCTTGGGAGCTCCCTTCCAGCCCAAACCATTCCTGCCCCTAGGAACTCTGCCTTTGGATGCATTCAGTCCTCCAGGTTCAGGATGCACTGAAGTGGATCCTCAGAGCTCATTCTCAGCTGGGAGAGAAGCCCAAGCTAAGGTCCTTGCCAAACAATGCAGAGCAATGCTTGCCTGGGCAGCTGCCAGAGGCAGCTCTGAGCCCTCCTGTGGCTGCTCAGCAAGCACTGAGACTAACTAAGTATTCTGTCCTAAACCCAGGAACAGCAACACCACCAAGTTCAGGAGGTCCTGAGAGGAATTCCTCTCCCTGTGGAAAACAGGAGAGGGCCAAGAAAGGAATCCTCCTCTGCAGGGGAAGGGAGGAAGGAAGGAAATGTGGATTACATCCACCCCTGGGCAAGGAATCCTACAAAGCAGGAAGGAAATGCTCAGCACTGTGCAGAAGCTGGGGCAGAAAGCCCTAGGAAATCATGGCTGGAAGGAATGCTGCTGCTGCCTCCTCCTCCTCCTCCCCACACTGGGAGGCTTTGCACAGCCACTGTGATGGGCAGAGGAGCAGAGCCCATGGCTCACTCTCTCCTTTGCAGCTCCCCTTTTCAGTTCCCTGCAAAGCAGCAGAGGTGTCCAGCTCTGTCCTGGCAGGGACTCACAGCAGGGCTTGGGGTGGAAGGGACAGAACCACAGAACAACCAAGGCTGGAAGAGACCTCAAAGATCATCAAGTCCAAGCTGGCACCACAGACCTCATGACTAAACCATGGCACCAAGTGCCACATCCAATCTCCTCTTGAACACCTCCAGGGATAGGGACTCCACCACCTCCCTGGGCAGCACATCCCCATGGCCAATCTCTCTTGCTGGGAAGAACTTTCTCCTCACCTCCAGCCAAAACCTCACCTGGCACAGCTTGAGACTGTGTCCTCTTGTTCTGGTGCTGGGTGCCTGGCAGAAGAGACCAACCCCCACCTGGCTACAACCTCCCTGCAGGGAGCTGGAGAGAGCAAGAAGGTCTCCCCTGAGCCTCCTCTTCTCCAGGCTAAGCAACCCCAGCTCCCTCAGCCTCTCCTCACAGGGCTGTGCTCCAGACCCCTCCCCAGCTTTGTTGCCCTTCTCTGGACACCTTCAAGTCTCTCAATGTCCTTCTTGAACTGAGGGGCCCAGAACTGGACACAGGACTCCAGGTGTGGCCTCAGCAGTGCTGAGCACAGGGCACAAGGACTTCCCTGCTCCTGCTGGCCACACTCTTTCTGATGCAGGCCAGGATGCCCTTGGCCTTCTTGGCCCCCTGGGCACACTGCTGGCTCATGTTCAGTTGCTGTCAACCAGCACCCCCAGGTCCCTCTCTGCCTGGCCGCTCTCAGCCACTCTGCCCCCAGTCTGTAGCTCTGCCTGGGGTTGTTGTGGCCAAAGTGCAGCCCCTGGCACTTGGACTTGTTGAATGCCATCCTGTTGGCCTCTGCCCATCTGCCCAGCCTGTCCAGGTCCCTCTGCAGAGCCCTTTAGCCCTCTAACAGCTCAACTCCTGCCCCCAGCTTGCTGTCATCTGCACATTTACTGCTGATGGACTCAATGCCCTCATCCAGATCATCAATGAAGATACTGAACAGGCTGGAGCCCAGCACTGATCCCTGGGGCACACCACTGGTGCCTGGCTGCCAGCTGGCTGTGGCACCATTCACCACCACTCTCTGGGCTCAGCCTCCAGCCAATTCCTAGCCCAAAGCTCAAAGCTCATCCAGACCTCAAAGCTCATCCAGTGCCAACCCCCTGCCATGGGCAGGGAGCCCTCCCACCAGTTCAGCTTGCTCAAGGCTTCATCCAGCCTGGCCTGAAACACCTCCAGGCAGGAGGCAGCCACAGCCTCCCTGGGCAGCCTGTGCCAGAGTCTCCCCAGCCTCACCAACAATTTCTTCCTCTTCTCCACTCTCAGTCTGCCCTCCTCAGGCTTCATTTCCTCCTGCTTAGCAGCAGCACCTTGATCCCAGGGGCAGGGGAGGTGCAGAGGTGTCACAGACAGCTCCAAACCTCCTAAACCACTGCAGATGTCCCAGCACATGACCCTGGATTCCTTCCCCCAGGGCAGGAGCAATTCCCTTTACTACAGCAGGGAGGTGGAAGGAGCCAGAGTGAGCTGAGCCAGCCACAGCAGAGCTGCTGCAGGAGCTGCTCTCACACCAGGAGAGGCTGAAGCAACCTCTGGGCATTGTGTTTCAAGATGACAACAACAGAAAGCCCAAACTAAAGGTTGCAAAATGGAGAGAGACTGAGGGTCAAGAGAGCTGCTGAGGTCAAGGCCATGAGGAACAGTAACCAAATCACCCCACAGCTGGAAACATCCAGGGAATAACCTAACAAGTGGCCAGCAGGGCCAGGGCCATCCTGGGGTGGATCAGGAAGCCTCCAGCAGGGCTAGGGGGGTTCTCCTCCCCCTCTGCTCTGCCTCAGTGAGACCACAGCTGCAATCCTGTGCACAGTCTGGGGCTCTCCAGGTCAGGAGAGACAGAGACCTGCTGGAGAGAGCCCACTGGAAAGCTGGGAGGATGGCTGGGGGCACTGAACATCCCTGCTGTGACAAAGGCTGAGAGCCCTGGGGCTGCTCAGTCTGGAGAGGAGAAGGCTGAGAGGGATCTGATCAATGGCTATCAGTGGCTGAGGGCTGGGGGTCAGGAGGAAGGGCCCAGGAGGAAGGGGCCAGGCTCTGCTTGGTGGTGCCCAGGGATAGCACAGGGAACCCAAGGGCCAAGCTGGAACCCAGGAGGCTCCACCTCAACATGAGGAGAAACTTCTTTGGTGTGAGGCTGCTGGAGGCCTGGAGCAGACTGCCCAGAGAGGTTGTGGAGTCTCCTCTGGAGACTTTCCAGCCCCCCTGATGTGCTCTGTGTGCCCTGCTCTGTGTGAGCCTCCTCTGGCAGGGGGCTTGTGCTGGATGACCTCTGGAGGTCCCCTCCAGCCCCTGGCATGCTGTGATTCTGGGAGCAGATTGCTGCTATGCCAAGGGAGTGGTGGAGTCCCCAGCCCTGGAGGTGCTCAGCAACCCTGTGGCACCTGGGGCCATGGTTTGGTGGCCATGGGGGAGCTGGGCTGGTGCTGGCCTGGGTGATCCCAGAGGGCTCTTCCAGCCCAAACAGCTCTGATTCTCTGGCACACAGCACAAGCACTCAGACAGCTGCAGCAGAGTCAGCCTTGCCTGGCATCACACAACAGCAAAGCATCCAGGGGGGTCCAGCTCAGGCTCCCTGCTCTGGGCCCTGGGGCAGCCAGGCACACTGTGAGCACAGACTGAAGGAGTTGGGGCTGTTCAGTCTGGAGAAGAGAAGGCTCCCAGGTGACCTCATTGTGGCCTTGCAGGATCTGAAGGGGGCTCCAGGAAGGCTGGGGAGGGACTGCTCAGGATCTCAGGCAGTGATAGGACTAGGGGGAATGGAATGAAGCTGGAGGTGGGGAGATTGAGGCTGGAGGGGAGGAGGAAGTTCTTCCCCATGAGAGTGGTGAAGCCCTGGAATGGGTTGTGCAGGGAGGTGGTTGGGGCTCTGTCCCTGGAGGTGTTTAAGGCCAGGCTGGATGAGGCTCTGGCCAGGCTGATCTAGTGTGGGGTGTCCCTGCCCATGGCAGGGGGGCTGGAACTGGCTGATCCTTGTGGTCCCTTCCAGCCCTGACTGATACTATGACACTACCATGATCCTTGCAGGGGAGCAGTGCCCAGAGCAGCCTCAGCACAGCTTACCCAGCAGTGCCCTCTAAGGAGGCTGCAGCCCAGAGCACACAGGAGGCACAGCACAACACCCCCCAGGGAGGCTCTGCAGGCATTCCTCAGACAGCACAGAGCTCTGGCTCCACCTCAAGAGCTGCTGCACACCCACTGCTGACTGCTCCTGCAGCACCTCAGCAGCAGCCAGGCTGAACAGAAAAGAGGGAAACCTCAGAGCTGTGCCTCTTTGAGAGAGGGGAGGACACAGAGCCAGCCAGGGTGCAGGACAGCCCAGCCAGGGCTCAGCACAGCCCAGCCAGGGCCCAGCACAGCCCAGCCAGGGCCCAGCACAGCCCAGCCAGGGCCCAGCACAGCCCAGCCAGGGCCCAGCACAGCCCAGCCAGGGCCCAGCACAGCCCAGCCAGGGCGCAGGACAGCCCAGCCAGGGCCCAGCACAGCCCAGCCAGGGCCCAGCACAGCCCAGCCAGGGCCCAGGACAGCCCAGCCAGGGCCCAGCACAGCCCAGCCAGCACAGCTTTCTAAGCTAACAGAGCTCTCCACAACCTCCTCCATCTGCAGGGAACTCTTGGGGAGCTTTCCAGCAGAGGATGGAGTTCAGTCAGTGACTACAGAATAAGGGAGGACCATGAGTCAGGTCCACAAAGCAAAATGCAGCCCTCATAAATGCACTCCAAAGGGCCCTGCAGCACCAGAGGATATTGGTTAGCTGAAGGCAGACTGCATCTGGGAGTGGCCACAGAGGCTGCAGAGGTGAAGCCACCAAGTGCAGGCTGGCTGCTAACCTGCTGGAGAGCAGCACAGGGCAAAGGGCCCTGGGGGTGGTGGCAGACAGAGGGATGCCCAGGGGCCAGCAGTGTGCCCTTGTGGGTGGGTTAGAAGGGCTGTGGTGAGCAGGCCAAGGGAGGTTCTCCTGCCCCTCTCCTCTGCCCTGCTGAGGCCACAGCTGGAATCTTGTGTCCAGTTCTGGGGCCCTCAGCTCAAGAAGGACCTCAGGGAGCTGCTTGAGAGAGTCCAGGCCAGAGGCACAGAGCTGCTGCAGGCAGTGGAACATCTCCTGTGAGCACAGCCTGAGGCAGCTGGGGCTTGGGGCTGGGAGCAGAGCAGCCTGAGGGCTGCCCTCAGTGCTGGGGATAAAGCTGTGCAGGGCTGGAGCCAGGCTCTGCTCAGGGCTGGCCAAGCACAGCACAAGGGGCACTGGGGGCAGCTGGAGCAGAGCAGCTGCCAGGGGAACAGGAGGGGAAACTTTGTCCCTGTGAGGCTGCTGGAGCCTGGAGCAGGCTGCCCAGAGAGGCTGTGGAGTCTGCTCTGGAGACATTCAGAGCCTGCCTGGCTGTGTGCCTGGGTGAGCTGCCCTGGCAGGGGGCTGGGAGTGGATGATCTCTGGAGGTCCCTTCCAGCCCCTGGCACTCCCTGCAGCAGCACTTGCTGCTTTGGTTTATTGTGGGCTCCCTGTCACCTGCCCACAGAAACTGAGAGACTCCCTGCAGATGTTTGTCCTCCCTTCAGCAACAAACCCCACAGAGGGGAGAGGACACTGAGCCTCAACAGGCCACTGAACAACCTCCTCAGCAGGCAGCCAGAACAGGGCTGCTCCACTCTGAGACCTGCCCTCAGCAGCCAGGACACAGCTGCCCCATGGGGGATGGGGATGGGGACAGCAACCTCCCACAGAGGCACAGATTGGGCTGGGTTGGAAGGGAGCCTCAAAGGTCACCTTGACCAACCCCCTGCAGGCAGCAGGGACAGCTCCTGCTGGATCAGGCTGCTCAGGGCCACAGCCAGGCTGAGCCTGAATGTCTCCAGGGACAGGCTCTCCACCACCCCCCTGGGCAGCCTGTGCCAGGCTCTCCCCAGCCTCCCTGTGCAGAACTTCCTCCTGATGTCCAACCTACCTCTGCCCTGCTCCACTTTCAAACCATTGCCTCTCCTCCTATCCCCACAGCCCCTTCTGAGCAGTCCCTCCCCAGACTGCCTCTAGGAGCCCTTCAGATGGTAAAATGCAGCTCTGAGGTCTCCCTGGAGCCTTCTCTTCTCCAGGCTGAGCAGCCCCAGCTCTCCCAGCCTCTCCCCACAGCAGAGGTTCTCCAGCCTCTGATCATCCTCATGGCCTTGCTCTGGACCCCCCAGCAGGTCTCTCATGATGAGGACCCTGCACCAATGCACCCCACCCCCTTGTGCCCCAAAGAGCCAAGCTGCAGCCCCAGCTGAAAGAGAGCAGCAAAGCAATCCAAGCTGGAAAGGATCCTTGGCTAGGCTCAGAGAGCAGCCAGGGGCAAGGATTCCTTAGGCTGCACTGCCCCCAGCCTGCCACAGGCTGAACAGGCTCAGGTCCAGCGAGGAGGCAAACTCACCCCTGAGGCAGGCTGCTGCTGAGGGCTGGCTGCTGCTGAAGAGGTCTGCTGCTGCTCAGGGATGGCTGCTGCTGCTCAGGGATGTCTGTCTGCTGCTCAGGGATGGCTGGCTGCTGCTCAGGGATGGCTGGCTGCTGCCACCACAGCTGCAAGGAAGCAAAGAGGGCAGTTACCACACAGAGCCTTTGGAGCACTTCCAACACCTCAGCTCTGCTGATCCCACCTCAGGCACCTCCACCAGGCCTCCCTTGGGACCAGAGGATCTCCTCACCCAGGCTCACATGCCAACACTTTTCCTGCTTCACTGCAGTGTGAGGTGGCCAAGAGTCACAAGAGCCAAGCAAGAGCACCACAGCAATGCCAGAGAGCAGAGCAGCAGCCTGCTGACCCAGACACATCCCCTCTGGCACACACCCCAGCAGCCCTCCCCTCCCCTCCCAGCCACCTGAATCCCCCAGAGGCCACCTCTGCTTCCAGAACCAACCCCACAGTGCTGCTTTCAGCTCACAAAGAGCTGCCCTGGGCAGCCTGCAGCAGCAGCTGCTGACCCTGCAAAGCAGAACTGCACTGCCCTGCTCAAAACCCTGCCCCTCAGGGGGTCACAGGGCCCAGGGCTGTTGCACATCCTTGTCAGTGATGAGAACAGAGGGATGGAGGCACCCCCAGCAAGGCTGACAGCACCACCAAGATGTGTAACAGGCTGGAGGGAAGGATCCACCCAGAGGGTCCTGGGCAGGCTGCAGAGCTGGGCCCAAGGCAACCTCCTGGAGTTCAACAAGGCCAAGGGCAAGGTCCTGCAGCTGGGGCAGGGCAATCCCAGGCACAGATCCAGGCTGGGTGAGGAGTGGCTGAGAGCAGCCTGCAGGAGAAGGCCTTGGGGGTGTCAGCTGGTGACAACCTGCCCAGGAGCCAGCAGTGGTCCCTGGCAGCCCAGAGGCAGCTGAGTGCTGAGCTGCAGCCAGAGCAGGGAGAGCAGCAGCACAGGGAGGGGATTCTGCCCCTCTGCTCTGCTCTGCTCAGCCCCCACCTGCAGCACTGCCTCCAGCTCTGGGGCCCCCAGCACAAGAAGGACCTGGAGCTGCTGGAGAGGCTCCAGAGGAGGCCACAGAGATGAGCAGAGGGCTGCAGAACCTCCCCTGTGGGGCCAGGCTGGGAGAGTTGGGGCTGTGCAGCCTGGAGAAGAGAAGGCTCCAGGCAGACCTCAGAGCAGCCTTCCAGGAGCTGAAGGGCTCCAGGAGAGCTGGGGAGGGACTCTGGCCAAGGGCTGGGAGTGCCAGGATGAGGAACAATGGCTTTGAGCTGGGAGAGGGGAGAGTGAGAGTGGAGAGGAGGAAGAAATTGTTGAGAGTGAGGCTGGGGAGACTCTGGCACAGGCTGCCCAGGGAGGCTGAGGCTGCCTCCTGCCTGGAGGTGTTCAGGGCCAGGCTGGATGAGGCCTTGAGCAGCCTGTGCTGGTGTGCTGCCCATGGCAGGGGTTGGCACTGGATGATCTTTGAGGTCCCTTCCAACCCAACCATTCTGTGATCCCTGCAGAAGCCAAACCTGCTTCCTTTAGCCCTAGCAGCCCCCAGGGGTCCCTGCCCCAGTCCTGCAGGCAGTTGCTCAACCTCTCCACGTGGAGGAGGCTCTCACAGAGAGCAGCTCCCAGGCAGCACCAGGTCCCTCCTGTGCTCTCTCAGTTCCAGGCACTCCTCACAGCACTGCTGTGCTGCAGCCAACTTCCCTCCTGAGACAGAAGCTCATTCCTTGAGCAGGTCCAGGCAGGGTTGGACATGAAAGAGCTCAGCAGTGGACAGGCAGTGCTGGAGGCTCTGAGGAAGAGACCTTTCTGCTATGAGCAGAGAGCCCAACCAAGGCCACACCACCTCTGTGACAACCACAGCTGCCCACAAAGTGTGGAGCAGAGAGCAGCACAGGAGGCAAGGTGTGGGAAAGGGAGAGCAAAACCTCTGGGATGAGTACCTGAGCTGCACAGCTCCAAGCAGCTCCTGCAGAGGCACAGCCAGCCACAGAATGAGAGCAAACAGCTTTGTGTGCACCAGCACAGGGAAGCCTGCACTGCCTCCTGCCCCTCTCTTCTGCCCTGGCCAGGCCACATCTGCAGTCCTGGCTCCAGCTCTGGGCTCCCCAGGTCAAGAGAGACAGGGAACTGCTGGAGAGGGTCCAGGGGAGGCTGGGAAGATGCTGAGGGGCCTGAAGCAGCTCTGGGAGGAGGAAAGGCCTCATCCAGCCTGGCCTGGGACACCCCCAGGCAGGAGGCAGCCACAGCCTCCCTGGGCAGCCTGTGCCAGAGTCTCCCCAGCCTCACACTGAAGAACTTCTTCCTCAGCTCCACTCTAACCCTGCTCTGCCTCAGCTCCAAACCATTCCCCCTGGGCCTGGCTCCAGACCCCCTCAGGAGAAGTCTCTCTGCAGCCTTCCTGCAGGATCCCTTCAGCTCCTGGCAGCAGCTCTGAGGTGCCCCTGGAGCCTTCTCCTCTGCAGGCTGCACAGCCCCAGCTCCCTCAGCCTGTGCTCACAGCAGAGCTGCTCCAGCCCTGGCAGCATCCTTGTGGCCTCACTCCAGCAGCTCTGTGACCTTCTGCTGCTGGGGACAGCAGAGCTGGAGGCAGGGCTGGAGGTGAGGTCTGAGCAGAGCCCAGGGGCAGAATCCCCTCTGCTGCCCTGCTGCCCACCCTGCTCTGGCTGCAGCCAGCACACAGCTGCCCCTGGGCTGCTCCCCTGTGCCCTGCAGGGAGGATTCTTCTCTCAGAATCAGTAGCCCAGGGATGTCTTTTCCTCCACAAAGCTCTTGTGGGTGCTGCCAGTTGCCTCATCCCTCAGACAGGTCTGGCTCTGCTGGGAGCCAACACCAAGCACCATGCCCAGGGGCCCAGCCCCAGCAATGGGAAAGCTGAGAAGCAGCTGTGAGTGGTGTGAGCAGGGGGAGCTTGTTGAGCTCTCTCTGCAGAACAGAAGCAGCCTCTGCCCCACACCAGCCAGCAGGAGGGCAGCCCAGCTGGGGAAGGACATCCCACCCCTGAGCTCAAACTGCTGGGCAGGGCTCTCACCTTCCAGGCCCCTTGGTCACTGGGCCACACTAACCTCTGAGCAGACTCCCTGCAGAAACCAGACTGCTGTCCTCTGGGAAAGCAGCTCCCCAGACTTCCCTGCTGATAGGAATCTAGCTGGAGTTTCTCCTCAGCCCTCCCACCCCACACAGTCCTCTTTCATTCCTGCCCACAAGCTGCTTCCAGGCTTTTATCACTGCCATCTACCACAGCTCCTCCTCCAGCTCCCTGCAGCACTGCAGTCAGGAGCTGGAGCTGTGCAGCACCACCCTTGTGCTCAGCACCACCCTTGTGCTCAGCACCACCCTTGTGCTCAGCACCACCCTTGTGCTCAGCACCACCCTTGTGCTCAGCACCACCCTTGTGCTCAGCACCTGGTGGAGCTCCTCAGTGCAGGTCTGTTCCTCCCATCCTGCTCAGGCCCTCTCTGGCCTCCCTCCCTCCTCTGCACAAGCTTACAACAGGAGGCTCTCACAGCACAGAATGCTTGGGCTGGAAGGGAGCTCCAGAGCTCACCCAGTCCAACCCCCTGCACCCAGCAGGGACATTCTGCACTGGATCAGGCTGCCCAGAGCCCTCTCCAGCCTCACCTTGAAGGATTCCTTTCTTGGCCCTCTCCTGTTTTCCACAGGGAGAGGAATTCCTCTCAGGACCTCCTGAACTTGGTGGTGTTGCTGTTCCTGGGTTTAGGACAGAATACTTAGTTAGTCTCAGTGCTTGCTGAGCAGCCACAGGAGGGCTCAGAGCTGCCTCTGGCAGCTGCCCAGGCAAGCATTGCTCTGCATTGTTTGGCAAGGACCTTAGCTTGGACTTCTCTCCCAGCTGAGAATGAGCTCTGAGGATCTACTCAGTGCTTCCTGAACCTGGAGGACTGAATGCATCCAAAGGCAGAGTTCCTAGGGGCAGGAATGGTTTGGGCTGGAAGGGAGCTCCCAAGCTCATCCAGTCCAACCCCCTGAGGCAGCAGGGACATCCTCCACCTGAGCAGGCTGCCCTCACCTTGAATATCTGCAGGGCTGGAGCCTCAGCCACCTCCCTGGGCAACCTGCTGCAGAGTTCCAGCAGCCTCCTGGGGCAGAACTTGTTCCTCACCTCCAATCTCAATCTGCTCTGCTCTCATTTCAAACCCTTGCCCCTGGGCCTGGCCCTGCAGGCCTTTGGGAGCAGTCCCTCTGCAGCCTGCTTGGAGCTCCTTCAGGTTCTGGAGGCTGCTCTGAGGTCTGCCTGGAGCCTTCTCCTCTGCAGGCTGAACCCCTCCCCCAGCCTGTCCTTGCAGCAGAAGTGCTGCAGCCCCCTGAGCACCAACCAGCCTGAGAGAGCTACAGGAAGCACAAAGCCTTTTCACTCTCTGTGCTCTGGCAGCTGCCACAGGCCCAGGGCTCAGCTTTGGACTCCAGTGACTGCAGCTTGGCTCAGCAGACCAACAGGCAGCTGCAGTGCCATGTCTGCCCAGCTGCTGCTTCAGGAGGCCTGGGCATGGCTGTGCCACTCAGCTCCTCTCCTCTCAGCCCCCACACATCACAACTGGTTGAATGCAAGTTGGAGCACAGTTATTGACTGCCATGAGCCAAGGCTTTGGCTGGCAGAGGGGACAGGCACAGACCTGCTGCTCTCACCAGCTCTGCATGGACAGCTCTGCCTCTCCCCTAAGCTCTGAGCTTCCCTGAAGAGCTGCCCAGGGAGCTCCCAGCCCTTCCAGGGACCTCTGCCTCCTGCTCTTTCCTCTGCTCAGCTCCCTCTGGAGAGCTCCAGAACCCCCCCTGGGTTTCCCTTGGCCAGCTCCTGCTTGCCAGGGCTGGCACTGAGGACCCAACACCACCCTGGGTGGCTGCAAGAGGAGCCCTGTGAAGGGCTGCAGCTCAGCTCCTTCTGAACTTCTGTGGGTGCCTGAGGGGGTCCCACACATTGCTCTGCTGAGGCTTCAGCCAGCCATGGAACTGTTTGGCTTGGAGAAGCTCTCTGAGATCATCCAGCCCAACTTATCACCATGGCCACCAAACCACAGCCCCAAGGGCCATGGCCACAGGTTTCCAGGCATGGGGACTCCAGCACCTCCCTGGGCAGCCTCTGCCAGCCCCTGACCACTCCTGCAGCAAAGGAATTTCCCCAAATCTCCAACCTAAGCCTCCCCTGGCACAGTTTGAGGCCATTCTGTCCCATCCCATCACCCCTCATCACACCAGCAGCACACTCAACTCCCCCAGCAGAGACCTGGGGAAGGTTTGCTGAGCTGCTAAGCTCTGAGCACCACTAAAAGCATGCAGACAAGCAGCATCAGCCCTAACAGACACCAGGGCTGCCTTGAAATCTCCAAACAGGTCTCCTGAGGGATCTGTTGGAATAGAATAGAATGAACCAGGTTGGAAAAGACCTGAGAGATCATCCAGTCCAACCTTTCACCCAGCACCATCTGAGCCATGGCACCAAGGGCCTCTTCCAGGCTCTTCCTGGACACCTCCAGGGATGGGGACTCCACCACCTCCCTGGGCAGCACATCCCCAGGGCCAATCTCTCTTGCTGGGAGGAACTTTCTCCTCACCTCCAGCCTAAACCTCCCCTGGCACAGCTTGAGACTGTGTCCTCTTGTTCTGGTGCTGGCTGCCTGGGAGAAGAGACCAACCCCCACCTGGCTCCAACCTCCCTGCAGGGAGTTGCAGAGAGCAAGAAGGTCTCCCCTGAGCCTCCTCTTCCCCAGGCTAAGCAACCCCAGCTCCCTCAGCCTCTCCTCACAGGGCTGTGCTCCAGACCCCTCCCCAGCTTTCTTGCCCTTCTCTGGACACCTTCAAGTCTCTCAATGTCCTTCTTGACCTGAGGAGCCCAGAGCTGGACACAGGACTCAAGGTGTGGCCTCAGCAGTGCTGAGCACAGGGCACAAGGACTTCCCTGCTCCTGCTGGCCACACTCTTCCTGATGCAGGCCAGGATGCCCTTGGCCTTCTTGGCCCCCTGGGCACACTGCTGGCTCATGTTCAGGCAGCTGTCCACCAGCACCCCCAGGTCCCTCTCTGCCTGGCTGCTCTCAGCCACTCTGCCCCCAGCCTGTAGCACTGCCTGGGGTTGCTGTGGCCAAAGTGCAGCCCCTGGCACTTGGATGTGTTCAATCTCCTGCCCTTGGCCTCTGCCCATCTGTCCAGCCTGTCCAGGTCCCTCTGCAGAGCCTCTCTACCCTCTAACAGCTCCACTCCTGCCCCCAGCTTGCTGTCATCAGCACATTTCCTGATGATGGAACCCAAGGACCACACTGCCTTGCTCTGCCTTCCCCCTGCATGTGGCATCCCCCTGGCAGCAGAGGCTCATCTGAAGGCTTAAGCCTGCTCAAACCTACCTCAGTTTAGCACTACAGCAAAGCAAACTGCAGCTCCCCCTGCAGCCAAGCAGCCCAAGAGGAGCAGAGCCAGGAGGTGACTCACTGAGGGTGTCACTGATGTCCCCCCCAGGCCAGCCCAGCAGCAGCCTGCCCCAGCTCCCAGGTTGCAGCTGATCTTCCCAGCTGTCCCAGCTCCAGCTTGAGGGCTGGGAGTCGTGGCCAAGCCTTTAACCTCTGCTGGGAACTGTTCCTGTCAGCAGCACTCCCCCTGCTAGGAAATGCTATCATGCTTAGGAGAATTTGGGCAGCTTTGCCTTGCAGTTCCTGGCCCCCAGGATGCCTTTGCTGGAAAGCCTGACAGCAGCCAGCCCCCAGGGCACTTTCCCAGAGGCCAGGGCTGCACAGAGCAGCGGAGTCACTCCTTCCCCCTCCTCTCCTGGATGTGTCTGCAAGCACTGAGCTCGCCCAGCCCCTCACACAGACTGTTTGCCAGGCCCACAGCATTTCTGTGGCCTTCTCTGAACCCTGCAGGATTTTCATCCCTCACTGGAGAGCTGCTGCAGCTGGAGATCATGTTCCCAAACACAGATTCCCTCCTACCACCACCACGTGCACACAGCAGTCACAGAGTGGTTTGGGTTGGAAGGCAGCTCCAAAGGTCATCCCCAGCCCCCTGCAGGCAGCAGGGACATTCTCCACTGGATCAGGTTGCACAGAGCCTTATTGAGCCTGACCTTCAATATCTGCAGGGATGGAGCCTCAGCCACCTCCCTGGGCAGCCTGCTGCAGAGTTCCAGCAGCCTCCTGGGGCAGAACTTGTTCCTCACCTCCAATCTCAATCTGCTCTGCTCTCATTTCAAACCCTTGCCCCTGGGGCTGTCCCTGCAGGCCTTTGGGAGCAGCCTCTCTGCAGCCTGCTTGGAGCCCCTGCAGGGACTGGAAGGCTGCTCTGAGGTCCCCCTGGAGCCTTCTCTGCTGCAGGCTGAACACCCCCAGCTCCCTCATCCTCTGCCCATAGCAGAGGTTCTCCAGACCCCTGATCAAATCCATGGCCTTCCTCTGGGCTTGCTCCACCAGGGCCATGTCCTGGTTCCATGATCCCTCAGCTGGGTGAACCCAAAAACAAAGAACCCAGAAGAACCCAAAACAAAACAGCAATCAGGGACACAGAGAATGGGTTGGGCTGGAAGGGACCTCGAAGCTCATCCAGTCCCAACCCCCAGCCATGGGCAGGGACACCTCCCACCAGCCCAGCTTGCTCAAGGCCTCATCCAGCCTGGCCCTGAACACCTCCAGGCAGGAGGCAGCCACAGCCTCCCTGGGCAACCTGTGCCAGAGTCTCCCCAGCCTCACTCTCAACAATTTCTTCCTCCTCTCCACTCTCAGTCTCCCCTCTCCCAGCTCAAAGCCATTGTTCCTCAGCCTGGCACTCCCAGCCTTCATCCAAAGTCTCTCCCAGCCTCAATCAATTCAACTCAGGGTTGAATCTCAGGTGCCAGCACTGCTGCCACTCTATCCTACAGCCTCTCTCTGCCACCTGTCATAGAGTCAACAAGGTTGGAAAAGACCTCAGAGATCATCCAGTCCAAGCTGGCACCCAGCACCTCCTGACTACTAAACCATGGCTCCAAGTGCCACATCCAATCCCCTCCTGAACACCTCCAGGGATGGGGACTCCACCACCTCCCTGGGCAGCACATTCCAATGGCAAACAACTCCCTCTGGGAAGAACTTTCTCCTCACCTCCAGCCTAAACCTCTCCTGGCACAGCCTGAGACTGTGTCCTCTTGTTCTGGTGCTGGCTGCCTGGGAGAAGAGACCAACCCCCACCTGGCTACAACCTCCCTGCAGGGAGTAGGAGAGAGCAAGAAGGTCTCCCCTGAGCCTCCTCTTCTCCAGGCTAAGCAACCCCAGCTCCCTCAGCCTCTCCTCACAGGGCTGTGCTCCAGACCCCTCCCCAGCTTTCTTGCCCTTCTCTGGACACCTTCAAGTCTCTCAATGTCCTTCTTGAACTGAGGAGCCCAGAACTGGACACAGGACTCCAGGTGTGGCCTCAGCAGTGCTGAGCACAGGGCACAAGGACTTCCCTGCTCCTGCTGGCCACACTGCTCCTGCTGCAGGCCTTTCACTGATGCTGTCCCTGTGTGGCAGGAAGCTGTTGTAGCTCCTGGACTTCCCCATGGTCATTCTCCTTACATGAAGATTTTTCACCCACCCAGAAGCATCAATCAAGGAAAGTCAGAGCAGGCTACAGCAGGAGCATCTCATCCCTGATCATCTCACAGCTCACCAGGGAGCTTTAGCAGCAAGGGTTATAAAACCTTCATAGGTCTGCAGTGAACAAAGAAGGGGGTGGGGGAAGGATGTGGGGGGAAGGAGCTGAATCACTTCTGTCTCCCAGTTCATGATCAAGTTGCAGGGTTTGTTCCTAAGGCCACTCTTGAATCCTGCCTTGCTGCTTTACTCCACCACCACCTCTGCTCCCCTGAGCAGCCAGGTGGCACCAGAGCCACACTCCAGAGGATTTACAGTGTGTGACATTCACTCCATCAGCAGCTGCCTCTGCAGAGCCTCTCCAGAAGGAGCACCCAGGGGGGGAATCTCTTTTGCAAGCATCTCTGTTCCCTTCTCAGCTGCAGGCTCTCCCCACACAAGGCAGGGAGCCACTTGCCAAGCTTTGCCTGCTCATCTTCCCCTCCTGCTCCCCACACCAGGCTCACAAACTTGCCCTCTCTTCCTAAACCACATGAAACCTCTCCACACACAGGGACTCTCTTCCAGCCCCACTTTCTTCCCCATCTCCCAAAGCATCTCAAGGGGGTGGCAGGGAGCTCAGCTCTTGGCTTCTGATGAAGCTTGGGGCCATGGTGTAGTGCTGACCCTTCAACCCCGGGTCAGGTTGGACTGGATGACCTCTGAGGTCTCTTCCAGCTGCATGTGTTCTGTGATCCTGTGCCACCACACTCCTGACTCTGCCTGGCACAGCCCTGCCACTCCTTGGCACAGCCCTGACACTGTCTGGCACAGTCCTGACACCACCTGGCCCAGCCCTGACACCGCCTGGCACACTCCTGCCACCGCCTGGCACAACCCTGCGACTGCCTGGCACAACCCTGCCACCAGCTTTCGGTCTCCATCGACAGCGTCTCATTAACCAGCTCCAGGTGCCTGTAACCACCCAGCTCCGAGCCGGGGCCGTGCCAGGGCTGTCAGGACGCCGTTATTCAGGAGGAGGAACCGGCGCTCGCTGCCCTTCCCTTCCCATTTCCCTTCCCTTCCCATTTCCCTTCCCTTCCCATTTCCCTTCCCTTCCCATTTCCCTTCCCATTTCCCTTCCCATTTCCCTTCCCATTTCCCTTCCCTTCCCATTTCCCTTCCCATTTCCCTTCCCTTCCCTTCCCATTTCCCTTCCCTTCCCATTTCCCTTCCCTTTCCCTTCCCTTCCCATTTCCCTTCCCTTCCCATTTCCCTTCCCATTTCCCTTCTCTTCCCTTTTCCCTTCCCTTTCCCTTCCCTTCCCATTTCCCTTCTCTTCCCTTCCCATTTCCCTTCCCTTCCCTTCCCATTTCCCTTCCCTTCCCTTCCCATTTCCCTTCTCTTCCCTTCCCATTTCCCTTCTCTTCCCTTCCCATTTCCCTTCTCTTCCCTTCCCTTCCCATTTCCCTTCCCTTCCCTTCCCATTTCCCTTCCCTTCTCTTCCCATTTCCCTTCCCTTCCCATTTCCCTTCCCTTCTCTTCCCTTCCCTTCCTTTCCCATTTCCCTTCCCATTTCCCTTCCCATTTCCCTTCTCTTCCCTTCCCTTCCCATTTCCCTTCTCTTCCCTTCCCTTCCCATTTCCCTTCTCTTCCCTTCCCTTCCTTTCCCATTTCCCTTCCCATTTCCCTTCCCTTCCCCACAGGCAGATTTGTCGCCACCCCCTCAGCCGGTGACCCGGGCAGCTCCCGCCAGGCCGTTACGGCCGGCCGGCTCCGGCGCCGGGCCAGGGCCAGCCCTGCCGCGCTGCGGGGGGACCCTGGGGCACCCCGGCGGGAGCCGGCCCGGCGCCGGCGGCTGCTGGTACCTCGGGAGGGCTACCGCACCCCCCCCCCGGGCAGGCGGCTCCGCGGAGAGGCCGAAAGGCTTCGTGGCTTTATTTCGGCTGCAAAGAGCTACACCCGGAGCGGAGCGGCGCCGCCACCCTCTGCCCACCCGCCCGCCGCTCCGCTCGGGCTTCCCAGCCGCACGGCTCCCCCGCGCGGGGCCGAGCTGCGCCTGCGCCTGCGCCCTGCTGCTGCGCGGCGCCGGGCCGGGCCGAGCCGAGCCGAGCCGAGCCGAGCCGAGCCGAGCCCAGCCCAGCCGAGCCCAGCCGAGCCCAGCCGAGCCGAGCCGAGCCCAGCCCAGCCCAGCCCAGCCCAGCCCAGCCCAGCCCAGCCCAGCCGAGCCCAGCCGAGCCGAGCCCAGCCCAGCCCAGCCCGCCCCGCACTGCCCGGCGCCGCGCCGGCTCCAGCCACTCACCTGGCACCGACCCGGAAGCGGCGGGGGGCGCCCCGCGGTCCGTCGGTCAAAGCCTTCCCCCCGGCGCCCGTCCCTCCTCCCAACGGCCGCCGGAACCTCCCGCGCGCAGCCCCGCGCGCGCATCGGACGCCGCCCCGCGGGCACCGCCGCACGGCGCCTGCAGGGGGCGGTGTCGCCCGCGCCGCTCCAGCGAGGGGCGGGGCCAGGGGCTGCCGGGCTGGCTGCTCCCGGCGTGGCGGCTCCCGGGCTGGCTGCTCCCCCGGCGTGGCGGTCCCGCGGTGGCTGCTCCCGGCGTGGCGGTCCCGGGGTGGCTGCTCCCGGCGTGGCGGCTCCCGGGGCGGCGGCTCCCGAGCTGGCGGCTCCCGGGCTGGCGGCTCCCGGGCTGGCTGCTGCCGGCGTGGCGGCTCCCGGGCTGGCTGCTCCCGGGCTGGCGGCTCCCGGGGTGGCGGCTCCCGGCGTGGCTGCTCCCGGGCTGGCTGCTCCCGTGCTGCGGATAGCGTGCAGGGCTGGTCGGTACGGGACCAGCTCCTTAACGGAGGACAACCCCGACCCGCGCTCCGGTTGCGCCTCTCCTGCCGCCAGCTGCACTGGCAGCGGCTGGCAGGTACCCTCGCTGCCAGAGGCCGAGCGAGCCAGCGGCCCCCGTTCCCGCTTGATAAATGGCCGCTGACCTCGCCTGCCCCCGGGGTGATGCCGGTGCCCTGGCAGCCGTGGACTGTACCCCCGGGGTGATGCCGGTGCCCTGGCAGCCGTGGGCTGTACCCCCGGGGTGATGCCGGTGCTCTGGCAGCCGTGGGTTGTACCCCCGGGGTGATGCCGGTGCCCTGGCAGCCGTGGGCTGTACCCCCGGGGTGATGCCGGTGCCCTGGCAGCCGCGGGTTGTAGCCCCGGGGTGATGCCGGTGCCTGGCAGCCGTGGGTTGTACCCCCGGAGTGATGCCGGTGCTCTGGCAGCCGTGGGCTGTACCCCCCCGGGGTGATGCCGGTGCCTGGCAGCCGTGGGCCGTACCCCCGGGGTGATGCCGGTGCCCTGGCAGCCGTGGGCTGTACCCCCGGGGGGATGCCGGTGCCCTGCCAGCCGTGGGCCGTACCCCCGTGTGGTTAAGAGGTTATTAGATTTATGAATATGAAATATGAATTATGAAAAATATACTTTTATTAATTATCAAACTATTAATAACCGATGAATCACCAACTTATATACATGTTCTAGTGCACGTTCGTGAAATAGATTCCACAACTGGCTTAGTGTTATGATTATAACGTAATTGAACTATCTATAAACCCTTTCTGTATTTATATGCCGAAGGGTGCAGTTCCGCCGCCTGGCCACTAGATGGAGACTCGGCGGGACGCGGGCGGCTTCTGGCTATACACAGCACTATTACAATCTTCCTATGCGTCAGCGCCCACTCTGCTAGACGCGGAGACTTTGAACTGAGTGCTAGTGGGTGCAAAGCACGTGAACGATATTCAATCCCCTTCAGACAACAGGGATCGGTCCTGGTCGGGGTCGGCCCGTGGGGTCGGCCCTCTAAAGTCGGCTCGCACGGCAGGGCGGGACGACGGTGGCCGGTAGGTGGGCTCGAACGACGGAAGCAGGCGAAGCTACGGGGGTCGGCCCGACCACGGTGGTTCTCGGGGCTGATGCAAACAGCCTCGGGGAGAGAATGCAGCTGCGTTATGTGGCGGATTCTCGTTTAATGAGGTTAAAGGAGCAACAGGACTCTCAGAGTGGTCCCGGGTTCGGTGCAGTATAAGCACGACCAATGCTTTGGTTTTCCCTGGGATCCACAGGGCTCAGAGCGGCACTCGGCGGCTCCTATCCCGCTACGGCGGGGCTAGGCATACGTGGACTCGGTATTGATCAAGTCCCTTCTCCCCCGCAACTGGGCAGATCTTACCCGCGGGGGTTGGTCCAGTCCTCCGGTGGCACGATGGGCTCTCCCGGTCGGCACGACTGCTTGTAGCAATGCTGAGCTCCTCAGGCTCAGCGAAGGTCCTCCCTCTGGGCTTCTTCAACGATGCAGAGGTTTCCAGTATGCGTGCATGTATAACAGAAGCTAACAACAATAAGCTCAATGGCAAAGGCTGCAGCTCGAGAGTTACTCTCTCGAGCAAGCACAAAGTAAATGAGGGGGGCAACGTGTTCACCAACTGGGGTGACACTTATAGATTCCTCGAGGCTGGGCTTGACCAATGGGCACTCTCATAAACAACTGGCTTCAGCTTATAGAAAGCGTGAAGCGAGAATATGCCCATACTTGGTGTAAGCACAAGCGCTGCATGCGCTGGGTGCTTGCAAGCCTGGCTAATGCCTTGGCTTTTGTCTTCCTCCTGGAGGAGGGGGAACTTGCCCACATGCTGGGACAAGATTCAGTATCAGTGCCTTCACCACACCCCGGGGTGATGCCGGTGCCTGGCAGCCGTGGGCTGTAGCCCCGGGGTGATGCCGGTGCCCTGGCAGCCGTGGGCTGTACCCCCGGGGTGATGCCGGTGCCCTGGCAGCCGTGGGCTGTACCCCCGGGGTGATGCCGGTGCCTGGCAGCCGTGGGCTGTACCCCCGGGGTGATGCCTGTGCCCTGGCAGCCGTGGGCTGTACCCCCCCGGGGTGATGCCCGTGCCTGGCAGCCGTGGGCTGTACCCCCGGGGTGATGCCTGTGCCCTGGCAGCCGTGGGCTGTACCCCCGGGGTGATGCCGGTGCCTGGCAGCCGTGGTCTGTCCCCTCGGGGTGATGCCGGTGCCCTGGCAGCCGTGTGTTGTACCCCCGGGGTGATGCCGGTGCCTGGCAGCCGTGGGCTGTACCCCCGGGGTGATGCCGGTGCCTGGCAGCCGTGGGCTGTACCCCCGGGGTGATGCCGGTGCCTGCCAGCCGTGGGCTGTACCCCCGGGGGGATGCCGGTGCCTGGCAGCCGTAGGCTGTAGCCCCGGGGTGATGCCGGTGCCCTGGCAGCCGTGGGCTGTACCCCCGGGGTGATGCCGGTGCCTGGCAGCCGTGGGCTGTACCCTCGGGGTGATGCCGGTGCCCTGGCAGCCGTGGGCTGTACCCCCGGGGGGATGCCGGTGCCCTGGCAGCCGTGGGCTGTACCCCCGGGGTGATGCCGGTGCCCTGGCAGCCGTGGGCTGTACCCCCGGGGTGATGCCGGTGCCTGGCAGCCGTGGGCTGTACCCCCGGGGGGATGCCGGTGCCTGGCAGCCGTGGGCTGTACCCCCGGGGTGATGCCGGTGCCTGGCAGCCGTGGGCTGTACCCCCGGAGGGCAGAGCCGCGGCCGGTGGGGCAGGCGGGGGGCGGACGGTGCTGGCTTCACTTCCTCCCGGCCGCTCCCCGCCCCGGCGCCGCCCGCCCCTGCCCGCCCCGCCGCAGGTGAGGCGAGGCCGTGCCCGGAGCGGGGCGCCGCGGGCAGGGCCATGGCGTACCGGGAGCTGGTCAGGCGCTGGCATGAGGGGGTGCTGGCGGCCGACGCCGAGCGCTGGGACGCGGCGCTGGACACCTTCGCCGGCATCCCGGAGCCGCCGTCCAGGATCTGCTTCGACATCGGCTGCGTGGAGCTGCTGGCCGGCAGGCCGCGGCAGGCCCTGCGGGTGAGCCGGGGAGCCGCGCTGGCATGCGCATGGGACCGGCACGGACACGGGCATGGGCACGGACACGGGCATGGGCATGGGCACGGGCACGGACACGGACACGGGCATGGGCACGGAGATGGGCACGGGCACGGGCATGGGCACGGGCACGGACACGGACACGGGCATGGGCACGGAGATGGGCATGGGCACGGGCATGGGCACGGAGATGGGCATGGGCACGGGGACCGGCACGGGCACGGGCATGGGCACGGAGATGGGCATGGGCACGGGCATGGGCATGGAGATGGGCATGGGCACGGAGATGGGCATGGGCACGGGCATGGGCATGGAGATGGGCATGGGCACGGGCATGGGCATGGAGATGGGCATGGGCACGGAGATGGGCATGGGCACGGACACGCGCATGGGCAGGGGCGTGGGCAAGGACACGGGCATGGGCATGGGCACAGACATGGGCATGGGCACGGGCATGGGCATGGACACGGGCATGGGCACGAACACGGGCATGGGCACAGATAATGGCAGGGGCATGGGCATAGACATGGGCATGGACACGGGCATGGGCAAGGACACGGGCATGGGCATGGGCACAGACATGGGCAGGGGCACAGATAATGGCAGGGGCATGGGCACAGACATGGGCAGGGGCATTGGCACAGATACGGGCAGGGGCCTGGGCACAGACATGGGCATGGGCACGGACACGGGCATGGGCACAGACACGGGCAGGGGCACAGACACGGGCAGGGGCACAGACACGGACACGGGCACAGATACGGGCAGGGGCATGGGCATGGACACAGGCACGGACACGGCCTGACGGGGCACGAGGGGCAGCCTGCAGGGGCTGTTCCTGGGAGCAGTGCTGCCCCTCGCCCGTGTCAGGAGCAGGGGCGGTGGGGGTGAGGCAGCCTCAGCAAGTCTGCAGCGGACACCGAGCTGAGCGGTGCGGGAGGGAAGGGATCCATCCAGAGGGTCCTGGGGGGCCTGAGGGGAGGGCCCGTGTGATGCTCAGCAAGGCCAGGTGCAAGGTCCTGCACCTAGGTCACAGCAGTTGCAAACACAAATCCAGGCTGGGGAGCAGCCCTGGGGGTGCAGAGCTGGGCAGGAGCCAGCACCCAGCACTGCCAGCCCAGCCCCAGCCTGGCCTGGGCTGAGCCCCAGCAGTGTGGGCAGCAGGGGCAGGGAGGGGATTCTGCCCCTCTGCTGTGCTCTGCTCAGACCTCCCTGCAGTGCTGGGGCAGCTCTGGAGCCCTCAGCACAGCACAGCCAGGGACCTGTTGGAGCAGGGCAGAGGAGGCTACAGCAGTGCTGGCAGGGCTGGAAGCCCTCTGCTGTGAGGCCAGGCTGAGAGAGTTGGGGTTGTGCAGCCTGGAGGAGAGAAGACTCCAGGGAGACCTTCTGGTGGCCTTTTGGTGCATGCAAGGGGCCATGGGGAGAGAGAAAGGTAATGGCTTGAGGTTTAGATTAGCTATTAGGAAGAAATTCTTCACTGTGAGAGTGGTGAGACACAGAGCCAGGCTGCTCAGAGGGGTGGTGGATGTCCCATCCCTGCAAACTCTCAAGGCCAGGCTGGATGGGGCCTTGATCACCTTCCAGTGAAGGTGTCCCTGCCTACAGCAGCAGGCTGGAACTGGATGACCTTTAATGGTCCCTTACAACCCAAACCACCCTCTCATCCTGTGAGTTGCCCCTTTGGGCTCACCAGGCAGTGATGCTGGAGCTCAGTGTCCTGCTTGTACAGCCAATGGCATCAGTCTGAGCTGGCTGGGACAAGGAGCCCTGCAGCTGCCTCTGTCCCTGCAGGGCCTGAAGCTGCCAAACAGAAACCACTGTGCTGGAAACCCACTGCCCTTTGGAAGGGGAGGCTGGCAGGGGCATAGAACAGGTTGAAAAAGACCTTTAGATCATCAAGTCCAGCTGTTAAGAGCAGCTTCCTGTGCTGGTGCAGGCAGGGAAGCACCCTGAGGCACAGGCTGTTTGTCAGAGCACCACAGATGTCTGCAGTCTGTCTGTCTGCCCAGTGAGGAGATGCTTATAAACCATTTCTTAAGCAGCACAAACTGCTCAGGCTGTGCTGCAAGCACTGGGGCAGAGCCCCAGGCAAGGCTTTAAGGCTCTAACAGAGCACAGCTGGATGGTGCTCAGGAGAGGCTTTCAGCCCTGGTGGGTGGGCAGTGACTGGGAAGAAGCTCAGCTGGGTGTTTACTTTCCCTCCTGTGCAGCCAGCCCAGCCCAGCCCAGCAGGCTGCTGGAGCAAGGTGTGCTCTCAGGGCCAGGGCAGGAGCCCGGAGTTGCAGGCACTCCCTGTCCTTCGGTGCAGGCACTCCCTGTCCTTCGGTGCTGTCCCTGCCCAGGCGGTTTCAGGGAAGTCTGAGCTTTCAGGTTTGAGTCACTATCTCCATCCCACCTCTGCCCTGATGAGGGGGGGAGCACAGCTCCTGGCTTTCTCGGGCAGTGAGGCAGTTTTCCTAGCACACAGAATCAATCAGCCAGGTTGGAAGAGACCTCAGAGATCATCAAGTGCAACCTATCACCCAGCCCTGACTGATCAGCTCAACCATGGCACCAAGGGCCTCATCCAGGCTCTTCTTAAACACCTCCAGGGATGGGGACCCCACCACCTCCCTGGGCAGCACATCCCAATGGCCAATCTCTGGGAAGGACTTTTCAAGGATCAAGCCTAAACCTCCCCTGGCACAGCTTGAGACTGTGTCCTCTTGTTCTGGTGCTGGCTGCCTGGGAGAAGAGACCAACCCCCACCTGGCTACAACCTCCCTGCAGGGAGTTGGAGAGAGCAAGAAGGTCTCCCCTGAGCCTCCTCTTCTCCAGGCTAAGCAACCCCAGCTCCCTCAGCCTCTCCTCACAGGGCTGTGCTCCAGACCCCTCCCCAGCTTTCTTGCCCTTCTCTGGACACCTTCCAGCAGCTCAACCTCTTTCCTAACCTGAGGAGCCCAGAACTGGACACAGGACTCCAGGTGTGGCCTGAGCAGTGCTGAACACAGGGCAGGATGACTTCCCTGCTCCTGCTGGCCATGCAGTGTGGCTTTGAGGCTGTCAACCACAAGCTGCTGCCAGCTTTGCTAACTCTTGCCTCTAGCTGTGAAGCTGAACCAGTGGTGTTGGCTTGGAGGTGCATTGTGTGGAGCTCTTCAGCTGCCTCCCTTGCACCCTGTCATGTACTCAGCACTAGGCTGCACCAAGCAGCCTTCCCCAGCCTGGCCAGGCCTGCTGCTCCCACTGCCAGGCAAACTCTGCTCCAGGCAGCACAGTTTGCACATTGCAGGATGCAGCAAATGTAGATGAACTGGATGTGAATGAGCTACCAAGGGAAGAGCCAAGATCTGAATGGTGGCTGGGAGCTGCCTCCTGCCCCTGGGCCCAGCTCACAGCCCTGCCCTTCCCATAGAAACATTTCTGTAGAGGCACAGAGAAGTTTGAGTTGGAAGGGACCTGAAGGATCAACCAGTGCCAACCCCTGCCATGGGCAGGGACCCCTCCCACCAGCACAGCTTGCTCAAGGCCTCATCCAGCCTGGCCTTCAACACCCCCAGGCAGGAGGCAGCCACAGCCTCCCTGGGCAGTCTGTGCCAGAGTCTCCCCAGCCTCCCACTGAAGAACTTCCTCCTCCTCTCCACTCTCAGTCTCCCCTCTCCCAGCTCAAAGCCATTGTTCCTCATCCTGGCACTCCCAGCCCTTGTCCAAAGTCCGTCCCCAGCCCTCCCTGGAGCCTGTGAGAGTCTAATAAGTTTGTCTCTCTCTATGTGAGTCAACAAAGATAAAGTGATAGCCGAGCCACTGGAAAGAAGGTGGAAAGAATCCTGTCCACCAATCCTGGATGCAAATCAGCTTGTGATTGCATCGTGATAACACGGGACTACAACAATGGACCCAAGGACCCAGCCATCACGCTTTCTGGGCAGGGTGGTTTCCGCCCATCAAGTACCTTGGGCAGGGTGATACGATGGTTTCCACCACCTGTGTAAAGGAATGTGGGAGGACTTGTCTGGATGGAGATGGGGTAGACAGAGATGCCCCCCTCGCCTCCATCCAAAAATCTTGCCCACATACACAGCAATACACAGAAAGATTTCCGGGGGAACAGATACCTGGATTATTTCCTTGCCTCTGGAATACCTGACATACCAACACCTGCCTGAGGACTAAAAAACTGTATAAAAGACTTGAGCAACTACTGGTTTGTAGAGAGAAACAGGAGAAAGAAACAGAGGAGAAAAACGGAGATGAAGGAAAACACAGGAGACGGGCCATGCCGCTGAGAAGAGAAAGCCGGGACGATGCTGCTCCGGAGAAAAGAAGCTGCCCGGAGGACCACAGCTCTAGCCAAATCCTCAGCACCCCTTCTCTACAGACCCAGGCTGCCCAGAGAAGCCTCAGCACCGTTCCTGTATCAACCCAACATCTCCCCAGAGGACCACAGCTGTTCTCCAGCAAAAGCCTCACCACGCTTTCTCTACAAACCCAACATCTCCTGCAGCACCTTTCCTCCACAGACTTTAACTGTCTTGGGGGGGATGAGGGGTGTGGGAATATAATTCTTTCCTTTTCTATCTCTCGTCCCTCTCTCTCTCTCTCTCTTTTCTCCCTTTCCCTTCTTATGTCCACTTTATTTATCTAATAAATAGTCTAGCTGTTGATACTTTGGCCTCGTTTGTGCCTTTAATTTCACAACACGGGAATATTTAAAAGAACTGTGTCTCTGGACCGAGACATCTAATGTCTCCGGACCGTGACATTTAATTGGCGTAGTCGGCAGGATTCCCGTGCAGTGAAAAGTATCACAGCAAAATTATTGCATTTCTGACAACCCCGAAATGTGTGTGTGTGCCTGAGACGTACTCTTTAGTACGAAGCGAGAGTGGAGTCCAGATTCGCGTTTCCACTCGCCCGAGAGGGAAGTGGCCGGAGAAGGACGAAGCGAAATTTTCAGAGAGACTGTGTGGGAGTTCTCAAAAGCTTTAAATGTGTGTGCTTTCTCGGGGAAGATTATCTGGGGTACAACTGTTGGTTTTATAGTGTGACCTCCTCGAGAATCCTCTGTACCCTGCTTTAAATGTGTGTGCTTTCCCGGGGAAGATTATCTGGGGTACAAATGTTGACTGTATAGTGTGACCTCTCCGAGAATTCTCAGTACCCTCTTTTAGGAAACCCAGTGTGGGTGATATTTGTAGAGTGTGGCTTTCCCGAGAAGCCCAGTATTGAAGCAAAAGTTGAGAAACTTCTGCCGGTGTGTGTTTGCTCAGGGATACAGAGTAACTCTTCCCTAAGAATCACAGGGCTGTTGTCCTAGTGTAACAAAAAATTTGAGGTACAAAAGCTGAGAAGCTTTTGCAAGTGTGGGTTCTCTCAGGGAAATAGTGTGACTTCCTTGAGAAGCCCAGGTTGCTGTTCTTTTTTCTTGTGTGTGACCTCTCCTGAGAAATCTATTGTGCATTTTTCCTGGAGAAGATTATTTTGGAGTAAGCCTTTTAAAAGTGTACGTTTTTCCAGGGAAGGTTTTGCTGGTACAAACAGTGTTTTGATCTGAATCCCCTGTGAAACTTAGTGCCCCATTAAGAAATGCTTTGTGAAACAAAAGAGATGGCCAGGAGTGAGAGGCTTTTTAACCTTTTAGAAGTTCACAGTGCCCGCCCCTCTGTACAGGTACTTGTCTGGGCCCCTGAAAATTGGCATAATTTCCAGAGTGTGGCTGATAGAATTGTGGCCCTGCAGAAAGATGCAAGAGCAAAAGCCGGGAAAGGCAAAGGTTTTATTTGTGCGGTTTTAGGTGCCTGTTTAGCCACCTCAGTGAAGGAGAAAGAGGAATGGCATGAGCAGGAGAATAAAACTATTTCCTCTTTGCAGGACTTAGTTTCGTCACTACAAAGCCATGTTGCCACTTTGAAAGACGTAGTGGCAGATCTTAAAATTCAATTGGAAAAGGAGAGGAGGCAAAATTCGGATTTGGACTCAAAAGAGGGTGTGAATTACTGGGAGTCTGCCCCTATGTGCCCTCGGGCAGAATTGACAGCGGCGAAGGAAGCTGCTGCGCATATCAGACCTCTCATTAAAACTGAAGTTTTATATGAGGATGGGGAGGTTACCCCCACTATCACAACCAAAGAAACACCTTTCTCCTACACTGAATTGGCCAAAATTCGTGCAGAATTTGCACGCTCTGCTGAGGAATCTGAGGTGGAATATGTCTGGCGAGTTTCAAAAACTGGAGGTGATCAGATTCTGTTAACAGAAGCGGAAGCCATGGGCTATTGGGGTGATAATGTTTTTCTAACTACAAAAAACAGAAGTGGACCCCTAAGCCTTACTCAGAGGGCTGCCTATTGGGCAGGGGGGTTTGATCCAAAGGAGAGGGGTAAACCCCTAACTCTGCAGGGAGGGATGAATCAGATAATGGGGAATGTGAAGAAGGCTGCATGCCTGCAGATGATTTATGAAAGGGAACTAAGACATCATTTTGAATCTCCCCTTTCTCTCCTGGTGGATGCAAACAGAATGACTCCTTTGATCAGGGGTCTCCCTGACTTGCTTAAAATAAGAGGTATCCAGCTCCAAAAAGAAATAGCTAATACCCCACTTTCTTCCAGGACATGGCAAGACGTGGGGAGGGAGTTATTAGATTATGCTAGGCAGTATAGTATACCCGAGGAAACTAAAAAACCTCAAACTAGAGGCTTGAGACATGTGAAAATGACTCACCCTCCAAGCCCCCAGGGCCAGATGCGCCGTATTCCTAGTAGGCACCTGGCTAGGGGCAGGGAACACTTGAATACCCAGCAATATTGGTGGGGGGTGGGTCGGGAGAAAGGTATTCCAAAAGAAGTGGTTGATGGGGTAGCCACGAGGCAATTACAAATCATTGTGCAATGTTGGCCCGAGCCTAAAAAGAGGGCTGCGGTCACTGCTCCCCTCTTGGTGGGACCATTTGGTGAGGGGAGGGGTATGCACCCCAGGGCAACCAAGGGCTTCACTTCCCAGTGGTGAATTGGGGGGTGAAGCATGAATCAGGAGATCACCAAAAAATTGTACTTGGTTTGGAAAAAGGCTTTTGTTTGTGTTTAGCTTGGCTTTGAGAGAACCTGAAACAATCAATGATACTTACAGGCCCATTCAAAGTAATTATCACCCGAGAGGGTGGCTCTGAATGGTAACCTGGAAATACCAGTTTTGTATGTTTCAAGGTTGTGTTTCTTATTTGAGTTCTAATGCTAAATTTAAGTTCTAATGCTGAAGACTACCTGATGTATTGTCACAAGAACTTGTCTTGCTATAATATGGAAGACTTCTCAAGTTTTGCATCACAGAAGACATCTCTTCAAGGACTGTACTTTCCATAACCCCGCAGACATTCAGATCTGGACGGAAGCTCTCACTTCAATTCCAAACTGAAGGACTGACGGGGTGGGGCGGGGGGTATGGCTTTGTTTGTTCTCCTGGCTTCCAGGAGGAACAAGGATGCTTTCACCTTGTGTAATTACCTGGTTTAATTTTGTTATATTTTGTTAGCATTGTCAATCTTGTATAAATCCCTGTTGTATACAGTGATTCAACATGTAGTGTCCAATATGCAGTTTGTTTCTAACGATGGTGTACAACAGATTTGTGCTGTTAGCCAATCAAAACTTGTCCATTTTAAAAATTGTTTAAAACTTCTTTCCTTTCCTTTCCTTTCCTTTCCTTTCCTTTCCTTTCCTTTCCTTTCCTTTCCTTTCCTTTCCTTTCCTTTCCTTTCCTTTCCTTTCCTTTCCTTCCCTTCCCTTCCCTTCCCTTCCCTTCCCTTCCCTTCCCTTCCCTTCCCTTCCCTTCCCTTCCCTTCCCTTCCCTTCCCTTCCCTTCCCTTCCCTTCCCTTCCCTTCCCTTCCCTTTCTTTCCTTCTTCCTTTTATCTTTGATTGACGGGGTGGTGTGAGAGTCTAATAAGTTTGTCTCTCTCTATGTGAGTCAACAAAGATAAAGTGATAGCCGAGCCACTGGAAAGAAGGTGGAAAGAATCCTGTCCACCAATCCTGGATGCAAATCAGCTTGTGATTGCATCGTGATAACACGGGACTACAACAATGGACCCAAGGACCCAGCCATCACGCTTTCTGGGCGGGGTGGTTTCCGCCCATCAAGTACCTTGGGCAGGGTGATACGATGGTTTCCACCACCTGTGTAAAGGAATGTGGGAGGACTTGTCTGGATGGAGATGGGGTAGACGGAGGTGCCCCCCTCGCCTCCATCCAAAAATCTTGCCCACATACACAGCAATACACAGAAAGATTTCCGGGGGAACAGATACCTGGATTATTTCCTTGCCTCTGGAATACCTGACATACCAACACCTGCCTGAGGACTAAAAAACTGTATAAAAGACCTGAGTGACACTGTCAAAGGAGAAGAGAGAAGACGGCACCATAACATCACGGGGCAACGCAACGCATCTCGGACTCTCACCACCCCTGACCGTTGGTAATATAATCTCTTTCTGACCTTCTCCTTCTAATTCCTTCCCTCTTCTCCCTCTCTCTCTCTCTCTCTCTCTCCATTTTCTCCCTCTCCCTTCTTATGTCCACTTTATCTAATAAATAGTCTAGCTGTTGATACTTTGGCCTCGTTTGTGCCTTTAATTTCACAACACGGGAATATTTAAAAGAACTGTGTCTCCGGACCGAGACAGGGGTACAGCAGGCTGAGGACACAGCAGGTTGGGGGCACAGCAGGTTGGGGGCACAGCAGTGGGGCACAGCAGGCTGGGGCACAGCAGGATGGGGGCACAGCAGTGGGGCACAGCAGGATGGGGGCACAGCAGGTTGGGGGCACAGCAGGCTGGGGCACAGCAGGATGGGGCACAGCAGGTTGGGGCACAGCAGGTTGGAGGCACAGCAGGTTGGGGCACAGCAGCCTGGGGGCACAGCAGGCTGGGGCACAGCAGGTTGGGGCACAGCAGGCTGGGGCACAGCAGGTTGGGGGCACAGCAGGCTGGGGGCACAGCAGGATGGGGCACAGCAGGCTGGGGGAGGCTGCCAGCAGCACTGCAGTCGGCAGGCACCACCCAGCAGGACACACAGCAAGCACTGGGTCCGGGTGTCCCCAGAGGAACAACCTCCTGCTCCCCAAGGGCCCCTCTGGGAACACAGCAGCACAGCACCACAGAGCTGTCAGGGCTGGAAGGGACCCCAAGGCTCAGCCAGCTCCAACCCCCTGCCATGGGCAGGGACACCTCACACCACAGCAGGTTGCTCACAGCCACCTCCAGCCTGGCTGCAAACACCTCCAGGCAGGAGGCTTCCACCACCTCCCTGGGCAGCCTGTGCCAGGCTCTCACCACCCTCATGGGGAACAACTTCTTCCTCACAGCCAATCTCAAGCTCCCCACTTCCAATTCTGCTCTACCCCCCCAGTCCTATCCCTCCCTGACACCCTCAGAAGTCCCTCCCCAGCTTTCTTGCAGCCCCCTGCAGATCCTGGAAGGCCACAATGAGGTCTCCTGGGAGCCTTCTCCTCTCCAGCCTGCACAACCCCAACTCCCTCAGTCTGTCCTCACAGCAGAGCAGCTCCAGCCCTCTGCTCCTCCTCCTGGCCCTGCTCTGGACACCTTCCAGCACCTCCAGAGCCTTCCTGGCACAGAGGCTCCAGAGCTGGCCCCAGAGCTCCAGCTGTGGTCTCAGCAGAGTGGAGCAGAGGGGCAGAATCCCCTCCCTGGCCCTGCTGGCCACACTTCTCTTGCTGCAGCCCAGGCTCTGCTTGGCTCTCTGGGCTGCAAGTGCTCCCTGCTGGCTCCTGCTGAGCTTCTCCTCCCCCAGCACCCCCAAGGCCTTTCCTTCAGGGCTGCTCTCCAGCCAGTCCCTGCCCAGCCTCTAGCAGTGCCTGGGATTGCCCTGCCCCAGCTGCAGGACCTTGCCCTTGGCCTTGCTGAACCTCCTGAGGTTGGCCTGGGCATCTCCCCATGGTGTGCACCACTCACAGGGGGTTCTGAGGGTTGATGTGCCTACCAGGGACCATGGAGGTCACCTTTGGTAGCATCTCATGCCAGGCTGTCAAGGGCAAGCAGCTGTAGCATGTGATGTGGTGGGTCAGGATTAAGCCCCTTGGTGCTTGGCTGGACAAGGGAAAGTGCTCTCAGGAGCTGCATTTCCTTCTAGCAAACAGAATCACTGAAGAACTTTGGTTGGAAAAGCCCCTGGAGAGTCACAGAGTCATAGAATGATTTAGGTTGGAAGGGAGCTCAAAGCTCAGCCAGCTCCAAGCCCCTGCCAGGGGCAGGGACACCTCCCACCAGCCCAGCTTGCTCAAGGCCTCATCCAGCCTGGCCTGAAACACCTCCAGGCAGGAGGCAGCCACAGCCTCCCTGCACAGCCTGTGCCAGAGTCTCCCCAGCCTCACTCTCAACAATTTCTTCCTCCTCTCCACTCTCAGTCTCTCCTCTCCCAGCTCAAAGCCATTGTTCCTCAGCCTGGCACTCCCAGCCCTTGGCCAGAGTCCCTCCCCAGCTCTCCTGGAGCCCTTCAGGTACTGGAAGGCTGCTCTGAGGTCTGCCTGGAGCCTTCTCTTCTCCAGGCTGCACAGCCCCAGCTCTCCCAGCCTGGCCCCATAGGGGAGGGTCTGCAGGCCTCTGGTTTAGGCAAAACTTGTGATGAATAAAAGTTCTTCCTAAAGAGGTTTGTCAGAATCTTTGCTCCATTCTCCCCAGTGTAAATGCCAAGGCTCTTGAAGTGCTGCCTGCCTTGCCTGGGAGCCTGCAGCAGCACTGTCAGCCAGGGAGTGATGCTTCCCTGCACTGTGCCCAAAGCCCTGTGCTGTGGCTGCAGAGTCTCCCTCGGTGGTCCCTTGGGAGCAGCACTGCAGTGGAGATGCTGGGCAGGAGCTGGGAGCTGAGCTGGGCCTGTGGCAGTGCTCTGCCTCAAGGCTGCTGGCCAGGCAGCTGCAGGAGCACAGGAGGGATCACAGTCTCACACAATCACCAAGGATGGAAGAGACCTCAAAGATCATCAAGTCCAACCTGGCAGCACAGACCTCATGACTAAACCATGGCACCAAGTGCCACATCCAATCCCCTCCTGAACACCTCCGGGGATGGGGACTCCACCACCTCCCTGGGCAGCACATCCCAATGGCCAACAACTCTCTCTGGGAAGAACTTTCTCCTCACCTCCAGCCTAAACCTCCCCTGGCACAGCTTGAGACTGTGTCCTCTTGTTCTAGTGCTGCTTGTCTGGGAGAAGAGACCAACCCCCACCTGGTGTGGTGGGTGGAAGGGTAAGGCCAAGAAGCCTCTTCCCTTCCCCCTTGTAAGGTAAAAGGAAAAAAAAAATTGAAGGGAAAGGAAAAAAAAACTCACAAGCTGAATTAGCAAAGCAGTGGAGCTATATTTACAAAGCAGTGTAGGATTTGCAGGGGAATATTTACAAATTTACAGTATCTACAATATATACAAAGATATACAACAGAGCAACACAGAAATGAGAGTAACCCCCCTCGGCAGAGAGGGTTCCCCACCTCCGCTCTCCCCTCTCTTCCCCCCTTTCCCCAGAATGGGATAGAAAGAGAAAGAAAAGAGAGGAAAAAAAAGTTAGAAGCAGTTTGTGTTAATTGGAAAGGAGTCAATACAGGCCTTCTATCTTATCGGTTTCAAGGCTGAAGTCTTGGCAGAAAGCCCAGCACAGACAGAGCTGCAGCACGAAGAAGAGGCGGAAGCAAGACTGATAGAAAAGTCCTGGAAATGCTCAGTTCTCTCCCAGTTCAGAAGGTGCTTCCTCCCACTCTTCCAATGAAATTAGTTTAGATTATTCTTTCCGTTTACCAACTTCCGTCCACCATATTCCCTTTCTTAAGGGGGCAACGTCAACCGGTCACAGTCCACCCCTTCTAAACAATTTCATTGGCTGTTCACACTGTCCATCCAATCCAAAACGATATTTACAGTTCGTGAGTAAAGTTCATAGTCCATTCCGGCTATGCTCAGATGTAGATGATTCAAAAGTCCAAGAAAATCAGAAAATGAGAAAAATGGAAAACAGTTCATTTCTTCGCCGGCGAAGCAAAGAAAAGGGAAACAGGGAAATCTCAGGGTCTCTTAGTTGCCTCAGGGCTCTCAGGGATCTCAGGGTTCGTGCACCGTAGATTCCTCGTTGATTCTTCCTTTGGACGTGATGTAGCTGTACAACAGTTCGAAATTAACCTCTTTCAGCTAAAGTTAAATTTCTTTGTGGAATACATTGAATTTCACCATTCTCTTGCATTACCCAATAAGTGTGACCCGGACCTTCAGCTGAAACCACCCCTTGGACAGGTTTAGCCTCTCCTGAGGGTGAAAATACCCAAACAGTTTTACCTAACAGATTCTTTTCTCTAACAACAGGAACTCTATCACCTTCTACTTTCCGTAGCAAATCTGAATGTGCAGGTCCAGCTCGATTCACTGAACCTCTACTATTTACCAGCCAGGTTGCTTGTGCTAAATGCTTTTCCCAGTTTTTCAAAGATCCACCCCCCATGGCTTTAAGAGTGGTCTTCAACAAACCGTTGTAGCGTTCAATCTTCCCTGCAGCTGGTGCGTAGTAGGGAATATGGATATCCACTCAATACCGTGCTCTTTTGCCCAGTTCTTTACAAGGTTGTTCTTGAAATGAGTTCCGTTGTCTGACTCAATCCTCTCTGGAGTTCCGTGTCTCCACAGGATTTGTCTCTCCAGACCGAGAATGGTGTTGCGTGCAGTTGCATGTGGAACTGGATAAGTTTCCAACCATCCAGTGTTTGCCTCTACCATAGTAAGCACGTATTGCTTACCAGAACGAGAACGTGGTAGAGTGATGTAGTCAATCTGCCAAGCTTCACCATACTTGTACTTGGACCATCTGTCACCATACCACAAGGGCTTAAGTCGTTTTGCCTGCTTAATAGCAGCACAAATGTCACAGTCATGGATGACTTGTGTGATAGCATCCATGGAAATGTCTATGGATCTGTCACGAGCCCATTGGTATGTTGCATCTCTGCCTCCATGTCCTGACGAATCATGAGCCCACCGAGCTAAGAATATCTCACCCCGGTGTTTCCAGTCGAGATCAAGATTAGAGTCCATGTCTACTTGAGAAACTCTTGCAGCTAGATCTGCCTGATGGTTGTGTTGTTGTTCCTCAGTAGCTTTGCTCTTAGGAATGTGAGCATCGATGTGTCTCACTTTCACTGGAATTCTCTCAATTCGATCAGCAATGTCCTGCCATAGGTTGGCTGCCCAAATGGGTTTTCCTTTCCTCTGCCAACCACTCTTCTTCCAGTTCTTTAGCCAACCCCTGTCGTAGTTTGGGCTGGCTGCCCTCTGCTACAGGGGTGTTTCATGTGTCCAGAAGTCCAGCCCAGTGGGTGGACACAGGAAATTAGGTTATTTCCTACCATGATCCCTTGCACCACTATAAGTTTTGCAGCGGGGTCTGGCACTTCCTCTTTTCTTCCTCCTCCGTCAGTTGGTAACATGGGGGAGAGATCTCCTGGCTTTGGGCCTGGCTAGGCCCAAGGCCACGGGGGGATGGGCAGTCTCAGATCTGGCCAGCTGAGACTAGTCTAGCAATGGGAGGGGGAAGAAGGAGCCCTGGGGGTCTCGGGTGTACCCTCAGGTAGGGATGGGATTTCTCTGGGTCTGTTTTGGGTTCTTTTCTCTTGTCACTGTATTTCTAGTTCTCTGCACGCACTCACTGTTCTATTTAAACTTTCCATCACTTTTGCAATCCGTTTGTCTGAGTCGTTATTTCTGCGCGTGTTGGGGAGGGGGTCTGCCCCAACCCATTACATTTTGGCGCCCAACGTGGGGCTGGCTGTTGTGCCCACTCTGCAGATCGATTGCAAAGGATGGAGAGTTTAAATTCAGTTCTGGGCGTCGGTTTGGGTTTGGCAGTTGGGGGCTCAAGTGATGTTGCCGGGGCAGCCGTGTAAGCTCTTGTGGATTGTGGGGGGATGACTGGTGCGCTGCCGGTGGCTCGGACCTTCTTCTGCTGTTTCAGGCAGGGGTGGTTCTCGACCATCGGCATCGGGGTACCGCTTGAGAACGCGGAACCTGCCCCTCCTCCGCGGCGGGAAGCGAAGTGGGGGAGGGGCAGCGGCGAGCAGATTAGAGTCAGGTCCGTTCTCGCTGCGGGGATAGAGCCAGCCGCTGCGAGCGGGCGAGCCAGCTCCCGAAGCCCCGGGGGGCCGACGGGGACTCCAGCTGGAAAGCCGTTTTCAAGGGCTCTGAGAACGCGCGTATGGCTTTCGCTGGAGAAGCCGTTTGAGTGTCCGAGGGGTGGAGGTGATTTTGATTCTGCGCCGCGGCGGCAGAGGTGGGCGGTGCCCTGCTGCGGGGCGAGCGGCGGCGGCGGACCCGGCCGTACGCTCGGGCTGCGGCAGGGCCGGCGCTAGTCTCTTCCCCGACTTTTTCGGACGAGTTCCGAAACTGGCGCCGAGCACCTGGCTCCACCTCCCTTCTTCTCAGTGAGCTGTGGTGCAGCCCCTCCCTCTCCAGGGGGGGTGTGCAGCCGGATGCTGTCTTGCTTTGGTACGGGTAGGCCTAGTGGGGGGGCGGAGTACCTCGGACAAGCATTGGCTACCATCCATGAGTCGGTGTAGAGATAAAGCTTTGGCCATCTCTCACGTTCAGCTACGTCGAGAGCTAGCTGGACAGCTTTTACCTCTGCGAACTGACTGGATTCTCCTTCTCCATCTTTCGCCTCTGCAACTCGGCGTGTTGGACTCCACACTGCAGACTTCCACCTCCGCTTGTTTCCAACAAGACGACAGGAACCGTCTGTGAACAAAGCATATTTCTTTTCATCATCAGAGAGGTCATTGTAAGGAGGAGCTTCCTCAGCACGAGTTACTTTCTCCTCTGGAGGTTTAGCACAGTTGATGCCTTCAGGCCAACTTGAGATCACCTCCACTAGACCAGGTCTTTCAAGATTTCCCATTCGAGCTCTCTGTGTTATCAGAGCCATCCACTTAGACCATGTTGAGTCTGTGGCATGATGTGGTGTGGATCCTTTGCCTTTGAACATCCAATTCAAAACTGGTAATCTGGGAGCTAGAAGAAGTTGTGATTCAGTTCCAATCACTTCAGAAGATGCTTTTACTCCTTCATAGGCAGCTAAAATTTCTTTCTCTGTTGGAGTATAGTTAGCCTCTGAACCTCTGTAACCTCGACTCCAGAAACCAAGAGGTCGTCCACGTGTCTCACCTGGAGCTTTTTGCCACAAGCACCAGGTTGGACCATTGTCACTTGCAGCCGTGTACAAAATGTTCTTAATGTCTGGACCATCTCGGACAGGTCCCAGACCCACTGCTTGAATTACCTCTTGCTTTATCTGGTCAAAGGCTGCTTGTTGTTCAGGTCCCCAGTGGAAATGGTTTCTCTTTCGAGTTACATCATACAGAGGTTTCACAATCTGACTGTATCCAGGAATGTGCAGTCTCCAAAATCCCACTATCCCCAAGAAACGTAGGGTCTCTTGCTTGTTTGTGGGATTTGCCATGGTAGAGACTCTATTTACCACATCCACTGGAATGTGTCGGCGTCCATCCTGCCACCTCACTCCCAGAAATTGAATCTCTGTGGTAGGCCCTTTCACCTTGTCTCGCTTGATGGCAAAACCTGCATCCAGAAGAATGTCAATGTTTGTTACCTTTCTCGAAGACTTCTTCAGCAGTTTTACCCCAGACGATGATATCATCGATGAACTGGATGTGTTCTGGAGCGCCGCCTTTCTCCAGAGCATCGTGGATCACTGCATGACAGATGCTTGAGCTGTGGATCCAGCCCATTGGCAGTCTGTTGAAAGTGTACTGGATTCCTCTCCAGGTGAAAGCAAACTGAGGCCTGCATTCCTCTGCTATGGGAATAGAGAAAAATGCATTAGCAATGTCTATGGTAGCATACCATTTGGCCTCTTTGGATTCCAGCTCATACTGTAGCTCCATCATGTCTGGTACTGCCACACTCATAGGTGGTGTTACTTCATTCAGGGCTTGGTAGTCTACCGTCAGATGCCAGTCTCCATTCTGCTTCCGCACAGGCCACACTGGACTGTTGAAAGGTGAATGAGTTTTACTGACGACTTTCTGACTCTCCAACTGACGAATCAGATTCTGAATGGGCAACAAAGAGTCACGGTTGGTTCTGTATTGTCTGTGATGCACAGTCTGAGAAGCAACCGGCAATTTAATGTCCTGTATCTTATGTTGTCCCACAACTGCAGATTTATCAGAAAGCTCAGGTCTGGCAGACAGCTTCAATTTTTGTCCATCAATGTCTATAGAAGCTACTCCAAAAGCCCATTTGTAACCTCTAGGGTCTTTGAAACGCCCTTCTCTCAGAAAATCAATTCCCAAAATACAAGGTGCATCAGGTCCGGTCACAACTGTATGCTTCCTCCATTGTTTACCAGTTAAACTTATATTAACCTCTACCTTACTTAACTCTTGAGATCCACCAGTGACTCCCAGAATAGTTATAGACTCTGATCCCTGATAATTTGATGGCATTATGGTACACTGAGCTCCTGTGTCAACCAAGGCCCTGTACTTCCGAAATTGTGAAGTGCCAGGCCACTGGATGTACACATCCCAATAGATTCTATTATCTCTGTTATCCCTCTCCTCCCCCTGGCGGGAGGCAGGGCACCCCTAGTTATGGGGAACATGCGCACATGTGCATTGCACATAGTTTGCAGGGTTATAACTTTGCATGTTATAACTGGAGCCACTGTTGGAGCCATAAGAGTCGTTCTGGGGAACTGTGGAAGTAACAGCTACCCTTCTGGTATTGCTACCTCAGGTTCTGCCACTTTGCAATTCCCTCAGTCTCCTGAAAAGATTAGAAGTTGGTTGGCCATCCCAGCGGTTCATGTTCTCACCAAACTGATCACGTAGAGTTATCCAAATAGTTCTACGTGATTGCCTTGGTGGTCTGTTTTGGAATGACCTGTTTTGGAATATCCTGTTTTGGAATGACCTCCTTGGAGGACGTGTATTCCTCACAGATGAAACTTGTACCCACCTGGAGGAAGAATTGAAATTATCCTTCTGTGCCAATTGGTATATGGAATCTTTTAACTCTCTTATGCAATTCTGTATATCACCAGACATAGTTTTAATGGCCCAAACCAAAGAACCACGTGTCATGCTATCCTCCAATTGTCTCATTTGATCACTGAATTGGCCAACCGTGTGAGAAGCTCCACCATAACTTCTTGACACAATTCTGCTTGCCAGAATGTTTGCATAATTAGAAGGAGCAAGTTTGATGATCTTTTTAGCAAGACCAATACCCACAGGAATGTCATCAGGATTCAGAGTTTCATGTTCACCATAGAGTAGCTCTCTAACAGCAAATTCTCTCAAGCGCTTAATTCCCTCATCTATGGCAGTCCAGGGTTTAGGATTCCAGGGAAGATCATCTCGGGGAGGGTATCTCAGGGCAACCGCCATTAAAAGGCGTATCCACAGATTAACCTTACCGAGAGCTTCGCCTAGATGTCTATCTATTCCATTGTCCCTTGAGAGAGTTCCTAACTGAGCTGCTGACCTGTCTCCAACTGTTAGAGCTGAAGCACCTGTATCATAACACCTACTAAGCCAAGCTAGAACTGGCTCCTTATCTGCCCTGGTGAAATCTTTACAGACATTTCACAATTCCTCCCGTGGTGACGAACAGTCTGAAATATCATCTTGGTCTTCGTCTCCCTGAATTCTTTGTCCATACAATCCTGCTGTCATTCTCCTAAGGATCTCTTTAAGCTGAGAACCACCTTTGCCAGCTGCTTTCCTAACTTCATCTCTATCCTGCTTTGATCTCACTAGGTTAGCTAGATCTTTAAAACAAACCTTCTCTTCCTCCTCAGCAGGATCTTTTAGAGTAGAGGGCCCCTCACCAGGATCAGTCTCCAGCTCCTCTTCTTCTCCATCTTTGGCCTTTGCACCTCTAGTCTTTAAAGGAGCCACCTTAACTGGAGCTGTGTTTGAATTTACAGCCACCTTAATGGAAGCTGACAGGTCCTGAGATAAATCAGCTTCTGGGGCAGTGACTTCCGGTCCCACCGAGGGAGTGGGTGGAAGTGATGTTGCTCCATTACTGGCCGACGGAGAAGAAGAAGGAAGAGAAAGAGTGGGAGAAGGAGTAGGCGCCATGTTGATACCAGCTGCCGCCTTTGGCAGCTTGCTAGAATCAGCAAAGTCATTTAGAGCTGCTTTACCAATTAACTTTGTAGCCTTCTTTTTAACTGACACGGGTTCTCCACAGTCCTCGTCACTAGATGACTCTGGGACTGATCGAGAGCCACGGCGTTTTCTTTTTGATCTAGTTTTAATAACAAAACAAGCTCTGGACACCTTTCTCTCTCGCCACAAGGAATACAGAGAAAACACATTAGTTATCACCAGCAGCAGAATTATACACATCACATAAATCACCTTTGGATCCCAGGCATCACCTAAAGTTACTGTCTCCTCAGGCGGAATCTTAAAACCCTTTATCTCAATTGGGAGAGTGGTGGAGGTAACATTCCTGTATCTCACTGGCCATAGGAAATTAATACATTTTCCATACCATAATTTAACTCTATACATAACCCACATATAAATTGTCCGCACCAAATATTTACCCAGGTAATCCAAAATCAAACCCAAACAATACCTGTAAACCAGAGCCCCAAAAATTGAAAAGAATAATCGCTCCACAAACCACAATACCTTCATGTTTGCTAATTCAGCTGGAAAACACTAAATCAACCAAATAATAAATTGAACTAATTATCTGCCCCACGTTGGGCGCCAATAAAAAAAATGTGGTGGGTTTGGAAGGGGTAAGGCCAAGAAGCCTCCTCCCTTCCCCCTTGTAGGGTAAAGGAAAAAAAAAATTGAAGGGCAAGGAAAAAAAACTCACAAGCTGAATTAGCAAAGCAGTGGAGCTATATTTACAAAGCAATGTAGGGAATGCAGGGGAATATTTACAAATTTACAATATCTACAATATATACAAAGATACACAACAGAGCAACACAGAAATGAGAGTGACCCCCCTCGGCAGAGGGGTCCCCCACCTCCGCTCTCCCCTCTCTCCCCCCCCTTTCCCCAGAGTGGGATAGAAAGAGAAAGAAAAGAGAGGAAAAAAAGTTAGAAGCAGTTTGTGTTAATTGGAAAGGAGTTAATATACCGGCCTTTATCTGTCTTCAAGGCCGAGGCCTTGGCAGAAAGCCCAGCACAGAGACAGAGCTGCTGCACGAAGAAAAGACGGAAGCAAGACTGAAGATAGGGTGCTGGAAAAACCCAGTATAGTCCCAGCTCAGAAGGTGCTTCCTCCCACTTCACCAATGAAATTAGTTTAGACTATTCCTTCCGTTTACCAACTTCCGTCCACCATATTCCCTTTCTTAAGGGGGCAACGTCAACCGGCCACAGGCACACTGCTGGCTCATGTTCAGCCTACCATCGACCAGCACCCCCAGGTCCCTCTCTGCCTGGCTGCTCTCAGCCACTCTGCCCCCAGCCTGTAGCACTGCCTGGGGTTGTTGTGGCCAATGTGCAGCACCTGGCACTTGGATGTGTTCAATCTCCTGCCCTTGGCCTCTGCCCATCTGTCCAGCCTGTCCAGGTCCCTCTGCAGAGCCTCTCTACCCTCTAACAGCTCCACTCCTGCCCCCAGCTTGCTGTCATCAGCACATTTCCTGATGATGGAACCCAAGGACCACACTGCCTTGCTCTGCCTTCCCCCTGCATGTGGCATCCCCCTGGCAGCAGAGGCTCATCTGAAGGCTTAAGCCTGCTCAAACCTACCTCAGTTTAGCACTACAGCAAAGCAAACTGCAGCTCCCCCTGCAGCCAAGCAGCCCAAGAGGAGCAGAGCCAGGAGGTGACTCACTGAGGGTGTCACTGATGTCCCCCCCAGGCCAGCCCAGCAGCAGCCTGCCCCAGCTCCCAGGTCGCAGCTGATCTTCCCAGCTGTCCCAGCTCCAGCTTGAGGGCTGGGAGTCGTGGCCAAGCCTTTAACCTCTGCTGGGAACTGTTCCTGTCAGCAGCACTCCCCCTGCTAGGAAATGCTGTCATGCTTAGGAGAATTTGGGCAGCTTTGCCTTGCAGTTCCTGGCCCCCAGGATGCCTTTGCTGGAAAGCCTGACAGCAGCCAGCCCCCAGGGCACTTTCCCAGAGGCCAGGGCTGCACAGAGCAGCTGAGTCACTGCTTCCCCCTCCTCTCCTGGATGTGTCTGCAAGCACTGAGCTCACCCAGCCCCTCACACAGACTGTGTGCCAGGCCCACAGCATTTCTGTGGCCTTCTCTGAACCCTGCAGGATTTTCATCCCTCACTGGAGAGCTGCTGCAGCTGGAGATCATGTTCCCAAACACAGATTCCCTCCTACCACCACCACGTGCACACAGCAGTCACAGAGTGGTTTGTGTTGGAAGGCAGCTCCAAAGGTCATCCCCAGCCCCCTGCAGGCAGCAGGGACATCCTCCACTGGATCAGGTTGCACAGAGCCTTATTGAGCCTGACCTTCAATATCTGCAGGGATGGAGCCTCAGCCACCTCCCTGGGCAGCCTGCTGCAGTGTTCCAGCAGCCTCCTGGGGCAGAACTTGTTCCTCACATCCAATCCCAATCTGCTCTGCTCTCATTTCAAACCCTTGCCCCTGGGGCTGTCCCTGCAGGCCTTTGGGAGCAGCCTCTCTGCAGCCTGCTTGGAGCCCCTGCAGGGACTGGAAGGCTGCTCTGAGGTCCCCCTGGAGCCTTCTCTGCTGCAGGCTGAACACCCCCACCTCCCTCATCCTCTCCCCATAGCAGAGGTTCTCCAGACCCCTGATCAAATCCATGGCCTTCCTCTGGGCTTGCTCCACCAGGGCCATGTCCTGGTTCCATGATCCCTCAGCTGGGTGAACCCAAAAACTAAGAACCCAGAAGAACCCAAAACAAAACATCAATCAGGGACACAGAGAATGGGTTGGGCTGGAAGGGACCTCAAAGCTCAGCCAGTTCCAGCCCCCAGCCATGGGCAGGGACACCTCCCCCCAGCCCAGCCTGCTCAAGGCCTCATCCAGCCTGGCCCTGAACACCTCCAGGCAGGAGGCAGCCACAGCCTCCCTGGGCAGCCTGTGCCAGAGTCTCCCCAGCCTCACTCTCAACAATTTCTTCCTCCTCTCCACTCTCAGTCTCTCCTCTCCCAGCTCAAAGCCATTGTTCCTCAGCCTGGCACTCCCAGCCTTCATCCAAAGTCTCTCCCAGCCTCAATCAATTCAACTCAGGGTTGAATCTCAGGTGCCAGCACTGCTGCCACTCTATCCTACAGCCTCTCTCTGCCACCTGTCATAGAGTCAACAAGGTTGGAAAAGACCTCAGAGATCATCCAGTCCAACCTGTCACCCAGCACCTCCTGACTACTAAACCATGGCACCAAGTGCCACATCCAATCCCCTCTGGAACACCTCCAGGGATGGGGACTCCACCACCTCCCTGGGCAGCACATTCCAATGGCAAACAACTCCCTCTGGGAAGAACTTTCTCCTCACCTCCAGCCTAAACCTCCCCTGGCACAGCCTGAGACTGTGTCCTCTTGTTCTGGTGCTGGCTGCCTGGGAGAAGAGACCAACCCCCACCTGGCTACAACCTCCCTGCAGGGAGTTGCAGAGAGCAAGAAGGTCTCCCCTGAGCCTCCTCTTCTCCAGGCTAAGCAACCCCAGCTCCCTCAGCCTCTCCTCCCAGGGCTGTGCTCCAGACCCCTCCCCAGCTTTCTTGCCCTTCTCTGGACACCTTCAAGTCTCTCAATGTCCTTCTTGACCTGAGGAGCCCAGAACTGGACACAGGACTCCAGGTGTGGCCTCAGCAGTGCTGAGCACAGGGCACAAGGACTTCCCTGCTCCTGCTGGCCACACTGCTCCTGCTGCAGGCCTTTCACTGATGCTGTCCCTGTGTGGCAGGAAGCTGTTGTAGCTCCTGGACTTCCCCATGGTCATTCTCCTTACATGAAGATTTTTCACCCATTCAGAAGCATCAATCAAGGAAAGTCAGAGTAGGGTACAGTAGGAGCATCGCATCCCTGAAGGAAGCTGAATCCCTTCTGTCTCCCAGTTCATGATCAAGTTGCAGGGTTTGTTCCTAAGGCCACTCTTGAATCCTGCCTTGCTGCCTCACACCACCACCACCTCTGCTCCCCTGAGCAGCCAGGTGGCACCAGAGCCACACTCCAAAGGATTTAGTGTGTGACATTCACTCCATCAGCAGCTGCCTCTGCAGAGCCTCTCCAGAAGGAGCACCCGGGGGGGAATCTCTTTTGCAAGCATCTCTGTTCCCTTCTCAGCTGCAGGCTCTCCCCACACAAGGCAGGGAGCCACTTGCCAAGCTTTGCCTGCTCATCTTCCCCTCCTGCTCCCCACACCAGGCTCACAAACTTGCCCTCTCTTCCTAAACCACATGAAACCTCTCCACACACAGGGACTCTCTTCCAGCCCCACTTTCTTCCCCATCTCCCAAAGCATCTCAAGGGGGTGGCAGGGAGCTCAGCTCTTGGCTTCTGATGAAGCTTGGGGCCATGGTGTAGTGCTGACCCTTCAACCCAGGTCAGGTTGGACTGGATGACCTCTGAGGTCTCTTCCAGCTGGGTGTGTTCTGTGATCTTGTGCCACCACACTCCTGACACTGCCTGGCACAGCCCTGCCACTCCTTGGCACAGCCCTGACACCGCCTGGCACAGCCCTGCCGCCACCTGGCACAGCCCTGCCGCCACCTGGCACACTCCTGCCACCGCCTGGCACAACCCTGCGACTGCCTGGCACAGCCCTGCGACCAGCTCTTTCGGTCTCCATCGACAGCATCTCATTAACCAGCTCCAGGTGCCTGTAACCACCCAGCTCCGAGCCGGGGCCGTGCCAGGGCCGTGCCAGGGCTGTCAGGACGCCGTTATTCAGGAGGAGGAACCGGCGCTCGCTGCCCTTCCCTCCCCATTTCCCTTCCCTTCCCATTTCCCTTCCCTTTCCCTTCCCTTCCCATTTCCCTTCCCTTTCCCTTCCCTTCCCTTCCCATTTCCCTTCCCTTCCCATTTCCCTTCCCTTCCCATTTCCCTTCCCTTTCCCTTCCCTTCCCATTTCCCTTCCCTTCCCATTTCCCTTCCCATTTCCCTTCCCTTCCCATTTTCCTTCCCTTCCCCACAGGCAGATTTGTCGCCACCCCCCTCAGCCGGTGACCCGGGCAGCTCCCGCCAGGCCGTTACGGCCGGCCGGCTCCGGCGCCGGGCCAGGGCCAGCCCTGCCGCGCTGCGGGGGGACCCTGGGGCACCCCGGCGGGAGCCGGCCCGGCGCCGGCGGCTGCTGGTACCTCGGGAGGGCTACCGCACCCCCGTCCCGGGCGCCCCGCAGGCGGCTCCGCGGAGAGGCCGAAAGGCTTCGTGGCTTTATTTCGGCTGCAAAGAGCTACACCCGGAGCGGAGCGGCGCCGCCACCCTCTGCCCACCCGCCCGCCGCTCCGCTCGGGCTTCCCAGCCGCACGGCTCCCCCGCGCGGGGCCGAGCTGCGCCTGCGCCTGCGCCCTGCTGCTGCGCGGCGCCGGGCCGCGCCGGGCCGAGCCGAGCGGAGCCGAGCCGAGCCGAGCCGAGCCGAGCCCAGCCCAGCCCAGCCCAGCCCAGCCCAGCCCAGCCCAGCCCAGCCCAGCCCAGCCCAGCCCAGCCGAGCCGAGCCGAGCCGAGCCCAGCCGAGCCCAGCCCAGCCCAGCCCGCCCCGCACTGCCCGGCGCCGCGCCGATTCCAGCCACTCACCTGGCACCGACCCGGAAGCGGCGGGGGGCGCCCCGCGGTCCGTCGGTCAAAGCCTTCCCCCCGGCGCCCGTCCCTCCTCCCAACGGCCGCCGGAACCTCCCGCGCGCAGTCCCGCGCGCGCATCGGACGCCTCCCCGCGAGCACCGCCGCACGGCGCCTGCAGGGGGCGGTGTCGCCCGCGGCGCCCGCTCCAGCCGCGAGGGGCGGGGCCAGGGGCTGCCGGGCTGGCGGCTCCCGGGGTGGCGGCTCCCGGGCTGGCTGCCCCCGGCGTGGCGGCTCCCGCCCGTGCTGCGGATAGCGTGCAGGGCTGGTCGGTACGGGACCAGCTCCTTAACGGAGGACAACCCCGACCCGCGCTCCGGTTGCGCCTCTCCTGCCGCCAGCTGCACTGGCAGCGGCTGGCAGCTACCCTCGCTGCCAGAGGCCGAGCGAGCCAGCGGCCCACGTTCCCGCTTGATAAATGGCCGCTGACCTCGCCTGCCCCCGGGGTGATGCTGGTGCCCTGGCAGCCGTGGACTGTACCCCCGGGGTGATGCCGGTGCCCTGGCAGGCGTGGGCTGTACCCCCGGGGGATGCCTGTGCCTGGCAGCCGTGGGTTGTACCCCCGGGGTGATGCCGGTGCCTGGCAGCCGTGGGCTGTACCCCCGGGGTGATGCCGGTGCTCTGGCAGCCGTGGGTTGTACCCCCGGGGTGATGCCGGTGCCCTGGCAGCCGCGGGTTGTAGCCCCGGGGTGATGCCGGTGCCTGGCAGCCGTGGGCCGTACCCCCGGGGTGATGCCGGTGCCCTGGCAGCCGTGGGCTGTACCCCCAGGGTGATGCCGATGCCCTGGCAGCCGTGGGCCGTACCCCCGGGGTGATGCCGGTGCCTGGCAGCCGTGGGCTGTACCCCCGGGGTGATGCCGGTGCTCTGGCAGCCGTGGGTTGTACCCCCGGGGTGATGCCGGTGCCCTGGCAGCCGCGGGTTGTAGCCCCGGGGTGATGCCGGTGCCTGGCAGCCGTGGGCCGTACCCCCGGGGTGATGCCGGTGCCCTGGCAGCCATGGGCTGTACCCCCGGGTGATGCCGGTGCCCTGGCAGCCGTGGGCCGTACCCCCGTGTGGTGAAGAGGTTATTAAATTTATGAATATGAAATATGAATTATGAAAAATATAATTTTATTAATTATCAATGAATCACCAACTTATATACATGTTCTAGTGCACGTTCGTGAAATAGATTCCACAACTGGCTTAGTGTTATGATTATAACGTAATTGAGCTATCTATAAACCCTTCCTGTATTTATATGCCGAAGGGTGCAGTTCCGCCGCTTGGCCACTAGATGGAGACTCGGCGGGACGCGGGCGGCTCCTGGCTGTACACAGCAATATTACAATCTTCCTATGCGTCAGCGCCCACTCTGCTAGACGCGGATACTTTGAACTGAGTGCTAGTGGGTGCAAAGCACGTGGACGATATTCAATCCCCTTCAGACAACAGGGATCGGTCCTGGTCGGGGTCGGCCCGTGGGGTCGGCCCTCTAAAGTCGGCTCGCACGGCAGGGCGGGACGACGGTGGCCGGTAGGTGGGCTCGAACGACGGAAGCAGGCGAAGCTACGGGGGTCGGCCCAACCGCGGCGGTTCTCAGGGCTGATGCAAACAGCCTCGGGGAGAGAATGCAGCTGCGTTAGGCGGCGGATTCTCGTTTAATGAGGTTAAAGGAGCAACAGGACTCTCAGAGTGGTCCCGGGTTCGGTGCAGTATAAGCACGACCAATGCTTTGGTTTTCCCTGGGATCCACAGGGCTCAGAGCGGCACTCGGCGGCTCCTATCCCGCTACGGCGGGGCTAGGCATACATGGACTCGGTATTGATCAAGTCCCTTCTCCCCGGCAACTGGGCAGATCTTACCCGCGGGGGTTGGTCCAGTCCTCCGGTGGCACGATGGGCTCTCCCGGTCGGCACGACTGGTTGTAGCAATGCTGAGCTCCTCAGGCTCAGCGAAGGTCCTCCCTCTGGGCTTCTTCAACGATGCAGAGGTTTCCAGTATGCGTGCATGTATAACAGAAGCTAACAACAATAAGCTCAATGGCAAAGGCTGCAGCTCGAGAGTTACTCTCTCGAGCAAGCACAGAGACAAAGTAAATGAGGGGGCAACGTGTTCACCAACTGGGGTGATACTTATAGATTCCTCGAGGCTGGGCTTGACCAATGGGCACTCTCATAAACAACTGGCTTCAGCCTATAGAAAGCGGGAAGCGAGAATATGCCCATACTTGGTGTAAGCACAAGCGCTGCATGCGCTGGGTGCGTGCAAGCCTGGCTAATGCCTTGGCTTTTGTCTTCCTCCTGGAGGAGGGGGAACTTGCCCACATGCTGGGACAAGATTCAGTATCAGTGCCTTCACCACACCCCGGGGTGATGCCGGTGCCTGGCAGCCGTGGGCTGTACCCCCGGGGTGATGCCGGTGCCTGGCAGCCGTGTGTTGTACCCCCGGGGTGATGCCGGTGCCTGGCAGCCGTGTGTTGTACCCCCGGGGTGATGCCGGTGCCTGGCAGCCGTGGGCTGTAGCCCCGGGGTGATGCCGGTGCCTAGCAGCCGTGGGCTGTACCCCCCGGGGTGATGCTGGTGCCTGGCAGCCGTGGGCTGTACCCCCGGGGTGATGCCGGTGCCTGGCAGCCGTGTGTTGTACCCCCGGGGTGATGCCGGTGCCTGGCAGCCGTGGGCTGTAGCCCCGGGGTGATGCCGGTGCCTGGCAGCCGTGGGCTGTACCCCCGGGGTGATGCCGGTGCCTGGCAGCCGTGTGTTGTACCCCCGGGGTGATGCCGGTGCCTGGCAGCCGTGGGCTGTAGCCCCGGGGTGATGCCGGTGCTCTGGCAGCCGTGGGTTGTACCCGTGGGGGGATGCCGGTGCCAGCCAGCCGTGGGCTGTACCCCTGGGGGGATGCCGGTGCCTGCCAGCCGTGGGCTGTACCCCCGGGGTGATGCCGGTGCCTGCCAGCCGTGGGCTGTACCCCTGGGGGGATGCCGGTGCCTGCCAGCCGTGTGTTGTACCCCCGGGGTGATGCCGGTGCCCTGGCAGCCGTGGGCTGTACCCCCGGGGGGATGCCTGTGCCCTGGCAGCCGTAGGCTGTAGCCCCGGGGTGATGCCGGTGCCCTGGCAGCCGTGGGCTGTACCCCCGGGGTGATGCCGGTGCCTGGCAGCCGTGGGCTGTACCCCCGGGGTGATGCCGGTGCCTGGCAGCCGTGGGCTGTAGCCCCGCGGTGATGCCGGTGCCCTGGCAGCCGTGGGCCGACCCCCCGGAGGGCAGAGCCGCGGACGGTGGGGCAGGCGGGGGGCGGACGGTGCCGGCTTCACTTCCTCCCGGCCGCTCCCCGCCCCGGCGCCGCCCGCCCCTGCCCGCCCCGCCGCAGGTGAGGCGAGGCTGTGCCCGGAGCGGGGCGCCGCGGGCAGGGCCATGGCGTACCGGGAGCTGGTCAGGCGCTGGCATGAGGGGGTGCTGGCGGCCGACGCCGAGCGCTGGGACGCGGCGCTGGACACCTTCGCCGGCATCCCGGAGCCGCCGTCCAGGATCCGCTTCAACATCGGCTGCGTGGAGCTGCTGGCCGGCAGGCCGCGGCAGGCCCTGCGGGTGAGCCGGGGAGCCGCGCTGGCATGCGCATGGGACCGGCACGGACACGGGCATGGGCACGGACACGGGCATGGGCACGGGCATGGGCACGGACACGGACACGGGCATGGGCACGGAGATGGGCACGGGCACGGGCATGGGCACGGGCACGGGCATGGGCACGGGCACGGACACGGGCATGGGCACGGAGATGGGCATGGGCACGGGCATGGGCACGGAGATGGGCATGGGCACGGGGACCGGCACGGACACGGGCATGGGCACGGAGATGGGCATGGGCACGGGCATGGGCACGGAGACGGGCATGGGCACGGAGATGGGCATGGGCACGGAGATGGGCATGGGCACGGGCATGGGCATGGAGATGGGCATGGGCACGGAGATGGGCATGGGCACGGACACGCGCATGGGCAGGGGCGTGGGCAAGGACACGGGCATGGGCATGGGCACAGACATGGGCATGGGCACGGGCATGGGCATGGACACGGGCATGGGCACGAACACGGGCATGGGCACAGATAATGGCAGGGGCATGGGCATAGACATGGGCAGGGGCATTGGCACAGATACGGGCAGGGGCCTGGGCACAGACATGGGCATGGGCACGGACACGGGCATGGGCACAGACACGGGCAGGGGCACAGACACGGACACGGGCACAGATACGGGCAGGGGCATGGGCACAGACATGGGCATGGACACAGGCACGGACACGGCCCGACGGGGCACGAGGGGCAGCCTGCAGGGGCTGTTCCTGGGAGCAGTGCTGCCCCTCGCCCGTGTCAGGAGCAGGGGCGGTGGGGGTGAGGCAGCCTCAGCAAGTCTGCAGCGGACACCGAGCTGAGCGGTGCCGGAGGGAAGGGATCCATCCAGAGGGTCCTGGGCAGCCTGAGGGGAGGGCCCGTGTGATGCTCAGCAAGGCCAGGTGCAAGGTCCTGCACCTAGGTGACAGCAGTTGCAAACACAAATCCAGGCTGGGGAGCAGCCCTGGGGGTGCAGAGCTGGGCAGGAGCCAGCAGCCAGCACTGCCAGCCCAGCCCCAGCCTGGCCTGGGCTGAGCCCCAGCAGTGTGGGCAGCAGGGGCAGGGAGGGGATTCTGCCCCTCTGCTGTGCTCTGCTCAGACCTCCCTGCAGTGCTGGGGCAGCTCTGGAGCCCTCAGCACAGCACAGCCAGGGACCTGTTGGAGCAGGGCAGAGGAGGCTACAGCAGTGCTGGCAGGGCTGGAAGCCCTCTGCTGTGAGGCCAGGCTGAGAGAGTTGGGGTTGTGCAGCCTGGAGTAGAGAAGACTCCAGGGAGACCTTCTGGTGGCCTTTTGGTGCATGCAAGGGGCCATGGGGAGAGAGAAAGGTAATGGCTTGAGGTTTAGATTAGGTATTAGGAAGAAATTCTTCGCTGTGAGGGTGGTGAGACACAGAGCCAGGCTGCTCAGAGGGGTGGTGGATGTCCCATCCCTGCAAACTCTCAAGGCCAGGCTGGATGGGGCCTTGATCACCTTCCAGCGAAGGTGTCCCTGCCTACAGCAGCAGGCTGGAACTGGATGACCTTTAATGGTCCCTTACAACCCAAACCACTCTCTCATCCTGTGAGTTGCCCCTTTGGGCTCACCAGGCAGTGATGCTGGAGCTCAGTGTCCTGCTTGTACAGCCAATGGCATCAGTCTGAGCTGGCTGGGACAAGGAGCCCTGCAGCTGCCTCTGTCCCTGCAGGGCCTGAAGCTGCCAAACAGAAACCACTGTGCTGGAAACCCACTGCCCTTTGGAAGGGGAAGCTGGCAGGGGCATAGAACAGGTTGAAAAAGACCTTTAGATCATCAAGTCCAGCTGTTAAGAGCAGCTTCCTGTGCTGGTGCAGGCAGGGAAGCACCCTGAGGCACAGGCTGTTTGTCAGAGCACCACAGATGTCTGCAGTCTGTCTGTCTGCCCACTGAGGAGATGCTTATAAACCATTTCTTAAGCAGCACAAACTGCTCAGGCTGTGCTGCAAGCACTGGGGCAGAGCCCCAGAGCCCCAGGCAAGGCTTTAAGGCTCTAACAGAGCACAGCTGGATGGTGCTCAGGAGAGGCTTTCAGCCCTGGTGGGTGGGCAGTGACTGGGAAGAAGCTCAGCTGGGTGTTTACTTTCCCTCCTGTGCAGCCAGCCCAGCCCAGCCCAGCAGGCTGCTGGAGCAAGGTGTGCTCTCAGGGCCAGGGCAGGAGCCCCGAGGTGCAGGCACTCCCTGTCCTTCGGTGCAGGCACTCCCTGTCCTTCGGTGCTGTCCCTGCCCAGGCAGTTTCAGGGAAGTCTGAGCTTTCAGGCTTGAGTCACTATCTCCATCCCACCTCTGCCCTGATGAGGGGGCGAGCGCAGCTCCTGGCTTTCTCGGGCAGTGAGGCAGTTTTCCTAGCACACAGAATCAATCAGCCAGGTTGGAAGAGACCTCAGAGATCATCAAGTGCAACCTATCACCCAGCCCTGACTGATCAGCTCAACCATGGCACCAAGGGCCTCATCCAGGCTCTTCTTAAACACCTCCAGGGATGGGGACCCCACCACCTCCCTGGGCAGCACATCCCAATGGCCAATCTCTGGGAAGGACTTTTCAAGGATCAAGCCTAAACCTCCCCTGGCACAGCTTGAGACTGTGGCCTCTTGTTCTGGTGCTGGCTGCCTGGGAGAAGAGACCAACCCCCACCTGGCTACAACCTCCCTGCAGGGAGTTGGAGAGAGCAAGAAGGTCTCCCCTGAGCCTCCTCTTCTCCAGGCTAAGCAACCCCAGCTCCCTCAGCCTCTCCTCACAGGGCTGTGCTCCAGACCCCTCCCCAGCTTTCTTGCCCTTCTCTGGACACCTTCCAGCAGCTCAACCTCTTTCCTAACCTGAGGAGCCCAGAACTGGACACAGGACTCCAGGTGTGGCCTGAGCAGTGCTGAACACAGGGCAGGATGACTTCCCTGCTCCTGCTGGCCATGCAGTGTGGCTTTGAGGCTGTCAACCACAAGCTGCTGCCAGCTTTGCTAACTCTTGCCTCTAGCTGTGAAGCTGAACCAGTGGTGTTGGCTTGGAGGTGCATTGTGTGGAGCTCTTCAGCTGCCTCCCTTGCACCCTGTCATGTACTCAGCACTAGGCTGCACCAAGCAGCCTTCCCCAGCCTGGCCAGGCCTGCTGCTCCCACTGCCAGGCAAACTCTGCTCCAGGCAGCACAGTTTGCACATTGCAGGATGCAGCAAATGTAGATGAACTGGATGTGAATGAGCTACCAAGGAAAGAGCCAAGATCTGAATGGTGGCTGGGAGCTGCCTCCTGCCCCTGGGCCCAGCTCACAGCCCTGCCCTTCCCATAGAAACATTTCTGTAGAGGCACAGAGAAGTTTGAGTTGGAAGGGACCTCAAGGATCAACCAGTGCCAACCCCTGCCATGGGCAGGGACCCCTCCCACCAGCACAGCTTGCTCAAGGCCTCATCCAGCCTGGCCTTCAACACCCCCAGGCAGGAGGCAGCCACAGCCTCCCTGGGCAGTCTGTGCCAGAGTCTCCCCAGCCTCCCACTGAAGAACTTCCTCCTCCTCTCCACTCTCAGTCTCCCCTCTCCCAGCTCAAAGCCATTGTTCCTCATCCTGGCACTCCCAGCCCTTGGCCAAAGTCCGTCCCCAGCCCTCCCTGGAGCCTGTGAGAGTCTAATAAGTTTGTCTCTCTCTATGTGAGTCAACAAAGATAAAGTGATAGCCGAGCCACTGGAAAGAAGGTGGAAAGAATCCTGTCCACCAATCCTGGATGCAAATCAGCTTGTGATTGCATCGTGATAACACGGGACTACAACAATGGACCCAAGGACCCAGCCATCACGCTTTCTGGGCAGGGTGGTTTCCGCCCATCAAGTACCTTGGGCAGGGTGATACGATGGTTTCCACCACCTGTGTAAAGGAATGTGGGAGGACTTGTCTGGATGGAGATGGGGTAGACAGAGATGCCCCCCTCGCCTCCATCCAAAAATCTTGCCCACATACACAGCAATACACAGAAAGATTTCCGGGGGAACAGATACCTGGATTATTTCCTTGCCTCTGGAATACCTGACATACCAACACCTGCCTGAGGACTAAAAAACTGTATAAAAGACTTGAGCAACTACTGGTTTGTAGAGAGAAACAGGAGAGAGAAACAGAGGAGAAAAACAGAGATGAAGGAAAACACAGGAGACGGGCCAGGCCGCTGAGAAGAGAAAGCCGGGACGATGCTGCTCCGGAGAAAAGAAGCTGCCCGGAGGACCACAGCTCTAGCCAAATCCTCAGCACCCCTTCTCTACAGACCCAGGCTGCCCAGAGAAGCCTCAGCACCGTTCCTGTATCAACCCAACATCTCCCCAGAGGACCACAGCTGTTCTCCAGCAAAAGCCTCACCACGGTTTCTCTACAAACCAAACATCTCCTGCAGCACCTTTCCTCCACAGACTTTAACTGTCTTGGGGGGGATGAGGGGTGTGGGAATATAATTCTTTCCTTTTCTATCTCTCGTCCCTCTCTCTCTCTCTCTCTCTTTTCTCCCTTTCCCCTCTTATGTCCACTTTGTTTATCTAATAAATAGTCTAGCTGTTGATACTTTGGCCTCGTTTGTGCCTTTAATTTCACAACACGGGAATATTTAAAAGAACTGTGTCTCCGGACCGAGACATCTAATGTCTCCGGACCGTGACATTTAATTGGCGTAGTTGGCAGGATTCCCGTGCAGTGAAAAGTATCACAGCAAAATTATTGCATTTCTGACAACCCCGAAATGTGTGTGTGTGCCTGAGACGTACTCTTTAGTACGAAGCGAGAGTGGAGTCCAGATTCGCGTTTCCACTCGCCCGAGAGGGAAGTGGCCGGAGAAGGACGAAGCGAAATTTTCAGAGAGACTGTGTGGGAGTTCTCAAAAGGTTTAAATGTGTGTGCTTTCTCGGGGAAGATTATCTGGGGTACAACTGTTGGTTTTATAGTGTGACCTCCTCGAGAATCCTCTGTACCCTGCTTTAAATGTGTGTGCTTTTCCGGGGAAGATTATCTGGGGTACAAATGTTGACTGTATAGTGTGACCTCTCCGAGAATTCTCAGTACCCTCTTTTAGGAGACCCAGTTTTGGTGATATTTGTAGAGTGTGGCTTTCCCGAGAAGCCCAGTATTGAAGCAAAAGTTGAGAAACTTCTGCCGGTGTGTGTTTGCTCAGGGATACAGAGTAACTCTTCCCTAAGAATCACAGGGCTGTTGTCCTAGTGTAACAAAAAATTTGAGGTACAAAAGCTGAGAAGCTTTTGCAAGTGTGGGTTCTCTCAGGGAAATAGTGTGACTTCCTTGGGAAGCCCAGGTTGCTGTTCTTTTTTCTTGTGTGTGACCTCTCCTGAGAAATCTATTGTGCATTTTTCCTGGAGAAGATTATTTTGGAGTAAGCCTTTTAAAAGTGTACGTTTTTCCAGGGAAGATTTTGCTGGTACAAACAGTGTTTTGATCTGAATCCCCTGTGAAACTTAGTGCCCCATTAAGAAATGCTTTGTGAAACAAAAGAGATGGCCAGGAGTGAGCGGCTTTTTAACCTTTTAGAAGTTCACGGTGCCCGCCCATCTGTACAGGTACTTGACTGGGCCCATGAAAATTGGCATAATTTCCAGAGTGTGGCTGATAGAATTGTGGCCCTGCAGAAAGATGCAAGAGCAAAAGCCGGGAAAGGCAAAGGTTTTATTTGTGCGGTTTTAGGTGCCTGTTTAGCCGCCTCAGTGAAGGAGAAAGAGGAATGGCATGAGCAGGAGAATAAAACTATTTCCTCTTTGCAGGACTTAGTTTCGTCACTACAAAGCCATGTTGCCACTTTGAAAGACGTAGTGGCAGATCTTAAAATTCAATTGGAAAAGGAGAGGAGGCAAAATTCGGATTTGGACTCAAAAGAGGGTGTGAATTACTGGGAGCCTGCCCCTATGTGCCCTCGGGCAGAATTGACAGCGGCTAAGGAAGCTGCTGCGCATATCAGACCTCTCATTAAAACTGAAGTTTTATATGAGGATGGGGAGGTTACCCCCACTATCACAACCAAAGAAACACCTTTCTCCTACACTGAATTGGCCAAAATTCGTGCAGAATTTGCACGCTCTGCTGAGGAATCTGAGGTGGAATATGTCTGGCGAGTTTCAAAAACTGGAGGTGATCAGATTCTGTTAACAGAAGCGGAAGCCATGGGCTATTGGGGTGATAATGTTTTTCTAGCTACAAAAAACAGAAGTGGACCCTGGAGCCTTACTCAGAGGGCTGCCTATTGGGCAGGGGGGTTTGATCCAAAGGAGAGGGGTGAACCCCTAACTCTGCAGGGAGGGATGAATCAGATAATGGGGAATGTGAAGAAGGCTGCATGCCTGCAGATGATTTATGAAAGGGAACTAAGACATCATTTTGAATCTCCCCTTTCTCTCCTGGTGGATGCAAACAGAATGACTCCTTTGATCAGGGGTCTCCCTGACTTGCTTAAAATAAGAGGTATCCAGCTCCAAAAAGAAATAGCTAATACCCCACTTTCTTCCAGGACATGGCAAGACGTGGGGAGGGAGTTACTAGATTATGCTAGGCAGTATAGTGTACCTGAGGAAATTAAAAAACCTCAAAATAGGGGCTTGAGACATGTGAAAATGACTCACCCTCCAAGCCCCCAGGGCCAGATGCGCCGTATTCCTAGTAGGCACCTGGCTAGGGGCAGGGAACACTTGAATACCCAGCAATATTGGTGGGGGGTGGGTCGGGAGAAAGGTATTCCAAAAGAAGTGGTTGATGGGGTAGCCACGAGACAATTACAAATCATTGTGCAATGTTGGCCCGAGCCTAAAAAGAGGGCTGCGGTCACTGCTCCCCTCTTGGTGGGACCATTTGGTGAGGGGAGGGGTATGCACCCCAGGGCAACCAAGGGCTTCACTTCCCAGTGGTGAATTGGGGGGTGAAGCATGAATCAGGAGATCACCAAAAAATTGTACTTGGTTTGGAAAAAGGCTTTTGTTTGTGTTTAGCTTGGCTTTGAGAGAACCTGAAACAATCAACGATACTTACAGGCCCATTCAAAGTAATTATCACCTGAGAGGGTGGCTTTGAATGGTAACCTGGAAATACCAGTTTTGTATGTTTCAAGGTTGTGTTTCTTATTTAAGTTCTAATGCTAAATTTAAGTTCTAATGCTGAAGACTACCTGATGTATTGTCAGAAGGACTTGTCTTGCTATAATATGGAAAAACTTCTCAAGTTTTGCATCACAGAGACATCTCTTCAAGGACTGTACTTTCCATAACCCCGCAGACATTCAGATCTGGACGGAAGCTCTCACTTCAATTCCAAACTGAAGGACTGACGGGGTGGGGGGGGGTATGGCTTTGTTTGTTCTCCTGGCTTCCAGGAGGAACAAGGATGCTTTCACCTTGTGTAATTACCTGGTTTAATTTTGTTATATTTTGTTAGCATTGTCAATCTTGTATAAATCCCTGTTGCATACAGTGATTCAACATGTAGTGTCCAATATGCAGTTTGTGTCTAACGATGGTGT